>NC_052146.1:14707697-15027697 GCF_902713615.1 Scyliorhinus canicula
CTAAGGCCAATTTTGGACACTAAGGGCAATTTATCATGGCCAATCCACCTAATCTGCACATCTTTGGACTGTGGGAGGAAACCGGAGCACCCGGAGGAAACCCACGCACACATGGGGAGGATGTGCAGACTCCGCACAGACAGTGACCCAAGCCGGAATCGAACCTGGGACCCTGCAGCTGTGAAGCAATTGTGCTATCCACAATGCTACCGTGCTGCCCGTGGTGTCATGAATCTTCCAGGAGACAGCAGTACACAGTATTCAAAGGACCTCTCTCCCGGTAAGGAGTTTAGATAATAATCACAAATGAATACGTTATGGAGGAGAAACAGACTATAGACGATTGGGAAGATCCTTGAGATATACATACGCTAATGTGCAGTCAAGTACGTTGATGGGCGAAGACAGCTGAAGACACAGAAGGCATAATCAAAGAGCAACAAAGGTATAATTGCCCAGACACTGAGAAGCCAGGAGAGGCAGTTACCTAGAAGTCTCAGAAAGTGGACAGGCCAGTTACCAGCCACCAAGCCTGAAGGCCAAGTTTACAGCAAACAAGCTTCTGAGTCTGAGAGCCAAGGCAGTGCAGAAAACCTTTGTAACAACACTTTGAAAATATCTTCACTGGACCAGGTCAAGATGAGTCCCGGATTTAATAATAATATAATCGCTTATTGTCACAAGTAGGCTTCAGTGAAGTTACTGTGAAAAGCCCCTAGTCACCACATTCCGGCGCCTGTTCATGGAGGCCGGTACGGGAATTGAACCCGCACTGCTGGCCTTGCTCTGCATTACAAACCAGCTGTTTAGCCCACTGTGCTAAACAAACCCCATGATTTTAAACCATGATTTGAGTGTCATCCCTGTATTGTGGGGTAACTATAGCTGTTTATTCAATTTGCATGTTGGGGAACATAACCTGCAGAGTTATCGTAGATATATTTTGTAACAAGGGGTACACTCTATATATCAGTAATTCAGGCATCTTAATAGTTTGAGAATAGTGTCATTCTGCTTGTGTGTATTTGTATTTTCTTTACTTTAATAAATAATCTTTAATAATTGTTACATGGCGACTGGGCTGGTTAGTCTCACTGGGGTTTCACATGTGTCCTCACACCAAAACAAAATAAAACTAAACACCCCCATGAAGCGGTGTTGCAAGTTGGGATACCCTCTCAGATAACGTCAGCGTGCTTCGTGACAGATGGACATGGATTTGTTGAGGGGAAAAGGACCTATTTTAATTCACTCATGTGATGTGATCACTGTGAAAGGCACAATTGATTGTCCATCCTTAAATACCCTTGGTGGTGAGGTTCGTTTTTGAACTGCTGCAGTCCACAGTACTGACTGGGAGGAAGTTCCAAGATTTTGACCCGGTGGTAATGGAGCAATCGTGGTATAGCTTCAAGTCAGAACGTTGTGTGAACTTGTTCCTCTAGGCATTAAAGGGTGCGGATTTGGAAGTTGCTGTCGATGAAGCCTTATTTTAATACTGCAAGTGTCTGCATTTTTTAAAGCATATTGTCACAAACACTATCCCTTCCCCCTTTTTTAGAAAATAGAGGGGGAGATGGCGGATTCCCAGGCTGATTATCAACCAGTTGAATCACATCACAATGTTTATCCTGCACCCAACAAGTCCTGGAATGGTGTTTGAACCTGTAACTACTAGCCCAAAGATAGACATGCTGTTATTGTACCACAAGATTGCCATTAGTAGCTGCAATGGATCTTGCAGATGGTACACACTACTGCTTACTGTGTGTTGGTGACGGAGGGAGTGAATGTTTAAGGTGGTGGGTGGGGTGCTAATCAAATGGATTGTCATAATATACACCAGTGTATCATGGTGCAGACACACACTGCTGGACACACACAGGGACCAATCAATATGTACAAACACCGCAGCCAATCACCAGTTAGAATACACACACTATAAAGGCAGGGGGCACCACGATTCCCGCTCATTCTGGGTGCTGCCTGAGTGTAACAAGAACTCATCCAGCCCAGCACAGACTTACAACACGTGCTGAGAGAATCAACTGGTTCGGACAAGGCTTAGGTCTCTCGTTTGAGTTAGCATCATTTAGAGTAGACCCACCGTCATCGTGTGTTAGTTAGTTAGAAGTAGTTAATAAAATTGAGTTGAACCTTCATCAGTGTTGGAAGTGTCTGTTCATCTCTCAAGTCTACACTAGCCAACACTTCATGGTACCAGGAGTTGAGAGATGCTCGCACTTCTGAGACCTACCTTTCAGTGATCTGCCTTCCACCAGTCTCGCGCCATCCTACAGAATGGACTCCGTTCGCCCGCCGCCGCCTCTCCGCATTGCACACTAGCCAACACTTCATGGATGTCCTGGATTGTGTCGAGCTTCTTGAGTGTTGTTAGAGATGCACACATCCAGACAATCTTCCATCACACTTCTGGGGCGGGATTCTCCCCTACCCGGCGTGACGGAGGGTGCCGGTGTAGGGGAGTGGCGCCAACCACTCAGGGGTCGCGCCTCCTCCAAAGGTGGGGAATTCTCCCCACCTTTGGGGGCCAGCCCCGCGCCGGAGCAGTTTGCACCGGTAGACTGGCGCAAACACCCGGCGCAGTCGGAAGCGGGGCTGGCCGAAAGGCTTTCGGCGGTCGGCGCATGCGCCGGCAGTGACGTCAGCGGCAGCTGGCCGCTGACCTCACTGCCGGCGCATGCGCGATGCGGGGTTCTCCTCCGCGTCCGCCATGGCGGAGGCCGTGGCGGCGCGGAAGGAGAAAGAGTGCCCCCATGGCACTGCCCCGCGGAGTGAGCGGGGGGCCCCGATCGCGGGCCAGGCCTCCGTGGGGGCACCCCCCCGGGTCCGATCGCCCCCCGCCCCCCCCAGGACCCCGGGGGCCCGCTCGCGCCGCTGAGTCCGCCGTTTCCGAGGTGGTGTACACCTCGGCGGCGGGAGAAGGCCTCCCAGCGGCGGGACTTCGGCCCATCCGGGCCGGAGATTTCAGGTAAGTTGTTAAAAAAAGAAATCCCGCCGGCGCCAGCTGTTTTCACAGGCTGCCGGCGGGATTTGCACAACGCCGGTTTTTTACCGGCGGGAGAATTAGGAGACCTGCGGGAGCGGAAATAACGCCGCTTCCCGCCAATTCTCCGACCCTGCGTGGGGTCGGAGAATCCCGCCCCTGAACTGTGCCTTGTGGAAAGGCTAAAATGAGTTTGTGTATATGTAATGCATAAGATTAGGGCAAAGATGTTAACGTTGTTACTTTTCATTTTTATTTAAAGTTCAAGAAATAATGGTAAAAGCATAAGAGGCTCAAACAGTAAACGCAATGAGCAAAGAGGTTGAAGCCCTAACTGATAAATTTGCTTTGGTGAATGCACAGAACACACTCAGATATTCTGACAACTCTCCTGAATTGACAGGTTGTAATCTTACAAGTTTAACTTCCAGCAAAATCTTACACTGTGGCACCACTAACAAGGACAATGACAAGATTCTGGGGAATATCAGCTCCAAGGTTTGTAGTGGAGCCTCAACGATTGCCACCAAGTGTTGTTTGAAATGCCAGTTTCAGAATTTATATTGAGAAGTTTTGGAATGGCATAAATCTGTCAAGGAAGGGTGAGAATGGTGTAACATCATTTTACCAACTCATCATACATCCTGGAGTCCTGGTCAAATAATTTGGAGCAGAAAGTATTTTTTTCTTCTCTTCCTTTGTTTACCTCTGTTATTTTGCTGGCATGCTCCCATTGTGAGCTCCTCTACAGCACAGAAATCAGACAGTTGGTCCTGGACAGTGCTTACGTTCTACAGAAACATGCTCCCACCCTTTTTCAAATACCCCCATCATGTGTGTACCGAGTTTACTATTGAACACATCAGTGCTATTTGCCTCAACTACTTCTTGTGGGAGCAAGTTCCACATTCCAAGCATTCTCTGAGGAAAGAAGTCTTCTTAAATCCCCTCTTGGTTTTATTGTGATTGGCACAATCTCAGACTAAAGGGACGATCCTTTAAAACAGAGATGAGGAGTAATTTCTTCAGCCAGAGGGTGGTGAATCTGTGGAACTCTTTGCCACAGAAGGGTGTGGAGGCCAAATCACTGAGTATCTTTAAGACAGAAGTAGATAGGTTCTTGATCAATAAGGGGATCAGGAGTAATGGGGAAAAGGCAGGAGAATGGGGATGAGAAAAATATCAGCCATGATTGAATGGCGGAGCAGACTCGATGGGCCGAGTGGCCTAATTCTATATGTCTTATGGTCTTATGCGTATGATTTTAGACTCCCCCACTGGTTTTGGATTCGCTGACAACAGGCAACATATTCTCTACATCTATCCTATTGGACCCTTTTATAATTTTCAATTATTCAACCAGGTCACTCTTTTCTAACGAAAGGAGACCCAGCCAGTTTAAACTAATCTGATAGTTGTACCAACCGGTCACCCTTTGCAAAAGTGGGTGTGGTCTTTTGAATGCAGGCCTTACTCTTATCCTCCCTTGGAAACCACCCATTAATGGTTGTTGTTGTAAACTGTACATTAATAGCTCTTAATAAGATCCAAGAGACGAAGCTTTCAATAGGACTTATGATTTGATTATCCTTCCCGTGCCTGTATCTCTTAAGGCTGTGGTTTAGAACAAAGAACAAAGAACAAAGAAAATTACAGCACAGGAACAGGCCCTTCGGCCCTCCCAGCCTGCGCCGATCCAGATCCTTTATCTAAATCTGTCTCCTATTTTCCAAGGTCTACATCCCTCTCTTCCCCACCCATTCATATATCTGTCTAGATGCATCTTAAATGATGCTATCATGCCCGCCTCTACCACCTCCGCTGGCAAAGCGTTCCAGGCACCCACCACCCTCTGCGTAAAAAACTTTCCACGCACATCTCCCTTAAACTTTCCCCCTCTCACTTTGAAATCGCGACCCTTTGTAATTGACACCCCCAATCTTGGTAAAAGCTTGTTGCTATCCACCCTGTCCATACCTCTCATAATTTTGGAGACCTCAATCAGGTCTCCCCTCAACCTCCGTCTTTCCAACGAAAACAATCCTAATCTACTCAACCTTTCTTCATAGCTAGCACCCTCCATACCAGGCAACATCCTGGTGAACCTCCTCTGCACCCTCTCTAAAGCATCCACATCCTTCTGGTAATGTGGCGACCAGAACTGCACGCAGTATTCCAAATGTAGGAGCTATGTAGTAATTGCATCTAGTTACCACCTAACTGTTTGAATGTATTTACATTTATACTTGGTAATTTGCTATTTAATCCATTATTTCAAGAATTATTTCCAGCAGCTCACCCAGCTACCAATTAAGCTCTTGTTTCCACATCCATGATACTTAAATAACCGTGTTAAATATTTCAAATTCTTTCGATCGCTATCAGTGGCGAAGCACTGATCGGTCAGAAATTGTGCTTCAGAGTGGTTCAGCTCAGTTGGCTGGGCAGCTGATCGTGATGCAATGCAAGGCCAATGACGCGGGTTCAATTCTTGTACCAACAGAGGTTTATCATGATAATCATAAATAATTTATTGCTCCTTGCCAGAGGCATGGTGACATTGCCCACAATGCAATCTGCTCTTCACTGAGGATTCCAATCACGGGTTGGGTGATTTGTTAGCGGAACGCTGCTACATCGGTGGTGAAGGGGGCCAACAGGTGCAGTCCTGCATTGGAGCCAAGGATTGTAGATGTTTGGAATTATAAATTGCATTATAAATGTGATTCTGCTTTTTAAACATTCTCTTATGGGATGTGAGCATCAGTTACTGCCCATCCCTAATTGCCCTTGAACTGAATGGCTGATGGCCCAACCGTTTGAAAATGAAAATGAAAATCGCTTATTGTCACGAGTAGGCTTCAATGAAGTTACTGTGAAAAGCCCCTAAAGTTTCAGAGGGCAAGTGACAAGTCAACCACATTGCTGTGCGTCTGGAGTTACATGTAGGGCAGACAGGGTAGGATTGGCAGAATTTCTTCCCCAAAGGGCATTAATGAATCAGATGGGTTTCTAATGACAAGTGACGGTAGCCTCATGGTCACCATTACAGAGATTAGCTTTCAATCCCAATTCCTGGGTCAAAATCCTGGAACTCTCGCCCTAACACGGTGGCATAGTGGTTAGCACTGCTGCCTCACAGCTAAAGGGTCCCAGGTTCAATTCCGGCCTCGGGTGACTGTCTGTGCGGAGTTTGCATGTTCTCCCCGTGTCTGCGTGGGTTTCCCCCGGGTGTTCTGGTTTCTTCCCACAGTCCAATGGTGTGCAGATTAGGTGGTAGGCCATCCTAAATTGCCCCATAGTGTCCAAAAGGTTAGGGGGGGGGGGGGGGGGGGGGGGTTTACAGGGGTGGGGTGGAGGCATGGGTTTAAATAGGGTGCTCTTTCCAATGGCCGGTGCAGACTTGATGGGCCGAATGGCCTCCTTCTGCACTGTAAATTCTATGATCTATAACGGCAACTTGCGTGTACCTACACCGCCGAGGCGGAAGTGGTTCAAGCAGTCAGCTCACCACCACCTTCGCCAGGGGAACTAAGGATGGGCAATAAATGCCAGCCTGCCCAGGGGTGCCCTCATCTCAAAAATGAATAAAGAAAAAACTTATCAGTTAAATAAATTAAAATTCCAACAAATGCTGTTTGAAGCCATATCCCCAGAACACTACCCTGGGCCCCTGGTTAGCTAGTCCTGTGGCATTGCCATAACACGACTGTCTTACCCCCACACCAAATCAACCAAACAATATAGTGATGACAAACGATGGAACGTTTTCTCAAGCTTTTATTTGTTGAGTTTATGGCACTTGCTACCTCATGGTCGGTCGCTTCTGAGGAACCTGGAGCGGCATTGGCTGGTCTGTCAACCGCATGTTCCGAGGTGGCGCGCCCTCATCGGCAGCGGGATTCTCCGTTCCCGCCATGTGCCAATGGGATTTCTCATTGTGGCCACCCCATGCTGTCGTGAGTGCGCTGTCGGTGGAACAGAGAATCCTACCGGCAGAGAATCCCACCCCGATCTCTCACTTTCCTGCTGGCATAGTGAGAAGTCTTACAACACCAGGTTAAAATCCAACAGGTGTGTTTCAAATCACTAGCTTTCGGAGCACTGCTCCTTCCTCAGGTGAATGGAGAGGTAGGTTCCAGAAACATTTATATAGTCAAAGATGCAAGACAATACTTTGAATGAAATGAAAATCACTTATCGTCACAAGTAGGCTTCAGTGAAGTTACTGTGAAAAGCCCCTAGTCGCCACATTCCGGCGCCTGTTCGGGGAGGCTGGTGCGGGAATCGAATCGTGCTGCTGGCCTGCTTGGTCTGCTTTCAAAGCCAGCGATTTAGCCCAGTACGCTAACCCAGCCCCTATGAATGCGAGTCTTTGCAGGTAATTAAGTCTTTACAGAGCCAGAGATTACCTGCTAATGCTCGCATTCAAAGTATCGCCTTGCAACTTTGCCTTTGTCTATATAGATGTTTCTGGGGAACCTACCTCTCCATTCACCTGAGGAAGGAGCAGTGCTCTGAAAGCTAGTGATTCGAAACAAACCTGTTGGACTTTAACCTGGTGTTGTAAGACTTCTTACTGTGCTCCACCCCAGTCCAACGCCAGCACCTCCACATCATGTCTGCTGGCTGCATGCTCCTCGAAGGTGTTGGTGTTGTTGCTGCTGTTGGTTTTCGATTCTCTGAGCCATGAGACATTGCCATGTGATAGCCACATGGCACTGGAGATGTGACACCTCGAGATTTGACACTTATAACTCTAAGGCTAGGTTTTCAGCTGTGATAGACCACTGAACAATGTGACGCTGTGGGGTATTCACTGGCTCGAAGGTTGTTATTTATAGAGATGGATCATTTTAAAATTAAGCCTCCCTGAGTCATAACGAGAATGTGACTCTAATTAACCCCTGCCAGGTTACAGGAACAGTTGATAAAGTCTTTACTAAGTGGCTGAATAGGAAAACAGCAAGTTACATTTGCGATGGTGAAACAATTACTCGTTATATTTATTTTGAAAATGTATATCGAAGCAGTGTTATCATAAATCAAAGAGCTACAAGAAACGTTTTAAATGGGCCCGATTCTGCCGGAAACCGACACATAGTCAGACTGGCCTTTGCCCCCCTCCATCTTAAAAGTCTTTAGTCCAGAAGGTTGTTGGGAGTACCAAGAGGTATGGTAATGACCCAACGAAGGCAACTGGCTATCTGGGACCTGAGTGACCGAGGTGAGCGACAAGAGTATCTCCACAATGAGGGTTAAGGATTGGGGAATTAACAACGCAAGGCTTGAGAAGGTAGATTAATTAAAGAGGATGAATTGAATGGGTTGGATTCTCCGCGTCGCAAATGCGAATCATGATCGGGTGGAAAATTGGGCGTCCTGAGATAAAATCGAGGTTTGCGGCCAGCGTCGATTCAGGCGCCGTGCTCCAGTCCCTCCCTGGCGTCGAAAACAAGGCGTGCACCTTGCGCCGGCGGGGGCATGCAAAACCAGCATTTGCATTCATTTAAGTGCGATCAGTGGGTTGGACGCAGTATGCTCTGGGCCTCCGCGATGCTCCGCCCCTCTCAGTCGGCAGTCACATGGGCACAAATCGGTGCAAGTATTTACAAATGGGGACTGGGCGCCACGGCTACTGAGGGGGAGCGAGAAGGTAAACAAGGAAGACGAGGTTGTGGGGGAGTGGTATTGTCGCAGGTCTAGTAATCCCAAGACCCAGGGTTATACTCTAGGAGCCTGGGTTCGAATCCCACCATGGCAGATGGTGAAGTTTTTAATCCAATAGAAGTCTGGAATTAAACGTCTAATGATGACCATGAAACTATTGCCAATTATCATAGAAACCCATTTGGTTCGCTAATGTCCTTTGGGGAAGGAATTCTGCCCTCTTTACCTGTTGTGGCCCACAACAATGTTATTGGGCAGCACGGTAGCATGGTGGTTAGCACAATTGCTTCGCAGCTCCAGGATCCCAGGTTCGATTCCCGGCTTGGGTCACTGTCTGTGCGGAGTCTGCACGTCCTCCCCGTGTGTGCGTGGGTTTCCTCCGGGTGCTCCGGTTTCCTCCCACAGTCCAAAGATGTGCAGGTTAGGTGGATTGGCCATGCTAAATTACCCTTAGTGTCCAAAATTGGCCTTAGTGTTGGGTGGGGTTACTGGGTTATGGGGATAGGGTGGAGATGTGGGCTTGGGTAGGGTGTTCTTTCAAAGAGCCGGTGCAGACTCGATGGGCTGAATGGCCTCCTTCTGCACTGTAAATTCTATGATTCTATGAAACTTAAAAAGTCTCCAAAATTGCCGGGCTTGCTGGGGGTTGGCTACCCAGCTGGGGGGTGTAATGGGAGTGACTTGGTGGCAAGTCAGTGGATTCAGGGTGGCCCCCTCGGGATCGGGGTGGCCTTTGTTGCAGTTTGTGTTCCTTAACTCACCCATTTGGTGCAAGTTCCAGGCCCCTGGCTGCTCACTCTGCTGACTGCTCGCTGTGTCCTGTAAATGTCCACACAGCCCCTGGGCATTTGCGAGCCCATCCTGGACACTCCTCAGGTCCCAGCTGAGCCATGACCGGGATGGGCGTGGCCAAGCTCAATCAGTGTCCACCAGGTGCTGCCACTCCTCAGTTCACTCATCAGAAGCTCAGCCCCACTGCAGGGGAAGCAGGGGAATAGCAGAGCTCACCCCAAACAGAGCACACTCCCACCGTGACCTTTGGCACCCTCCCTGACACACTGACCCTCTCAGCGCAGAGGCCTCACCAGTCACACTATCAGCTATCCCACCCCGCAGGACCACCAGCTGTCTCCAAGCCCTGCCTGCCCACCGTGCCCCTGCTCCCATCCACCCTGCCCCCGGACAGGCTGGCACAACTTGTGCGTCACACCCAGGACCCACATCACGACAGCAATAGACGCATAATTCCCTGCCTTACCCCCATTTGTAGGACCTTCCCACACACAATTCTCAAAGTATGGAGGTTTTTGGTGGCACACGGTGACCCACTCCACTGCAAAACCAGGTGCCATCCACACAGCGCACCAAGTGAGGACACCCACTGGGGACTACAGGGGCCACAGAGCCTATAGGTGACAGGGGTGGCAGCAGCCAACAGCACCCCTGTTGACAGGGACGGGTGGTGAGGATAGAGGTTCCCCGGTGCCACTCACTGATGGGGTACAGTGAGGGTGGCAAAATACCTGGGGTAGTGGCTGAGGGATGGGGGTGGGTTTCAGGGGACATGTGGAGGGTCACCATGTAGCCTGTTAGATTTGGATGGACAAGGGAATATTCATCTTGCCAACAGTGTCTTCCCGTTTCTTTCTTACAGAGAATGAATTTCGGATCACAGCCAACAATGTTCGCTATCTACCTGACCGCTGTTGCATGGACGCTGGAGGCACAGAGCCTACATGGGGAGGATCCTGCACAAGAGGAGCCTGCCCCAGAGGAGCGGGGGCCAGCCGGTGCGGCTCCAGTGCCGGCCGTCCGACAGGCCGTGAAGAAGATGCGAAGGAGATGCTGAATCAGGACATGCTTGACTAATGACACCTGGTGCAGGCCCCAGGCCGAAGCGGGGACCCGTTATAACAACGTCCAGGAGCATCATTGGCCGGTGCATAGGCCTTCTCATGATGCGCTTCCGATGCCTGGACCGCTCCGGTGGGGCTCTCCAATATAGTCCCAGGAAGGTCTCTAACATCATGCTGGCTGGCTGCATCCCGCACAAAATTGTGCAGCAGAGAAGGAGGATGAGCGCCAGGAGGAGGAGGAGGAAGAACCAGGTGTGGAGCCCCGGCTGGCAGGGCAGGCTGCCCAATGTGTGCTCCAGGGCCGCTGCACATGGGGCAACCTCATTAACCCCCGAATTGCCAACTAAGAGGCTTGGCACTCGCATCTCTGCCACCCTGTCCCACCTCTCCGAACTGATCTTCCCTCGAAGTGGTGCCCCTTTCCCCATAGCCGCTCTCTGTCCCTCCTCCCTTCATTGCACCATCCCGTCCAATCCACTGAGACCTTTCCAGAATCCAGGGATTTTTGAAATATCATAACCAATGCATCCACTATCTCTGCTCCATCTTCTTTAATACCCGAGGGTGCAGGACATCAGGTCCTGGAGACTTATCTGCCTTTAATCCCATCAGTTTATTCAATACCTTCTCCCTAGTGATGCATGTTCCTCTGCATTAACTGCATTTTCTGGAAAATTTTCATTCTCCTCTTCTGTGAAAACAGAGGCAAAACATTGGATCAGTGCCTCCGCCATCTCTGTGTCCCCCATTATTACCTCACCAGTATCATACCCTAAAGGACCAACATTTACTCCAGCTATTCTCTTCCTCTTTATATTGTCATGGGAATGTCCCTTTCGGAACTGCTCGTCTTCTCAAATGGCTGCAGTGATGTCATTGTGTGGGCGGAGCTGGGCAGTGGCTCTGGTTTTTACTTTCGTTTTGAGCTGGAAGCTGAATGTGGCTATGAGTTTTAGTTTTGGTTCAGACAGTTGGACGCCGGATTCAGACTACAAGGATCTTGGAGTTTCTCTCTCTCTCTCTCTGCATGTTAAAAAGTTAACTTCAAAGTAATAACTGTGTTCTGGAAGGAATTCAAAGCTTCTGTTTTGTGGTAAAAGGGACTGTCTGATTTATGGATGTTGTTACTTGAGTGAATCAGTAAAGAGAAGTTATTAAGGGTTAAATATAGAGTACTGTAGCTGCGTGGGGTATTTACGTTTGTCATTCATAAAATGCTTACTGTGTGTTTATAAAATGATAACTGAATTTGTAGAATAAACTTTGTTTTTGATTTAAAATGCTTAAGGCCTTGTTGAATAATATCTGATAGGTAGGCCCTTATGCTTCCCATAACCAAAATCAATTAAACGTTGTGGGTCGGGTGATCTCCATGATATACTTTGGTGTTCTCTAAACCCTGGCCCATAACAATGTACTTACAGAAGCTTTTGGTGTCAGTCTTCGTGTTTTCTGCTGGTTTATGCTAATAAAGATGATGGGCGTGATTCTTCGACCCCCCCCCCAGGGTGGGAGAATCGCTTGGGGTTGGCGTGAATCCCGCCCCGGCCAGCTGCCGAATTCTCCGGCGCCGGGGATTTGGCAGGGGCAGGAATCCCCCCTCACCCCCGGCGATTCTCCGGCCTACGATATGCCGCCCGTTCTATGCCAGTCCCGCCGGCGTAAATTAGAGTTGGTCCCTTACCGGCGGGACCTGGCGGCACGGGCGGGCTCCGGGGTTCTTGGAGAGTCACGGGGGCATCTGGCCCAGGGAGGTGCTCCCACGGTGGCCTGTCCCGCGGTCGGGGCCCACCGATCCGCGCGCGGGCCTGTGCCGTGGGGCCAATCTATTCCTACGCGCCGGCCGTGTAAACCTCCGCAATGGCTGGCGTGAAGGTGAACCCCCCTGCGCATACGCAGACGCTCCCGCGCATGCGCGGACCCGCGCCGGCCGGCGAAGTCCCTTCGGCCCTGGCTGGCGTGGCGCTAAAAGCCTTCCACGCCAGCTGGCGGGGCGCAAACCACTCCGGCGCCGGCCTAGCCCCTGAAGACTTTGGGGCGGCCTGACGCCGGAGTGGTTCCCGCCACTCCACTGCGCCATTTCTGCCCGCCCCGTCGATTCCCGGAGAATCCCGCCCTATATTATTATTATTAAATATGTCCTGAATTGCTCCACGAATAGCACCCCCAAAGGGAACACGAACTGCAAGCAATTCAGTCCCAGCAACAATACTTGGGGGTGAATTCTCTGCTTCCCCAGCGCGTGTTTGTCAGCGGCGTGCCATCATTGGCAGTGGGATTTTCTGTTCTTGTCACTGGCCAATGGGATTTCCCATTGTAACCACCCCATACCGCCCAGAAACCCAGGGGCAGGGGGCGCACTGCGGGCGAAACAGAAAATCTCGGCAGTGGAGAATTCCTCCATTAATCTCCCAAGCGGAGAATCCTGGCCAGTGAAAAATCGGGTACAGACGAGAAATAAAGAGAGGTAAAGCAAGGTTAGGTTTAGAGAGAAAGAAAAAGAGAGACATAATTCTCTTTATTAATGTCACAAGTTGACTTACATCAACAGTGCAATGAAGTTACTGTGAAAAGCCCCTAGTCGCCACTCTCCGGCCCCTGTTTGGGTACACTGAGGGAGAATTCAGAATATCCAATTCACCTAACAAGCACGCCTTTCGGGACTTGTGGGTGGAAACCGGAGCACCCGGAGGAACCCCACGTAGACACGGGGAGAATGTGCAGACTCCGCACAGACAGTGACCCAAGCCGGGAATCGAACCTGGGACCCTGGAGCTATGAAACATGGAACGATAGGATAAAAGATCCTAAAATTTTAAAGTTTACATTTCTAAAACCTAACCACGAGATTTAAAACCTAAAGGAATAGCTAATGTTCAGTGTCAGCGAGGATAATTGACAGTCATTAAAAATGAAAGGGTTGCATTTATATAGCAGTTTTCACAACTATCGGCCGCCTCAAGGTGATTTGCAGCTAATAAATACTTTTGAAAGTCATAATGTAGGAAATGTGGCAGCCTATATGAGCACAGCAATGCCAAATTGACCAAGATAATCTGTTTTATCAGGTTGAGTGAGGGATAAATATTGGCTATCAGGGTTAACTGTCCTGTTCTTCCTCAAAATACTGCCATGGGCTCTGCCTGAGATGGCAGACGGGGCCTGGGTTTAATGTCTCATCCGAGAGACGGGAACGATTATCTCTCCATTAAAAGGGTTCTTATGCTGCTAATTACCAGCCCAAAACACTCCAGCGGGTTTGGTCCAGAACCACTCTACCAAACAGCAAGTCCACGCCGATTGATTCCTATCAGCGATGGGGCAGAGAACAAGATGCTGCTTTTGCAAAAGTAATGGGGGAGAAATGCAACCCTGTGTCACAGCCTTTGGACATTGGCACTTTACCATGTACCCACCTCTCACCTGAGGGCACAGAACCATTTACCCACAGGAAACCTGAGTGCCGGAGGTCTCACAGCAAATCCTGGCCCAGCGCCGCAATCAAATTAAAATTTGCACAGAAAAATATTCTAAACGTTTCCCGGCAACATGGTTACAATTGTTCAACTTTGGACTTGGCGAAGATAAAAAATATTAATTTGTAAAAAACTGTTTACATTTAGAGCCCCACAGACAATTAGCAGAGCAGATGTTGGCCTGACATTCCATGTCTGTGCTCAGCTGTTACAATTTTAATTACATTTATATCTGTCATGTTTCGCAACATCGCAAAAGTAAGGGGCCGAATCTCCCAAGCATGGTTGAAACCCCTATTTTCCGCAGCCCCCTGATCAGACAAAGAAGGAACCACTTGCCGTCCTCTGATTTTTCTCGGCTAATGTGCTGATGGAGGAGCCGACAGGAAGCTCAGGAAGACACCTTCCCCTTTTAGAGAACTTGCAGCTGTATTCGGGAGATTGCTCACTAACACACTGAATATGGAAACATAGGAACAGGAGTAGGCCATTCAGCCCCTCGAGCCTGCTCCGTCATTCAGTGAGATCTGTGACCTATCACCATACAGCCCATATCTCTTCTTAAAAAATATATTTTTATTCTCCTCCTTTTTCACATTTTCTCCAGTCCCCCCGCCACGCCAGGGCACAGGGTGGAGAGGCCGCTCTCCATCCCAGCAGGATCCGCCTTCGGCCGATCAACGAGGCGAAGGCGACGATATCTGCCTCCGCACCCGTTTCCAACCCCGGCTGGTCCGACACCCCGAATGTGGCCTCCCGGGGGCCCGGGTCCAGTTCCACGTGCACCACCTTGGAAATTACCCCAAAAACCATCCTCCAGTAATCCTCTAGCTTTGGACAGGACCAAAATATATGAACGTGATTATTGCCCCCCCCCCCCCCCCCCCCCTCCACTCCCCGCAACACTCACACACATCTTCTACTCCTTCAAAGAATCGGCTCATCCTCGCCCTCGTGAGGTGTGCTCTGTATACCACCTTCAGCTGTATCAGCTCTAACCTCGCACATGAGGTGGAGGCATTTTCTCTCCGGAGCACCTCACACTAGAACCCCTCCTCCATATCCTCTCCCAACACTTCCTCCCACTTTGCTTTGATCCCTTCCAGTGGTGCCTTACTCTCATCCAAAATAGCTCCATACACCGTTGACACTACCCCCTTCTCCAGCCCCCTTGTCGGCAGCACCTCCTCCAGAAATGTGGAGGCCAGTTCCTCCGGGAAGCTCGGTATCTCTTTCCTAGCAAAACCTCGAAACTGCATGTATCTAAACATTTCTCCCCGCTCCAGCCAATACTTTGCTTCCAGCTCCCTCAATCCTGCAAACCAACCCCTAAGAAACAAACCTTTTAGCATCTTAATCCCCTTCTCTTCCCATTTCCGAAAACTTCCATCCCACTTCCCTGGCTCAAATCTATGGTTGCCCCGAATTGGCATTTCCCTTGACCCTGCCCCCAACCCGAAGTGTTGGCAAAACTGCCTCCAGATTTTCAGTGAAGCTATTATTACCGGATTCCTTGAGTATTTCCCTGGAGCTATCGGGAGCGGCGCTTTGCTAGTGCTTTCAGTCCCGACCCCCTGCACAAACCCTCCTCCATTCTGACCCACTGGGAATCAACCCGTCTGACCCAGCTCCGCACCTTCTCCACATTCGCCGGTTACCTTTGCTTAACCAAGATTTATCCATCTGAGATTTAAAACTAACAACTGATCAATTGCTGTTTGTGGAAAAGATTTCCAAACCTCTTCCACCCTTTGTGTATCAAAGTGCTTCCTAACATCCCTCCTGAATGTCCTGGCCCTAATATTTAGACTGGTTCTAGAATCTCCAACCAGCGGAAACAGTTTCTCTTAATCTATCCTGTCTTTTCCTGTTATTATCTTGAAGACTTTGATCAGATCACCCCTTAGCCTTCTAAAAGCCAGGGGAAACAAGCCTGGTTTGTATGATCTCTCCTCGTAACCTACTCTTGTAAACTTACATTGCACTCCCTCCAAGGCCAAAATATCCTTCCCAAGTTGCTGTGCCCAGATCTGCTCTCAGTGACTCCAAGTGGGGTCTAACCAGGGTTTTGTAAAGCTGCAGCACAACTTCTACGTCCTTATACTCCAGTCCTCTTGACATAAAGGCCAGCATTCCATCAGTGTTCTTGATTACTTTCTGCACTTGTTCATGGCATTTTAAAGATCTATCCATCTGAACCATCTGAGGAAAGGTTTAAGGGAGATGTGCGTGGAAAGTTTTTACGCAGAGGGTGGTGGGTGCCTGGAATGCTTTGCCAGTGGAGGTGGTAGAGGCGGGTACGATAGCATCATTTAAGATGCATCTGGACAGATATATGAACGGGTGGGGAACAGAGAGAAGAAGACCTTGGAAAATAGGCAACAGGTTTAGATAAAGGATCTGGATCGGCGCAGGCTGGGAGGGCCGTAATTTCCTGTGCTGTAATTTTTGTTTGTTCTTTGTTCTTTGAACCCTCTGGGCTCTTTGGACATCGACGGAATTTAGCCTCATAGCATCTAGAAAGAACTCAACTCTATCCCTTTTTGGTCGAAAATGGATAACCACACACATGCTCACATTGAAATTTATCTGCCACAGTTTTGCCCGGTCCCCTAGTCTATCCATATCCCTTTGTAATTTTTGTGTTGTCATCTACTCTGTCCAAAACGCCACCCAACTTTGTGTCATCAGCAAATTTGGACATATGACTTTGTGCCATTATCCAAGTCGTTAATGAATAATGTGAATAATTGAAGCCCCAATACAAATCCCTGTGGTACATCACTCGTCACATCCCGCCAGTTTGAGTACCTTCCAATTGTCCCCACTTTCTGTCGCCTGCCACTCAATCAATTTCACAGCCATGTCAGTAATTTGGCCTCAATTCCGTGGGCTTCTACCATAGTTAGCAGTTTCTTCTGTGGCACTTTATCAAATGCCTTCTGGAAGTCCATATAAACAACATCCATCCTGTCCACTGCCTTAGTCATCTCTTCAAAAAATTCCATGAGGTTTGTCAAGCGTGACTTACCTGTCATGAATCCATGCTGGCTCCCCGGGATTAACTGAAAATTTTTGAAGTGTTCACTTGCCCTATCCTTGATTACAGACTCTAACAATTTCCCCTCCACAGATGTTAGGCTGTCCGGTCTGTAATTCCCTGTTTTTCCTCTTCCGGCCTTCTAAAAAAGTAGAGTGACACGTGCAATTTCCCAATCCAGAGGGACTAACCCTGAATCTCGGGAACTCTGGAAGATTATGGTCAGGCCATCTACAATGTGCTCCCCGACTTCCTTCAACACCCTTAGGCGAAAACCGTCATGTCCTGGAGATTTGTCACTCTTTAGTTCCATTAATTTCCTCATTGTCGATGTTTTACTTACTTTTAATTTTATATGGTCCTTGTCCCTAATCCATTATTAATGCCCTGGGGGGCACCTTCTTTTTCTACTGTAAATACTGAGGTAAAGTAATTATTCAACATGTCTGCTATGGCCCTATAGTCAGTAACAATATCTCCAATTCCAGTCGTTCCTGACCACCCACAATCCCTTTATGTAACTATAAAACTACTTATTGATTTTGATGTCCCTTGCAAGTCTCCTTTCATAATCCCTTTTAGTAGCTCTTATAAACTGCTTTGTGGCCCTTTGCTGCTCTTTGTATCCATGCAATCGATAGGATTGTTGCTGTTTTTTTGCCTTTTTGTTACCTCTTTATTTCAGTTTTATTCTGTTCCGTATCTCTTTTGTTGTCCAGGGCTGTTTTTTTCTGGGAAGCAGCGCTTTCCCCTCTCAGGGGTATCGTGCTCGATTCAGCGGACTTGTGTTAAAGTCCGCCGACTGGCATGTTTGGGTGCCGGGAAATATCCCGCTGTTCGATGGCTTGGCCTCAGGGAGATTCCCTCCCCCGAGGCCGCACTGAGAGGGATTTCCTGCTGGCGAGCTGAAGCTCACCATCAGGAAAGGCTCCTCGCAGATCGGGGCGCCATTTTGGAAGGTTGCCCCAATCTCCCCTCCATCTCTCCTTTCAGGCGCCCTTTAACGACTCCCCTCACCCACCCCAACCTTGACGAGCCCCCCCCCCCCCCCCAGGAACCTACCCTTCACCCCCCCCCCACTTGGCAAGGCCTCCCAGGCCCGATCTCTGGCAGTGGCAACTTGGCACCTGGGCACTATGTCACTGCCAGCCTGGCATCCTGGCAGTGCCCCTACCAGTCTGGCGATGCCATCTAGGCAGTGCCAAGATGCCTAGTGTCAGGAGGAGAGCCAGGGTACCACCCTGCCTTATCCCCGCCCAGTCATGGGTCTCCAATGACCCGGAAGACCTCCCCCCCCCCACCCCAGGTGCCGTTATGTCTGGTCCACAGCGAGGGCTCCCATGAGCGACCATTGAGTCCCGGGGCAGTGGGTGAATACAGCGGATAGATATTTAAATGAGCTGTGCCATTCATTTAAATGCGCTGATCTGGCTGATGCCCAGTGAGGGCGAGATCCAGATCGTGACACCCCTTTGTGAGGTTCAACGACCTCTTCCTGATACCAAGTCGGGTGTGACGAGGCCGCTGAATCACGCCCACAAACTGGTTCTGTCTTGCGTTTAATGTTTCCTCAAACATCTTCCACTGGTCTTCGGTTATTTTACCCATGAACCGTTTTCTGTGCAGAGCCTCAATCTCATCTCATTAAAGTCGGCCGTACCTAATTCTAGTCGCTGATTTGTGCTTCTCAATTTCAAACATTACATTGAACTCCATCATGTTATGATCGCTATTTGGTCACAATTTGATAAATGTTCATGCACACTTACTAATTAAATCCAGCTCTGTTCTTATTGCTAAATCCAATGCTGCTTGCCCCCTTGCTGCATCCAGGATGTATTGATATAGGAATTTATCCCTGGTACATTCCTGAAATTCACTACCTTTCTGGCAGGTGCTTGACCGCCTCTCCCAATCTATGTTAAATCTTGCCATCTCCGTTTCTTGTGCAGTGATCTCTGGTTGGTTGCGGCTCCGGGTCAGTAGGGACCAGAATTGTCCGTGCACTAGGCCCGTGACAGTCAGGGAATGAGTGTATGAAGGTGCCTGAGATAAATGTGTCATGGGGTAGAATGGGTGAAGTAAGAGGATTGGGTGGCTGAAGTAAGTGGCAGCTGGGTTAGGTGGCCTCTGGGGTACAGTGGCAGGCTGGTAGGTGGGAAGGGTGGCTATTTGGTAAGGTGTTAGTTAATAGGGTGGTATTTGGGTGGGGTGACAGATGGGTGGTACATTGTGGTCAGGGGAGGAATTTGGTGGTGGTATCCGGTCTGGCCGGCCTGTGTGGAGTCTGCACGTTCTCCCCGTGTCTGCGTGGGTTTCCTCCGGGTGCTCCGGTTTCCTCTCACAAGTCCCGAAAGACGTGCTGTTAATTGATTTGGACATTCTGAATTCTCCCTCTGTGTACCTGAACAGGCGGCGGAATGTGGCGACTAGGGGCTTTTCACAGTAACTTCCCTGCAGTGTTAATGTAAGCCTAGTGACAATAATAAAGATTATTATTATAGTTGGGGATAGTCGGGGGGGGTCAGAGAGAGTCATGTGATGGGAGCTAGTCAGATTGAGGCAGCGGGGTCCATGTGAGTAATTGAGAGGGTTAGTTGTGTGGTGATCCACTGTGTAATTGTGTGTGTGCCTGTATTAGGGGATGTACAGTAGTACCTATACTACAGGTTCGCCGGTAGCCCCTGCCAGCTAGCTCCGCCCACAAGGAGCCATATAAATATGCATGAGTTCTCCTGATCAGCCATTCTACCAGCTGCAGTCAGAGGACAAACATCTAACTGTAATAAAGCCTCTATTGTACCCATTCGTGTCTTTAGTACGATTGATAGTGCATCAAGTTGTATCGTTACTCAGAAGTTAGACTAGGATTTTCTGTCCAACGTAACCCGGGTAACCATTCAAGTATGTCGGATCTTCCCACAGTTTCCATAAATGGGCACCTAATTGGCACAATTAGCCGCTCGCTGGGCAACTGCTGAGGTGCCTGCAAGTGTTCAGATGCCTTGCCACAGGGAAGACATTCAGCCCCCCTCCCCCCACCGCCAATGTTTAGCGTCCAATTTTAGAAGTCCTTCCATCTAAAGCGAGCTGGTAATCGCAACCTCTTCAAGCTTTGGAATTATGCTTTGACTACCCGAGTCCGGGTCATTAATATATATCAGTGTTGCAAGGCTCTGAATATCTTCATGACAGCCAGCCTTAGAAAGGTTTAAAACTCAGTTCAATACTTTTACTGTAACAAAGCTTTACATCAAGCCAA
This sequence comes from Scyliorhinus canicula, assembly GCF_902713615.1. Classification (NCBI taxonomy): domain Eukaryota; kingdom Metazoa; phylum Chordata; class Chondrichthyes; order Carcharhiniformes; family Scyliorhinidae; genus Scyliorhinus; species Scyliorhinus canicula. The sequence continues at coordinate 14,728,009 of NC_052146.1, forward strand.
CAATTGAATTGTTCCATACACCATCCATTAACAGGACATAAAGCGGATTTACATGAAGCTTATGGAGAATCGAAATAAGAATAGACTTTAAATGCCCATATATCACAGATTTATATTGAAATTTGTTCCAATGTGGATTTCTCAACTAATCCCTGCAAAGTGAAAATATTAAGACCATAAGCCCCTAAGACATTAGAATTAGGCCATTCAGCCCATCGGGTCTGCTCCGCCATTCAATCATGGCTGATATGTTTATCCCCATTCTCCTGCCTTCTCCTCATAACCCTTGATCCCCTTCTTAATCAATAACCTATCTATCTCTGTCTTAAATGCACCTGTTGGTAAGCAATAAAGAATGACTGCAAGTAAATTAGATCAGCATTTTCCAAACTGGGTTCTGTAGAATCCTGAGGTTCCGTAGGACTCATCCAGGGATTCGGCAGTAGATCCAGCCACTTAAATTTGAACAGAGCCGCTCTTCCATCTGACTCAATCGATGGTGGTTTTCACACTGTGTTCGCTACTGATTGACGTACTAGTCTATTGGCAGCCAATGGACTGAGAAGCCGGCCTCTGATTGGACCAGCTGGAGATAGAGGCAAAGTCAGGATGGAGCAAAATGGACGGTGGAGGGGAGGTGCACTCAGGAACCTGGGCGAGGGCCGGGGAACGGTAGTCAGTGTGGTGAATGTGTACCCACTATAAATTCACACTGTACATTACTGTGTCCCTGTGGGCTCCATCTGTGGGCCATTGTGCGGCTCTGCCCACAGGGGGAGATGAGGAGCATGTACAGGGCTCCTCCCTTGGCTCCGCCCCCAGCAGGAAGTATAAGTGCTGCGGTCCTGGGAGTCCACCCTCAGTTCAGCATAGTCACAGGTAGGCTCAGTTGTAAGCCGATTAAAGCCACAGTTTACTCCAACTCGTGTATCTAAATGAATTGATGGTCGCATCAGTCAGTACAAGGGGTGGGGGGGGGGGGGGGGTGGAGGCCCGGGCAAGAGCAGAGGATAAGACCGGGAATGTGGAGTGGGGGGAGGGGGGCGAGGCAGGAGGTGGGGAGTGGACGCCAAGGCAGAGGTCAGGAAGTGGAGACCGGAGCCAGGGGTGAGTGTGGAGATTGAGATCAGGGGCAGGGAATGCAGGCCGAGGCTGGGGGGGGGGGGGGGGGGGGGGGGGTGCAGAATGAGAGGCTTGTGTGCGTGTGAGAAAGAGGTGCGCGTGCAGGTGTGTGAAAGACAGGTGAGAGTTTGTGTGTGTGTGAGAGAGTTGTGAGTGTGTGAGGGAGAGCGATTTGAGTGGGTGGGTGTGTGTGAGAGAGTGGGTGAGTGTGTGTGGGACAGAGAGTTGAGTGTGAGTGTCTGTGAGAAAGAAATGAGTGTGTGTGTGAGAGAGAGAGAGAAGTGGATGTGTGGGTGTACAAGGGAGAGAGAGGGGTGAGAATGTAGGTGTGTGCGAGGAGGATGAGTGCGTGGTTGTGTATGAGAGATAGGTGAGTGTGGGTGTGAGAGATAGGTGAGTGTGTGTATGAGAGAGAGAGGTGAGTGTGTGTGTGTGAGAGAGAGGTGAGAGTGTGTGTGAGAGATAGGTGAGTGTGTGTGTGTGAGAGAGGTGAGTGTGTGTGTGTCTGTGAGAGAGAGAGGTGAGCGTGTGTGAGTGTGTGAGATAGGTGAGTTCATGTTAGAGAGAGAGGCGAGTGTGTGGCTGCGAGTGAGAGAGATGTGAATGTGTGGATGCGAGTGAGAGAGATATGAATGTGTGGGCGTGTGAGAGAGATGTGAGTGTGTGGGTGTGCGTGAGAGAGATGTGAATATGTGGGTGTGTGAGAGAGATGTGAATGTGTGGGTGTGTGAGAGAGATGTGAATGTGGGTGTGAGTGAGAGAGATGTGAATATGTGGGTGTGTGAGAGAGATGTGAGTGTGTGGGTGTGTGTGAGAGAGATGTGAATGTGGGTGTGAGTGAGAGAGATGTGAATGTGTGGGTGTGTGAGAGAGATGTGAATGTGGGTGTGAGTGAGAGAGATGTGAATATGTGAGTGTGTGTGAGAGAGATGTGAATGTGAGTGCGTGTGAGAGAGGGATGAGTGAGTGGGTGTTGTGGTGATCACAAGTTAACCAGATGCAACACAACTGAGCGACCACTAGAGGGAGCACGGGAGAGCCATATAAATACATCAGGACAGGAAGTGAGGACACTCTTCACAGCAGGGGGGCTGGTAAGCAGGACACACGGCAAGCAAAGCTGGTAGTTAGCACTGGAAGGTAGTTCTAGGTCGAGCTCTGGAAACTGAACGAACTCACAATAAAGCATCTTCTCCACACTTGAGACTGCGAGCTTTATTAAGATACGAGGAACAACACATGGTACCTAGGAGTGATTTCAGACGCTTACGACAGGACAACTCAGCTGCAGATACAGAAAGCACAAAATGGCATGGAAATCTCCTACTGGACATTTGACTGGGGAAGACATCGCTAATTCGAGGATGTGGCATGGATACCCACCTCAGCTGGACACGACTGGTAATGTAATAAATGTCTGGAAAAGGTTCAAACAAATGTTCGATTTTTATCTCATAGCTAATGATGTAGCAGACGCCTCAGACAAAATTAAAATAGCAATTCTCATCGAAGGGCCTGTCAATAAGAAAGTGTATAATGGATTTAAACACTCAAAAGGTGAAGACAGGAACAGCTTACAAACGTTACTAAACAAATTTGAAGAGTACTGTGAGAAATTTGAACAGCAAGGCATGCTCACAGTCCAACCTGCACAGAGACTGAGTGATGCAAGACTTAAAAAATCACAAAAAGATCAGGAAATCGCGAATGCACAGTACAGATCAAAAAGAAGAAATAACATGAATTTTTCACAAAGCCAAAACGCTGAAATCCAGTCCAGATCGGAAAGAAAAGGTAACTTACAACTTTTAGAAAGAAAAAACGCTGAAATCCGCGATAAAATGGCGTCGGAGCACATTTTGCAGTCTCTGGTAAGCAAAGAACTACAAATCGCGTCTGCGCATGCGCCGGAACCGGAAGTCGCGCATGCGCCGGAACCGGAAGTCGCGCATGCGCCGGAACCGGAAGTCGCGCATGCGCAGTTTACAAAAGATCGCGGCGCCGATCGTCATGCGCATGCGCAAGCCGCGCATGCGCAGTCAAAAAAAGTCTTCGTCGCGGACCGTCATGCGCATGCGCAAGCCGCGCATGCGCAATGGACACCGAACCGCACAAGGAAAGAAAGCCGATTTGCGCATGTGCAAGTCGTTCCTACGCGTGACGTCATGACGTCTGAGAATCCTGACCACGCCCACTTAAAAGGGAAATGCCCGAAAATTGAAAACAAGACACTTAAAGTGGTAAAACCAAATTTTCTTGCCTCAGAACACAGAAAAACGCCTGAACTTAAACCAACAGTGAAAAACAACTTGCACAAAACCTTGGAAAAAGCTGCCTTCACCACACACAGTGAAGCGAACAAAAAGAATTCCGAAACAACAAAAGATGATTTGTTTTTCGACGATTACCTCTCAGACCTGACTGGGTCAGTCGGATATGCTTATCACAGCATCAGCGACACGGTCGCAAAGCACAACACGAACCAACTCGTGGTAGATGAATCCAACCAAGATGATTTGGTTTTCAAAGAATACTACTCAGACACAGCTGAGTCAGTCGGATATGCTTATCACAGCATCAGCGACACGGTCGCAAAGTTCAACACGAATCAACTCGTGGTAGAAGAAGCCAACGAAGATGAAATGGGTTTCAAACAATACTACTCAGACATGGAGGAGTTATTTGGACATGCTGATCACAGCATCAGCGACACCATTGCAAAGCTCAACACGACTCTACTCATGGTGGATGAATCCAACACCATGGTGCCATGGCAGCTCGTCGATACATTGGATGACATCAATACCCAAGACGAAGACGACGCCACACAGAGAGCACAGGAAGACTCCACGGAGCGAGCGATGACAGGCTCCACAGTGCGGGTGATGAAAGACGCCAACAGGGATGCAAGCAAACACTCCCGGGCGGACACCAAGCATGAACAAGACCATGAAGGTAAACCCGCTGTACCTGAGCAACCGCAAGCAGACTATGAAAGTCTACCAAGCTCACAGGAACAAGAAGAAAGAGCGGACTATGAAAGTCCAACACGCTCACAGGAACAAGAAGAAAAAGCAGACTATGAAAGTCCAACACGCTCACAGGAACAAGAAGAAAGAGCAGACTATGAAAGTCCAACACGCTCACAGGAACAAGAAGAAAGAGTGGACTATGAAAGTCCAACACGCTCACAGGAACAAGAAGAAGACAATGCACCTCTGCCCACTGCATGCGAAGACAGTGACAAGGTGCTCGCACTCGACGTACAGGATCACAGTGAGACTGACAGTTCTCAGCTTGTCTGTACCGAAGCACAGAGCGAAAACAGTGACAAGGTGCTCGCACTTGACGTACAGGATCACAGTGAGACTGACAGTTCTCAGCTTGTCTGTACAGAAGCACAGAGTCGGGCCACCCAACAGTCCAGAGAGACAACGCCAAAAGAAAACATGCAGATTTTGACTCCAGAAGAGGAGCACCTGGAGTCCACAGAGACAATGCCGAAAGAAACCATGCAGATTCTGACTCCAGACGAGGAGCACCTGGAGTCCAGAGACATCAAACAAAAAGAAATCATGAAGATTTTAACTCCAGAAGCGGAGCACCAAGAGTCTAGAGAAACCACGTCAACTGAAATCATGCAGATTTGGACTCCAGAAGAGGAGCGCCGAGAGTCCACAGACACCGCGTCAAATGTAATCAAGAAGACTTTGACTCCGGAAGACGAGCACCAAGAAAGCAAAGATGCGGAATCCAATTCTCCACAACTGATTGATGTCACCTGCACCGATGCAACATCAGATCATTCGCACCACTCGCGAGAAGACGAGCACCAAGAAAGCAAAGATGCGGAATCCAATTCTCCACAACTGATTGATGTCACCTGCACCGATGCAACATCAGATCATTCGCACCACTCGCGAGACGGAATGCTCAATGACTCAAATTATCCACTCGGGACACTCATAGAGTATAACAAAAAAAACAAAAGTCAAAAGAAACACAGCAAGAACAAAAACAACATGAAGCGCGACAAGACCAACAACAATAGCAAGAAGCACAGCAGAAACGAGAACGACAACAGCAAGAAGAAAAGCAACATGAAGCGCGACAAGACAAACAACAATAGCAAGAAGCACAGCAGAAACAAGAACGACAACAGCAAGAATAAAAGCAACATGACGCGCAACAAGACAAACAACAACGTCAGGCACAAAGATAGCGACAACGACAGAGGCAGAAACAACAAGAATGGCAACAAACACAACAAAGTCAGGAGCAAAGATAGCGACAAGTACGGCAACGGAAACAACAAAAACAGGAACGACAGAAACAACAGCAATGAAACAACGACTTGTACACAATGGCACTACTTGGCACATGATGGACGATGCCACAGCACACTGCAAAACGATAACAAGACTACAAACATGTCATGGGATGACAACGAATCGCACAAACTCACGTCTGCTCCAGAACAAGCAAGCACACCAGCATCCAAGGCGGATGAGACAATAAATCAACACCACAAGCACAAAAAAAAAGTCCATGCCAGTCAACATCAGTGATGTGACCATGCAAACACCTCGGGATGACGCATTGGGTACTTAAGATAACAAGGAACACCAACAACATTCACAGCGGACTTGCAATATCAATATCACCACGTCATCAACAACAAAAAGAAAAAAAAAAAAGCTCTGAACAAATTCATCAAGTTTGGACTCATAAATGTGTTTATTAAGTTTGGACATATAAATACATTGGCTTTGTTAACTAAGGCAATAGCATCATCACTTGTATAGATACGCATATCATAAGTTACTGTTTTGTATAATTTTCCTTAATGATGTACAGAAACTATGTAATGAGAAAGAGGGGGATGTGGTGATCGTAGATTGACCAGATACAAAAAACAACAGAGCAAACACGAGCGGGAGAGCTATAAATACACTGGGACAGGATATGCAATTTTCTTTAACGATGTTCAGAAAATATGTTAAGAGAAAAAGGGGGATGTGGTGATCACAAGTTAACCAGATGCAACACAACTGAGCGACCACTAGAGGGAGCACGGGAGAGCCATATAAATACATCAGGACAGGAAGTGAGGACACTCTTCACAGCAGGGGGGCTGGTAAGCAGGACACACGGCAAGCAAAGCTGGTAGTTAGCACTGGAAGGTAGTTCTAGGTCGAGCTCTGGAAACTGAACGAACTCACAATAAAGCATCTTCTCCACACTTGAGACTGCGAGCTTTATTAAGATACGAGGAACAACACAGGTGTGAGAGAGAGAGAAGGGAGAGATGTGTGTGGTAGAGAGAGAGAGATGTGAATGTGTGAGTGTGTGTGAGAGATATGTGAATGTGTGAGTGTGCGTGAGAGAGATGTCAGTGTGTGGGTGTGTGTGAGAGAGATGTGAGTGTGTGGGTGTGTGTGAGAGAGATGTGAATGTGTGAGTGTGTGTGAGAGAGATGTGAATGTGTGAGTGTGTGTGAGAGAGATGTTTATGTGTGAGTGTGTGTGAGAGAGATGTGAATGTGTGAGTGTGTGTGAGAGAGATGTGAATGTGTGAGTGTGTGTGAGAGAGATGTTTATGTGTGAGTGTGTGTGAGAGAGATGTGAATGTGTGAGTGTGTGTGAGAGAGATGTGAATGTGTGAGTGTGTGTGAGAGAGATGTGAATGTGTGAGTGTGTGTGAGAGAGATGTGAATGTGTGAGTGTGCGTGAGAGAGATGTGAATGTGTGAGTGTGTGTGAGAGAGATGTTTATGTGTGAGTGTGCGTGAGAGAGATGTGAATGTGTGAGTGTGTGAGAGAGATGTGAATGTGTGAGTGTGTGTGAGAGAGATGTGAATGTGTGAGTGTGTGTGAGAGAGATGTGAATGTGTGAGTGTGCGTGAGAGAGATGTGAATGTGTGGGTGTGCGAGAGAGTTGTGAGTGTGTGGGTGTGTGTGAGAGAGATGAGTGTGTGTGTGTTATAATTCGCCAGTTGCCGTAAAGAGAAAAGAATACAGACGCCACGCTCAAAGTTCTTTGAAAACACGGTGCAGTGTTTGATAGGAGATGTTACTGGAGAACTCGAAGCAAATGCTCTGCTGATGTCACTACAGATCCCGTGATGCTCCACCAGCAGGCTGTATTAATTGAACACATAACACGCTCCTCATTTACTCCTTTAGTGCAAATGACAAACTTTTTCTTAATACTTTGACAACAGACACAATGAAATATCAATGACATTACACTTGGAGTGTAGTGTTCACTTCTGGCCGCCACACTACCAGAAGGATGTGGAGGCTTTGGAAATGGTGCAGAGGAGGTTTACCAGGATGTTGCCTGGTATGGAGGGCGTTAGGAGAGGTTGGATAAACTCAGTTTGTTCTTACTGGAAAGACAGAGGTTGAGGATAGATGTCTACAAAATTATGAGGGGCCTAGACAGAGTGGATAGTCAGAGACTTTTTCCCAGGGTAGAGGGGTCAATTATGAGGGGAACATAGGTTTAAGGTGGGAGGGGCAAAGTTTAGAGGAGATGTACGAGGCAAGTTTTTTACACAGAGGGTAGTGGGTGCCTGGAACTCGCTGCCGGAGGAGGTGGTGGAAGCAGGGACGATAGTGACATTTCAGGGGCATCTTGACAAATACATGAATAGGATGGGAATAGAGGGATACGGACCCAGGAAGTGTAGGAGATTTTAGTTCAGACGGGCAGCATGGTCAGCACAGGCTTGGAGGGCTGAAGGGCCTGTTCCTGTACTGTACTTTTCTTTGTTCCTTATTCTATTACTTTGCAACCATTATGTTGTTTTGTACATATATACGCTTAATGAGACTGTCTTTCAGGTGGACGTGGGTTTTACTCGATCTCCTGGAGTCTGACTACTCGAGGCCTTGGATATGGGTCCTTTACGTCTGCTGGGGGCACTTCCTGGGAAATTACCTCAGTGTCCCTCTCCATTGGTGCTGAAGATTGTTCAGGGACCGAATCTGAAACTGTTTTTGTGTCTGGCATCTGCTCAGATGTATCGCTGCTTGCCTACTCTGCCGGATGTACCTATTGAGAAGTTTCGGCGATTTTGCATCGTTAGGCTGGTAGTGGGTCAGTATACCGTCACCTGGCTCTCTAATCATCCCTCTGTATGCTGTATGATATTGGATCTGCTTTAGCTAGGATCACTGCAGGTACCCATTTCTCAGTTCCGGTATCGCCTCTTGCTCGTTCCCGCTCTCCTTGGGTGAATACTCTCTGTTTAGAGTTTCGCTCCCTCCTCGCAATCTGTGCATGTTGTTGCCTGAAGGAGCTGTGAAGTATCAGATGGCATCAACAGGTCGAACTTTGTCCTTAGCTTACTCTTGAAGAGTAGCATTGTGGGTGAACTCTGTGTTGTTGTTGTGTATGTGGTGCTTCTGAACGACATCAAGGAGTTGTTAACTTGTCCTTGGTGTTTGATGCCTTGATTGAGTGTTTGAGCGGCTGAACAAATCATTCGGCCAATCCATTTGTTGGAGGATGATGTGGAGCCGACATAATGTGTTGCTTACCGCTCCCTTTCAAGTAGTCTTCAAACTTCTTGTTAGTGAACTGAATTCCATTGTCAATTACAACCTTCTCCGGTCTACCAAACCTTGCATATGTTTCATCTAACTTTTCAATCGTCTATTCAGTGATCGTTGGCCATTCCCATGGGTTGCAGCGGTGTGGTGTTTCTTAGTTTTGCACAGGATTGACTCATAGAATTTACAGTGCAGAAGGAGGCCATTTGGCCCATCGAGTCTACACCGGGCCCCTGAAAGAGCACCCTACCTGAGCCCACACCTCCACCCTCTCCCTGTAACCCGGCAACCTCACCTAATATTTAGACACTACAGGCCACTTTAGTGTGACCAATCCATCTAACCCGCACACCTTTGGACTTGTGGGAGGAAACCGGAGCACCCGGAGGAAACCCACGCAGACACGGGGAGAACGTGCAGACTCCGCACAGACAGTGACCCAAGCCGGGAATCGAACCTGGGACCCTGGAGCTGTGATGCAACAGTGTTTACCACTGTGCTACCGTGCCGCCCTGGTAGGGCAAAGTAGAATTGTATATTGGGCTAGAATTTATCTGGGAACCTTCATCAGAACTGATAAATTAAAACAATTTCTCATCTAAAATATTAACCCCTCCTGAAAAATGAAATGAAAATCGCTTATTGCACACGAGTAGGCTTCAAATGAAGTTACTGTGAAAAGCCCCTAGTCGCCACATTCCGGCACCTGTGTGGGGAGGCTGTTACAGGAATCGAACCGTGCTGCTGGCCTGCGTGGTCTGCTTTCAAAGCCAGCAATTTAGCTCAGTGTGCTAAACCAGCCCCTTATTCAAAGTTCAACGGAACTGCTGTGCATTCCCACCATTTTCAGTTTTCAAATAGGAAAGTAATTTAGATCCATGCTAAATAATGCCAGATGTCTTTCGTTTCACATCTAATGGCATGGAAAATCATTGTTAAATATATTCCTTGTAAAATCCTTGCCTTTAATTATCTCTAAATCCCAGCCTGGCGGGTGCCTGTGAATGACTCCCTCACTTCTATTACACTGGCAATTTAAAAGAATGGAAAGGATTCACACTCAACACGTGGTGAATGTGGGTGCTGGACATTGCCTCTCAGGGCACCAGACAATAACAGACTGCTTGTCCAGCACAGATTCAATGTAAACCTATTAATGAGAGGACAATTTAAGAGAAGAATTATAAAGAACATTTCAGGATTAATGCACAATTCTTTTTGTTGTTGCAAGGTTCTGAGTGTTTAACAATGTGTCAAATGACCAGGCTTCAGAAGATGGAAATTTAACAGGTTTGCTCTCAAAATGGGCCAAGTGCAAGTGTAGATTGCAAAGTGGGGATTTTTGAGCCGTAGAAGTCAGCAAAGTTTGGGGGCTTGGCCAACAGCATTGCCCTCTATCCGACTGTTTTACTTACTCTCCCTTGTGCCACACAATGACACTGAACGAGCCTTTATGGGACACTCTCTACTTCAATCAGCGCTAGAGCTTTGTATCCTCATTACCATTGACCGGTCGTCCTTTAACAATCAGAATTTGATAATGTGTCAATTAGGCAACCAGCTAAGATCGTTACTTTGGTACCAGACAATCTGCGGACTGGTGATATTGGATTTTAAAAGTTAATGTATGTGGTTGCCATTCATTTCTCATTTAAGGTCCTCTGAAGCTTAAAACCGACTCAATGTTGTAATGTAGCCAATTTGGCAGCCAGTTTGTACACCCGAGAGATCACAAGCCGCAGTGAAATGGTACTCTTTTTAGAACTGTTGGCTGAGGAATAAATCTTGGCCCGGGGGTATCAGGAGAACCCCTGTGATCTCCTTTGAATGATGCGATGAGTCTTTTTGCTTCCACCTGAGAGGACTATGCAACCACCGTGGGCAGAAGTTGAGGAATACAGAAGATAGGAAGAGAGGAGTGTATAAATGAAGAAGTAGGGCTGGAAGGTGTTTGCAGAGAACATTAAAGTGGGACAAGCCAAAATGCTCTTGCAAGGAGCCAGTGAAGACCCAATGGGCTGGATGCCCCCCATTAGTGCTGCAATCAGGCCGTGATTGTTGAACTGAAACCAATCAATTGATTCCGCTATCCTCATTCCATCTTTCTCCTTATTTGCATCTTCCACTACTGTTATGGGCCTGGGTTTAGAGAACCCCAAAGTGTATCATGGAGTTCATCTGACCCACAACTTTTACTAGATTGTGGTTATGGGGATCCCACAGGCCTACTTTGCAGGTGTGGTGCAACAGAGAGCTAAAATACTTTTAAATTAAAACAATGTTTATTTATGAAACCAGTTAACACTTTACAAACCCACAGTAAATATCTTAACAACTATCAACACCAATAAATCCCCACAGATACAATATTCTATAAGTAACCCTTAATCTGTCCTTGCTACATCCATAAGACGAAAGACCCCTTTTAACCCAGTGATCAGGTTTATATTCTCTACTGAGAGCAGCTATCACTTTGAAATCATCCTAATGATCTGGAGACAGTCTTTAGATTGGAGAGAGATCCTTGTACTGCTGCTTGCTTTTCCTGCAGCTATCCAGCTCTCAAAAGAAAACTAAAAACCAAAGACACGCCCCAGCTTTTGTTCAAAGTGAAAGTGAAAGACAGACAGCCCAGCTCCACCCACACTCTGACATCACTGCAGCTATTTGATAATCACCTATTTCTTAAAGGTACATCCACTACAGCTATTTAATACACACCCATTTCTTAAAGGTACTCACACATGACATTACTGAAAGTACTATTCCATTGGAACCAGATGCTCTTTGACATCTTCCAAAATGGTCATTTTTACATGCAAATATAGAGCATGAGATTTGTGAGTGTGGTATTCAATGGCTTGATTGATCTGTGCTTGATTATGTTATTCTGGTAACTGATCTGCGCACACTCTACTTGATTGCTCAAGCCTATGCCTGGAGCTAGAGAGCAAATGTAACAGGGCAGCTTCCAGAAAATGTACGGTGGCTAAATTTTGCCGATGATACCAAGATAGTTCGGAAAGTAAGTTGTCCAGGCGAGGTAGTGAGCCTGCAAAGGGATGTGGACAGGATAAGTGAATAGATAAAAAAATTGGCAGGTGGAGTATAATGTGGGAAAAGGTGAACTTGTCCACTTTGACAGGAAATAGAATAGGAAAGCAATATACTATTTAAATGGAGGGAGCTTGCAGGACTCGCTGGTACGGAGGGGCGTGGGTGCACTGGTACATGAAGCAAGTGCAGCAAGTGATTAGACAGGCAAATAGAAATCCTACCAACTGTCCTGGCTTGAGATAATTCACACCTCTTTAACCTGTGATTACCCTCTCCCCAGTCGCACCGTCTGGACCTGTCTCCACATAGGGGCTGGTTTAGCACAGGGCTAAATCGCTGGCTTTGAAAGCAGACCAAAGCAGGCCAGCAGCACGGTTCAATTCCCGTACAAGCCTCCCCGAACAGGCGCCGGAATGTGGCGACTAGGGGCTTTTCACAGTAACTTCATTTGAAGCCTACTCGTGACAATAAGCGATTTTCATTCATTTCATTTCATGGGTACCGGCTGACATCATGGGTGGGATTTTCCTGCAGGTGGAACCGGACGGCGAACCACGCATATTTGCCCTTGATGACGGCAGGACCGGAAGATCCTACTGGCGGCCAATGGGGAGCGGGGAAATTCTGGCCCATGTGTGTGTGTCGAAAATCCTGTCAATAAACCTGTTAAACATTTGGTACCAGTATTGCTCTGTATTGCTCTGAGATAAATCAGACAAAAGAGATTAAATATCAACCTGGTGAATGTATAACTGGGAGGTCAAATGAGACAGACGCTCTCTTCATCAAACCTACAAGGAATTGACCGGGTCGTGCTCAGGAACAGGAACTCCCATCGATCCCCTCCTTTCCCAAGCAGAGCAAGCTGCCACTTGGCAGGTTGGTTATTAATGTGCTCCCTACCCCCACTCATCTACTCAGATCAATGTCCTCTATCAGTACAGGGGATGAAAGATCTATCGCTACCAGGGCAATCCCAGACCCGCGTAGCTAAACACCAACATGTGAACTGAGCCAGCGGGAGAGTTGGCACTGTGGGCAGGGAGAGAGGAGGATTTCTCCTGATCCACGATGGGGGCAGTGGGGGGGGGGGGGGGGGGGGGGTGATTGTGTGAACGTCAGTCCTTTCAACCTCCTCCCTGACCACACTTGGAAAATTACTCTTCAGCCTTTAACACTTCATTTTCTTTCAAATAAAGTAAAAAAGTTCAATGGAGTTTAAGAAAAGCCTTAAAGGTGAAACGCTAAGAAGCAGAATGTTTTAGCAAGTCTATTCCCTGATTAATGCTGTAATAACCCCGTTCCGATTCAATCACTGCCATTTTTATTCGGCATTGGTGCTCATTACCAACTTTTACTGCAGGATTTTAACAACACGTTCCCATTAAGAAAGAAGCTATTGGTACTGCTGCAGCCATCTGTAAACACCTGGAAACCCCAGATATTTTTAAGAATCACATTGTCAGCTGGGACAAAGCAATTAATTCTAATGGGTAAGCAGTGAGCTCGTACAGAGGGACCGCCTTTAATAAATATGCCACCAAAGGCTCTGTGGCCTGTACCCTAACTTGCACCTTAAGTCCCATTCGCCCATCGCCCCCCTGTGCTCGTGCCGACATTGCTTCCTGCTCTGCCAACACCTTGACTTTCAGAACTCACACCTTCCCTGGTTGACCCCTTCCCATCTCTTTGACCTACAATCCTCACTGGGCTAAATAGCTGGCTTTTAAAGCAGACCAAGGCAGGCCAGCAGCACGGTTCAATTCCCGTACCAGCCTCCCCGAATAGGTGCCGGAATGTGGTGACTAGGGGCTTTTCACAGTAACTTCATTGAAGCCTACTTGTGACAATAAGCGATTTTCATTTAATTTCTCAGTGGAATTCTTTGCCGCAGAAGGCTGTGGAGGCCAAATCACTGAGTGTCTTTAAGACAGAGATAGATAGGTTCTTGATTAATATGGGGATCAGGGATTATGGGGAAAAGACAGATTGTAATATATATAAATGATTTGGAAGAAAACGTAGTTGGTCTGATTAGCAAGCTTTCGGATGATACTAAGATTGCAGGAGTTGCGGATAGTGATGAAGATTGTCAGAGAATACAACAGGATTTAGATAGGCTGCAAAATTGGGCGGAGGAATGGCAGATGGAATTTAAACCGGACAAATGTGAGGTGATGCATTTTGGTAGATCCAATTCAGGTGGGAGGTATAAAATAAATGGCAGAACCATCAGGAGCATTCAGACACACAGAGATCTGGGCCTAGAGGTCCACAGTTCCTTAAAAGTGACAGCACAGGTGGAAATGGTGGTAAAGAAAGCATATGGCATGCTTGCCTTCATCGGACGGGGCATCGAGTATAAAAGCTCAAAAGTTATGTTACAGTTATATAGAATGTTAGGCCACATTTGGAATACTGTGTCCAATTCTGGTCACCACACTACCAGAAAGATGTGGAGGCTTTGGAGAGAGTACAGAAAAGGTTTACCAGGATGTTGCCTGGTACGGAGGGTGTTAGCTATGAGGAGAGATTGAATAAACTGGGATTGTTCTCCCTAGAAAGGCGGAGGCTGAGGGGCGGCCTGATAGAAGTATATAAAATTATGAGGAGTGTAGATATGGTGAACAGCTGGAGGCTTTTTCCCAGGGAGGAAATGACAATTACAAGGGCCCGCAAGTTCAAGGTGAAGGGGGAAAGGTTCAGTGGAGATGTACGAGGGAAGTTTTTTGACACAGAGGGTGGTGGTGGCCTGGAATGCACTGCCAAGTGAGGTGGTTGAGGCAGATACGTTAGCGACCTTTAAGATTTATCTGGGTAGGCACATGAACAGACGGGGTATAGAAGGATACAGGTGGTTGGTCTAGATAGGACACGTGATTGGCGCAGGCTTGACGGGCTGAAGGGCCTGTTCCTGTGCTATATTGTTCTTTGAATGGGGATGAGAAAAATATCAGCCATGATTGAAGAAGGGAGCAGATCAATGGGCCGAATGGCCTAATCCTGCTCCTAAGTCTTATGGTCTTATGGGGTGCTGGGGCTGTTCAATTTCAGTTCCGATCTGATTTAAAGATGCCACCCTGATGTGTTCAAGATGTGGAGTGAAAACTGGTGCCAGTTTTCAGTCTGATTCTGACACTTGGCTAAATTCTGATAAGATTCCGCCCATAGACACAGGGGGAGACCATTTAGCCCATCCAGCCTGATCTGCCATTCAATAAAACCAGGGCTGATCTGTATCATAACTTCATTCACCTCCCTCAGTTTTGTAATCCTTAGTGGCTTCACTGGACAAAGATCTATTCATCTCAGTTTTTAAATTTCTAATTGCTGAAGAAATCCAAAGCTCTGGTCTGCTCTCGAAGCTACAGTATTGATACGGTTCGTTCAGTTCAGGTTCTGGTCTATGGCAACCCTCTGGATGTTGATAGTGCAGAGTTCAGCGATGGTAATGTTGTTGAATGTCCTGAGGAAATGGTTAAGATATTCCCTTGGCGGAGTGGTCACTTGTGAAGTGTTGATGTGCCTTTACAGATGTTGTCAGCAACATGATAGGATTTCCAGAGACCGACATGCATTTGAACATGGAACATAGAAAAATACAGCACAGAACAGGCCCTTCGGCCCACGATGTTGTGCCGAATTATTGTCCTAGATTAAGAACAATTTAATCTACACCCCATCATTCTACCGTAATCCATGTACCTATCCAATAGCCGCTTGAAGGTCCCTAATGTTTCTGACTCAACTACTTCCACAGGCAGTGCATTCCATGCCCCTACTACTCTCTGGGTATATATATTTAAAAAAAAAAAAAATTTCGATTACCCAATTATTTTTTCCAATTAAGGGGCAATTTAGTGTGGCCAATCCACCTACTCTGCACATTTTTGGGTTGTGGGGGCGAAACCCACGCAGACACGGGGAGAATGCAAAAACTCCACACGGACAGTGACCCAGAGCCGGGATCGAACCTGGGACCTCAGCGCCATGAGGCAGCTGTGCTAACCATTAGGCCACCATGCTGCCCTTACTCTCTGGGTAAAGAACCTACCTCTGACATCCCCCCTATATCATCCACCATTCACCTTAAATTTATGTCCCCTTGTAATGGTTTGTTCCACCTAGGGAAAAAGTCTGACTGTCTACTCTATCTATTTCCCTGATCATCTTGTAAATCTCCATCAAGTCGCCCCTCATCCTTCTCTGTTCTAATGAGAAAAGGCCTAGCACCCTCAACCTTTCCTCGTAAGACCTACTCTCCATTCCAGGCAACATCCTGGTAAATTTCCTTTGCACCTTTTCCAAAGCTTTCACATCCTTCCTAAAATGAGGCGACCAGAACTGCACACAGTACTCCAAATGTGGCCTTAACAAGGTTTTGTACAGCTGAATCATCACCTCACGGCTCTTAAATTCAATCCCTCTGCTAATGAACTCTAGCACACCATAGGCCTTCTGCACAGCTCTATCCACTTGAGTGGCAACTTTCAAAGATCTACGAACATAGACCCCAAGATCTCTCTGCTCCTCCACAGAACCCGACTGTTAACCCTGTATTCAGCATTCATATTTGTCTTTCCAAAATGGACAACCTCACACTTTTCAGGGTTAAATACCATCTGCCACTTCTCAGCCCAGCTCTGCATCCTATCTATGTCTCTTTGCAGCCAACAACAGCCCTCCTCACTATCCACAACTCCACCAATCTTCGTATCGTCTGCAAATTTACTGACCCACCCTTCAACTCCCTCATCCAAGTCATTAATGAAAATCACAAACAGCAGAGGACCCAGAACTGATTCCTGCGGCATGCCACTGGTAACTGGGCTCCAGGCTGAATATTTGCCATCCACCACCACTCTCTGACTTCTATCGGTTAGCCAGTTCGTTATCCAACTGGCCAAATTTTCCACAATCCCATACCTCCTTACTTTCTGCAGAAGCCTACCATGGGGAACCTTATCAAATGCCTTACTAAAATCCATGTACACTACATCCACTGCTTTACCTTCATCCAGGTGCTTGCTCACCTCCTCAAAGAATTAAATAAGACTTGTAAGGCAAGACCTACCCCTCACAAATCCGTGCTGACTATCCCTAATCAAGCAGTGTCTTTCCAGATGCTCAGAAATCCTATCCTTCAGTACCCTTTCCATTACTTTGCCTACCACCGAAGTAAGACTAACTGGCCTGTAATTCCCGGGGTTATCCCTATTCCCTTTTTTGAACAGGGGCACAACATTCGCCACTCTCCAATCCCCTGTTACCACCCCTGTTGACAGGGAGGACGAAAAGATCATTGCCAACGGCTCTGCAATTTCATCTCTTGCTTCCCATAGAATCCTTGGATATATCCCGTCAGGCCCGGGGGACTTGTCTATCCTCAAGTTTTTAAAAATGCCCAACACATCTTCCTTCCTAACAAGTATCTCCTCGAGCTTACCAGTCTGTTTCACACTGTCCTCTCCAACAATATGGCCCCTCTCATTCGTAAATACTGAAGAAAAGTACTCGTTCAAGACCTCTCCTATCTCTTCAGACTCTATACACAATCTACCGCTACTGTCCTTGATTGGACCTACCCTCTCTCTAGTCATTCTCACATTTTTCACATATGTGTAAAAGGCCTTGGGGTTTTCCTTGATCCTACCCGCCAAAGATTTTTCATGCCCTCTCTTAGCTCTCCTAATCCTTTTCTTCAGATCCCTCCTGGCTATCTTGTATCCCTCCAGCGCCCTGTCTGAACCTTGTTTCCTCAGCCTTACATAAGTATCCTTCTTCCTCTTAACAAGACATTCAACCTCTCATGTCAACCATGGTTCTCTCACTCGACCATCTCTTCCCTGCCTGACAGGGACATACATATCAAGGACACATAGTATCTGTTCCTTGAACAAGTTCCACATTTCAATTGTGTCCTTCCCTGACAGCCTATGTTCCCAACTTATGCACTTCAGTTCTTTTTTGACAGCATCGTATTTACCCTTCTCCCAATTGTAAACTTTGCCCTGTTGCACGCACCTATCCCTCTCCATTATTAAAGTGAAAGTTACAGAATTGTGGTCACTATCTCCAAAATGCTCCCCCACTAACAAATCTATCACCTGCCCTGGTTCATTACCAAGTACCAAATCCAATATGGCCTCCCCTCTGGTCGGACAATCTACATACTGTGTTAGAAAAGCTTCCTGGACACACTGCACTGTCTGCACAAACACCACCCCATCCAAACTATTTGATCCAAAGAGTTTCCACTCAATATTTGGGAAGTAGAAGTCACCCATGACTACTACCCTGTGACTTCTGCACCTATCCAAAATCTGTTTCACAATCTGTTCCTCCACATCTCTGCTGCTATTGGGGGGCCTATATAAAACTCCCAACAAGGTGACTGCTCCTTTCCTATTTCTGACTTCAACCCATACCACCTCAGTAGGCAGATCCTACTGGGCCCACTTTCCAGGTGTTATGCAACAGAGATCTTAAGTATTTTAAAAACAAAACAATGTTTATTCTACAAACCCAGTTGACATTTTTATGAACACACAGTAAACATCTTACCAAGACACGTAACCCCACATATACAATACTCTATAGGTAACCCTTAATACCATTCCTAGCAACATCTATAAGTTATACCCTTTTTTTTTTTACAAAGACAGCAGGTTTAAATTCTGTGCAGAAACAGGTATTACTTTGAAATCATCAAGTGATCTGGAGATATTCCTTAGCTTGGAGAGAGAGAAAGATCAGAACATCTTCTTGCTTTGAATGCAGCTCTCCAACTCTGAAAACAAAACCAAAAACAAAGCCACAAAGCAGCTTTACAGCTCAAAAGGAAAGTGAAAGACAGAAAAAACAGCCCAGCTCCACCCACACACTGACATCGCTGCAGCTATTTGATTAACACCCATTTCTTAAAGGTACATTCACCTGACAGGGACGGAGATCTGACGCCCTCATGCAGTCTATTTTCAGTGGCCCCTGGCTTTCCGTCGCTAGGTGTAAGTTATGGGCCATCGTGTCTGCCATTTTGTCAGTGCATAATGGACAACGGTTCAGTAGCAACAGTGAGGAGGCGTTGGTGAGGCTTCCTTCATTTTCAAGGGATGACTGCCCCATTGCTGCTCGGCGTCAGGCCGCAAAATCTACCTCACTGCCCCTTCTAACCACCAAAGGGTTGGGCCTGGGTCACAGGCAGGATCACACAAGGCTCCCTTCATCTCGCTGGCTGGCTCAATCTCCACGTTCGTGTTGCCTCTCTTCATTTTTTTGCCAGCTAACTCAACTTCTCCTTTGGAAAAGTGGATATGATTTTTAATTCCCATGTTGAACCCCCAATTCCGTGCTGCAGTGCTTTTGGAAGGGCCGCTGCCTCACACGTGCTGCGGTGGCACTGTCACTGGGCCCAGGGTAATAACCTGGGGTCTGGTCTTCCAATCCCACCATGGCAGACGGTGAAATTTTAATGCGGTAAAAAAGGAAATTTGAATTAAAAGTCTGATGATGTCAGCGTCGTCATAAAAACCCGTCTGGTTCACTAACGTCCTATAGGGATGGATATCGGCCAACCTCACCCGGTTCTGCCTACATGTGACTCCAGGCCCACAGCGATGTGGCTGATTCTTCAATGCCTCTGAATTGGCCTCGCAAGCCACTCTGTTCAAGGGCCATTAGGGATGGCCAACAAATGTCAGCCCAGTCGGCGACACACACATCCAATGAACAATGGGGCAGCACGGTAGCATTGTGGATAGCATAATTGCTTCACAGCTCCAGGGTCGCAGGTTCGATTCCCAGCTTGGTTCACTGTCTGTGCGGAGTCTGCGCATTCTCCCCGTGTCTGCGCGGGTTTCCTCCGGGTGCTCCGGTTTCCTCCCACAGTCCAAAGATGTGCAGGATATGTGGATTGGCCATGATAAATTGCCCTTAGTGTCCACAATTGCCCTTAGTGTTGGGTGGGGGTATGGGGATAGGGTGGAGGTGTGGACCTTGGGTAGGGTGCTCTTTCCAAGAGCCGGTGCAGACTCGATGGGCCGAATGGCCTCCTTCTGCACTGTAAATTCTATGAAACAAGTAAAAACAAAATGCAAGTTGAGAGCACATGTGGCTGAAACGCACGTTGGCCCACAAGGCAAGCAAAATACTGTGGATGCTGGATTCTGAAACAAGAATGGAGATGCTGAAAAAACTCAGCAGGCCTGTCAGCGTTTATTTTTAAACACCCCATGCATTTACCGTTTCAATGCAAACCACTCGCCCCCCCCCCCCCCCCCCCCACCCCCACCAGCCCCCACACCAGGCCAACTGCAACTTTGTTCCATCTTGTTGAAATCTCTCCCAACCCCAGCTTAACATCCGACGCATTCTCCCTCTCTTTAGTTCCGATGAAGAGCCAAAAGGCCTCAAAACTTTATCTCCGCTTTCTCTCCTCTGCAGATGCTGCGGGGCCGGCTGAGCTTTCCCAGCTGCCTCTGTCCTTGCCTCTGACGATGAAAGCAGCGTGCCCGGAGTGCTTCCTTCCCAACTGCCTCCGCGACGGGAAGATTTGGTCACGTGACAAGTATGTCCGCTAATGATGCCAACAGCCATTTCTGTGCTGGGTTGTTTTGCCGACCATGGGGAATTGTAGGCCGGGCTATCGCCGCGTCTGTTGGGTGCGAAAGCAAGCTAAAGCGTTGCTGTGATTGTGACTGCATGGATCAGATATGCAGGCCGACAGATAATCCTTCACCAAATCAGGGAATTCTTTATTCGATGTGCTTTCGGTACATTGCGTTACATGGATTCACGGGTTCAAGCCCATTCTTTGATGCGCTTGAACTCCTCCTGTCCCTTGTTAGATTCTGGTCAGGCATTATTACCTTCAAACCACGTGTCTGACTCAGCATTCTGTCATCCGTAAAGCGGATCAACTGAATGTCAGATTAAATCCACCTGAAATTATTTCCTCTGACTGAGAGCACCAATGATCTCTGAACACTTTGTCACGGCAGGCTCCCTGGATTTATTCCACGAGAAAGAACATAGCAAATGGAGCTTTAATCCTTTTTGTTGCCCAGGTTATTAATAACCAATGAATCTCCAGGATATATTTTTCTTTCCTTACTCGTATCTTACGCTGAACAGTATCATTCCCGCCGCCACCCCACCCCCCGTTAAAATTGCACCGTCCGATTTTGCGGCTATAACCGATGGAAGTGTCTGGTCTTACAACCAAAAAGTTGACACCGGCCCCGCACCGATTCTCCGCCCGGTGGGGGAGTTAGCAGCCGCACCATGTAAGGCTTTACCTGCAGATATTGACGGAGAATGTCCGGGTCCTTGGCCAACCATGTTCACGGTGACGTCCTGCAGCAGCCATGCTGTACAATATGGCGCCGGCCGCTCACAGATCGGCCCTGCCAGGTAGTGCCCCCCTGTAACCCTCCTCTCCACCCCCGGACCACCCCCCCCCCCCCCCCCCCCCCCAGCAGTTCCCCAGCCCCCCCCGAAGCCCCCCTGCCAACGGAATGGCTCCCCCCACCACCCAACTGTGGCGTCACTGGACACAGTCCACAGCCGCCATGCGAGGTCTCCGAAAATTGAGAGGACATGTGACCTACGCCGTCAGTAAGTCGGCCCATCAGTTGCAGAGCACGGGGGAGGGCCTCATGTGATGTACTGAGGCCGTCCCAACGGCATGCGGTGTACTCGGCGATGACGCCATTTTAGAGGGGGCGGAGCATCCGATAAACGGATTCTCCGGGCAATCGCTGAACGTGATTTTTCCATCGGCAATCGGAGAACCCAGTCCACAAAACAAATTTGCCAAACCTCAACTGTGATTTTCAATTCCATTGGGCGCAATTTAATGGGTCCATTACCCACGCGTGCAAATTCCATAACGGCGGCTAAATATTGCAAGAGGCCAACAATGAGATTCACACGGGTGAGATTTGAGAGTCAGATCTTTCCTGGCCCTCTCCGATGATGCGATCAGGTTTATGCCCAGAGAGGGTTGGTGCACACTCGATGGGCTGAATGACGTCCTGCACTGTAGGGATTTTAAAAAAATCATTCTTGGGATGTGGGCGTCGCTGGCAGGGCCAGCATTTGTTGTCCATCCCTAATTTCCCTCGAACTGAGTGGTTTGCTGGGCCATTTTAGTGTGAGGGTGGGGTGCAGTTAAGAGTTAACCATATCACTGAGTGGGTTTGGAGTCACATGTAGGCCAGGCTGGTAAGAAGGGCCGATTTCCTTCCTTACTGCAGCATTAGTGATTCCATGGTGATGAACCTCATTGACATGCATTTAAAACCATTAGCATCTACTTCATGGGGTTAACGTTGCATCTTCAGCTGCCATTGAAACTTCCCACCCATCAGTCCTGACGTCACGCTGACAAGAATTACTGCTGCTTGTTAAAA
Organism: Scyliorhinus canicula; assembly: GCF_902713615.1. Classification (NCBI taxonomy): domain Eukaryota; kingdom Metazoa; phylum Chordata; class Chondrichthyes; order Carcharhiniformes; family Scyliorhinidae; genus Scyliorhinus; species Scyliorhinus canicula. The sequence goes on from NC_052146.1 coordinate 14,750,158, forward strand.
ATAGGGATGTTATGGGCCCGGGTTTAGAGAACCCCAAAGTGTATCATGGAGTTCACCTGACCCACAACTTTTAATAGATTGTGGTATGGGGAGCACACGGCCCACCCTACAGGTGTGGTACAGCAGACATGGAAAAGTATTTTTTAAAGCAAAACAATGTTTATTCTATGAACTCAAGTTAACCTTTTTGAAACATACAGTGAACATCTTAGCAACCATTAATTCAAATACAACCCCCAAAGAATACAACACTAAGTAATCCTTAATAACTTCCCAAACAACAGTCAGAAGACAAAAGAAACACCTTTTAACAGAAGCACATCAGGTTTACATTCACTACAGAGAACATTTATAATTCTGAATTCACCAAATGATCAAGAGATAGTCTTTTGATGGCAGAGAGATCAACAGTACATCTGCTCTGTCTGGCTTCAGCTCCAACGCTGAAAACGCAACTAAAACACACCCTGCAGCAAACAACCTAAAATGAAAGTAAAAAGCCAACAAATAGCCCAGTTCCACCCACACTCTGACATCACTGATAAACATTCATTTCTTAAAGGTACATTTCTTAAACACCCATTTCTTAAAGGTGCTCTCACATGACAGGAACCAGGCACCATGACTTCCGAGAGGGGGAAAAAGGCGAGCTCCACGGTCTCCACAGGGCAACAGGGAGTCGAAAGGGGTAGGCCCCTCTGGTCACCTTCAGTTCAGGGTGGTAGAGTCGGGGTATTTGGGGGGGGGGGCAAGAGAAGTGGGGGGCAACAGAAAGAGGGGGGCAGTATCGGGGGCACAGAGTTGGACTTGTGGGGTGGGGTTGGGGTCCCGGTTAGTGTGGGTGTCCTGGATTCTGCTTTCAGTGCAGTGTGAGTCTCCTCCATCGTTCAAACATGGGACGATGTTGTGTGGAGACACGATGACCAACTTTTAGCAGCAAGAACGAGGTTGTCAGCTACAGAGTCAACCGAGAGGCCACAACAAATTGTGCCAAGTGATGACCTGTCCATACCCGAGACCTCACAATACCTGAAACAACTGTGGAAGATAGACCTCAGTAGAGGACATTTCAACACCAAGTCAACCTCCAAATTCTATATTAACTCCGGCTGAGACAACTACTGACGATATACAACCAGAAACACCAGATCTTACAGTCAACAAGGTTCACCGACAAGCACACAGGAATCGACGTCTTCCGAAAGATCTAACTTATTGACTGTTGTGTTTGTTAGTTAAGACCATAAGACATAGGAGCAGAATTAGGCCACTCGGCCCATCGGGTCTGCTCCGCCATTCAATCATGGCTGATATGTTTCCCATCCCCGTTCTCCTGCCTTCTCCCCATAACCCCTGATCCCCTTCTCAATCAAGGCCCTATCTATCTCTGTCTTGAAGACACTCCGTGATTTGGCCTCCACAGCCTTCTGCGGCAAAGAGTTCCACAGATCACCACCCTCTGGCTGAATAAATTCCTCCTCATCTCTGTTTTAAAGGATCATCCCTTTCATCTGAGATGGTGTCCTCTGGTTCTAGTTTCTCCTACAAGTGGAAACATCCACTCCACGTCCACTCTATCCAGGCCTCGCAGTATCTTGTACGTTTCAATAAAATCCCCACTCATCCTTCTAAACTCCAATGAGTACAGATGCAGAGTCCTCAACTGTTCCTCATACGACAAGTTCTTCATTCAAGGGATCATTTTTGTGAACCTCCTCTGGACCCTTTCCAAGGCCAGCACATCCTTCCTTAGATACGGGGCCCAAAACCGCTCACAATACGCCAAATGGGGTCTGGCCAGAGCCTTATACAGTCTCAGAAGTACATCCCTGGTCTTGTATTCTAGCCTTCTCGACATGAATGCTAACATTGCATTTGCCTCCTTAACTGCCGACTGAACCTGCACGTTAACCTTAAGAGAATCTTAATGTGGAGATGCCGGCGTTGGACTGGGGTGAGCACGGTAAGAAGTCTTACAACACCAGGTTAAAGTCCAACAGGTTTGTTTACACGTGGAAATACCACCCACCAGGTACGCGGCACATACTCATGTGACTCAACCAATGTAGTCTACCTCATATGCTGCAGGAAAGGATGCCCCGAAGCGTGGTACATTGGCGAGACCATGCAGACACTGCGACAACGAATGAATGGGCACCATGTGACAATCACCAGGCAGGAATGTTCCCTTCCAGTCGGGGAACACTTCAGCAGTCAAGGGCATTCAGCCTCGGATCTCCGGGTAAGCGTTCTCCAAGGCGGTCTTCAGGACAAACGACAACGCAGAATTGCCGAGCAAAAACTTATAGCTAAGTTCTGCACGCATGAGTGCGGCCTCAACCGGGATCTTGGATTCACGTCGCATTACATCCACCCCCCACCATCTGGCCTGGACTTGCAAAATCCTACCAACTGTTCTGGCTTGAGACAATTCACACCTCTTTAACCTGTGATTATCCCTCTCCCTGGATCTGTAATGATTTGATTCCCTGCAAATGCTCGCCTCCCAAGCATTGTCCGGCATCTCTGACTTTGTCTATATAAATGTTTCTGGATCATACCTCTCCATTCACCTGAGGAAGGAGCTGCGCTCCGAAAGCTCGTGTTTGAAACAAACCTGTTGGACTTTAACCTGGTGTTGTCAGACTTCTTAAGAGAATCTTGAACAAGGACTCCCAAGTCCCTTTGTGCTTCTGATTTCCCAAGCATTCCCCCATTTAGAAAATAGTCTATGCCTCCATTCCTCCTTCCAAAGTGCATAACCTCACTTTTCCACATTGTAAACCATCTACCATTTCTTTGCCCACTCTCCTAGGCTTGTCTAAGTCCTTCTATAGCCCCCCCCCCCCTCCCCCCCCGCTTCCTCAATACTACCTGTCCCTCTACATATCTTTGTATCATCTGAAAACTTAGCAACAGTGCCTTCAGTTCCTTCTTCCAAATTGTTAACGTTCATATTGTAAAATTTTATTTGTTACCGTTATAAAACATTTCATTGCAGGAAGATGTAAAGGGGGAGGAAAGTGTTGTGCTATCGTGTCTGTTCCCAGTTGGAACAAGGTCACTTTAAGAGTTTGATCACGTGATGTACTGATAGATGTCACCAGCAGTTTGGATGGGCTAACAGTCAGTCTAGTGTCGCATGTAGGGAAGACAACTTTCCAATAAAGCTCTTGTTTGTTTGCTCCTTTGGGGCCTGAAAGCTTATCCTTTAAAAAAATATTGCAGGCCTCACTTTTCTCATCTGCATCAACATGGCACCTCTGACTGGGCAACACTCTCTCAATACTGCACTGGAGGCTTTAGCTTTGGTGTGTCCGAAAAATTGCTGAAGTGGGACTTGGATGCTCAATCTCCTAACGCAGGCTAAAGTGCGAACACAGGGACCGACGATAAATAATTACACCTATTTACAGTAAGCAAGATGAATCAAACATTTAATGTGTCATATTAAGCAGCTGTATTCCCAATACAGTCAACAAGAAAGAACTAATGATTCTCAGCTCCCAAAGACACATCGGATCACGCCATGTCGCACTCTGCACATTCTTGAAAGGCAGAAGATTATCTTTCAAGACTGCAGAGATTCTCCAGTCTGCTGTTATGAAGCAGCAGCGAGAGGCAAAATGATTAAAAAAACACTGAATTATTTGTGACACTGAACATGAGTGAGCCAGAAAATTAATTGTGCATGAAATTGGACGCGAGTGCTGAATCGACCCATCCTCGGGAAGAGTGGTTGTAAAGCACTTGGTGTTACAACAATAATCACGCTGCGAGGTTAGCCACCTAAAACAAGTCACAGTGAGAGAAAGAATTGGCAAAAAAAAAACACTGTGGATATTAAGTAGCACTTGGGTTGCTTAGAAAGGCATAGATAAACAAAGAGCCCACAGTGAATTGAGCTGTGATTGTACTGGCTTAAACTGTACATTACGTAAATTGAAAAATAGTTCGATCCGAAGATTACCATCGCTGAGGCTGGGACACAAAACACTTGACAGGAAGGAAGGACTTGCATTTATGTAGCAACCCGGGCTGTCCCAAAGCCCTTGGCAACCAGCAAAGTACTTTTCTGAAGTGGAGTCACTGTTGTGATGGCGGAAAGGCAGCAGACAATCTAGGCACAGCAAGCTCCCACAAATGAGACGCCGGTTGGCAGCAGTAACTACCGCCCCTTGCCTGCGTTCATTCTGTGCGGGGAATTTACCAGGATGGTAGCAGAGGTGAGGGGCTTTTGCTGTGTGGAAAGAGTAGAGAAACTGGGATTGTTCTTTTTGGGGGTAAAGAAGGACAAGGGGAGATTTAATTGGGGGGGGGGGGGGGGGGGGGGGTCCAAACGGGCCTGCAACTAAAGGAGGCAGATTTAAGGTTTATCGTCAATAGATCCAGCAAGAAGGTGAGGGCCGGAATTCCCACGTTGCGAATCCGCCACGCTACCGCTGCTCGCGGAAACGGAGAATCCCGCAGCCGTGAACGGACGGAGAATCCCGCCTGAAGTTTTTGTTTAAGGCAGCGAGCTGGAATGCGCTGTCTGAAAGGATGGTGGACGCAGATTCAACAGGAACTTTCAAGAGGAGCACGCGAAACGGGAAAATCCACAGACTGTGGGGAAAGAGTAGGGGGTGTGGGGATGGGGGTTGTGGGGGGCGGTGGGGGTGGAGGGGGGGGGGGGGGGGGAGTTGGACCAGGGTTGGTGCAGGAGGGGGGGAGTGGGAACAATTGGATAATTCTTTCCAAATAAAGCTAAAGGGTCGAACGGCCTCCTTTGTATCAAAAGACCCCATGAAGCCAAAGACAAGCCTTCCTAATGTAAGTCTGTAACTTGTTGACGCAGAAGTTTAAAAAGGCTTTTACACAGTGGAAAGGCTATGACTGCGTTTTAATGTGTTGTGAATAGACATTGCAGGTAATAAATACTGCACTTATCTGAACCAAAGCTGCTCCCCGATGATAAAACCTATCTATAATTAATCAGAAAACAGTGAGTTGTTCCATTGATTCAGAGCACCTGCCGGACTCTCGAACTCTGGGCAGACATGTTTTGATTTTATACGATCAAATTCTCAGAAGTCAGAACATTTCTGCATCTCCCATCAAACACCATGCCCAGCTATCGAGGCAGACGGATATCCTTTTTTGCCTTTATTAACGGGGTGATCCTCTGTGCCATTCATTTCCCTCCATGTCAGAATTCAGTACGAGGAGACAGCTACATTAAATTAAATCTGACAGAGACAAATGTACACGATGGTGGAAAATGTAATAACAGCTGTAACTGGCGGGGGGAAGGGGGGTGGGGGGAGGGGGGGCTGGCGAAACAAATCACCAGGCGGCAGGCATTTGAAAACACTTTCTGCTATTTAAAACTGGAAATGCAGCAAAAAGACGTTTCGCGTTCACGGTCACCAGCTTTTTCAATCTTTTTGGATGTGCCACTCGAAAACAATAGGCGCAGAAACCTAGAAAATCGGATACTGTGACCCCCTTTATAAAACCAACCTGAAAGACGTTCGCTGCAGGACTGATCTTGCCTCTCCGGGGTCTCAGTATCGACCATTCCCTGAACCCCTTTAGATGCAGAGTAAAGCTCCCTCTCTGTCGCTCTGCCATAGAACAAAGAAAAGCACAGCACTGAAACAGGCCCTTCGGCCCTCCAAGCCCACGCCGACCATGTTGCCCGTCTAACCTAAAACCTTCTACACTTCCGGGGTCCGTATCCCTCCATTCCCATCCTATTCATGTATTTGTCAAGACGCCCCTTAAATGCCACTATCGTACTTGCTTCCCCCATCAAGTTCCAGGCACCCACTACCCTCTGTGTAAAAAACTAATGTGTCTGTTATCTGCGAATTTACACTGTGATATTTGACGGAGCTTTTACAAATATTGGGGAGATAAGAGGGTGGGGCGAGGAGGTCACAAGGGCACATGCATTTATATGGCGCCTTCCATGACTTTGTGTTGAAATAAGTACTTTTGACAAGTTTTAATGTTGGGAACCCTGCACCCAATTGAGACACAGAAACGTCCCACAAATAGCAACGCATTGACTAGAGGATCTATTTTCTTGTCGTGAATTTGCTTGAAGGATAACTACTGGCCGGAACACTGGCGAGATCTCCCCTGATCTTATTCGAATTAGTACAGTAGAAACGTTTATGCCCAGCTCTGAGGGTGGATGGGGCCTCATTTTAACATCTCATCCAACCGAAACATAACAGCTCTGAGCCTCTGAACTAAGTTCGGCAACTTGTGGCATAGTTCTGCTTTTAACTGTCAGAAGAAAACGTGGCCAAGAAACAAAGTGATCTCCAAAGGAACCTTTTCTTTACAAGTGCGATAGAGCTTGAAGTGGTTTCAGAATCACATTGTTGTTACAGCCTAGAAGGAGGCCATTCGGCCCAGCTGGTCTGCACCACCTCTCCGAATGATCAATTAACCCCTGTAACCCTGCACGTTCTTCCTTTTCAGGTAACAATCTGATTCCCTTTCGAATACTTCGATTGAACCTGCCTCTACCATACTCTCAGGCAGAGAATTTCCAGATCCTAACCACTCGCTGCGTGACGACTGTTCCTCCTGTTGCTTTAGCTTTCGTCCCAATTACTTTCAATCTGTGCCCTTTTGGTCTCCAGCCTTTCACAAGCAGGAACAGTTTTCCTTCTTTGTCCAGATTCCTCGAAATTCTGAACACCTCTATCAAATCTCCTCTCAGCCTTCTCTGGCCCAATGAAAATTTACATAGAATGTACAGTGCAGAAGGAGGCCATTCAGCCCATCAAGTCTGCACCGGCTCTTGGAAAGAGCGCCCTACCCAAGGTCAACACCTCCACTCTATCCCCATAACCCAGTAACCCCACCCAACACTAAGGGCAATTTTGGATACTAAGGGCAATTTAGCATGGCCAATCCACCTAGCCTGCGGATATTTGGACTGTTGGAGGAAACCGGAGCAAACCCACGCACACACGGGGAGGATGTGCAGACTCCGCGCAAACAGTGACCCAAGCCGGAATTGAATCTGGGACCCTGGAGCTGTGAAGCGATTGTGCTATCCACAATGCTACCGTGCTGCCCACGGAATAGTTTTAACTTCTCCAACCTATAGGCACAACTGAAGTTCCTCACCCCTGGAAGCGATTGGCAATAAATGCTGGCCGAACCAGCGATGCCCACACCCCTTTAGTGATTTTTTAAAAAGAAGTATCCTCGTGAATGTGGTACTTTAAGAGCAATAGGCTACTTGCTCATGTTAGGTTCCTAATGCTGTTTGTACTTACTGTTTTATTGTCAGAGTTTCATAACAAAACCTTTTCTTAATGTCAAAAATCTGAATCAGTGGGGCCAGAAAAAACAGCAAAACCAAATATTAATATTAACAACCACCATGGGAGTTAACCCATCACAACTATTTAACTTCCTCCCCCACCCCGCCTGCCCCAGCCATATTCTGTGCAGTCTCTCCAATTACTTCATATCGTATAGCCACATGTGTCTAACACGTGGACTACACTGTATTGCCTTTTGCGCTACATTTCAATTATTTTTCTTTTTGCCCCAAATATCCTGCCCTGTGCTCTTTGCCTTTTTGCTCACCCTCTTGATTTGTGTAAGTTCTGAAGTATTAAGGGGTTAGCAGATGGGCTTTGCTAATGTATGAAACAGATGATGACGCACCACTGTGCGAGACTCAAGTCAGAGGCTGGAATCATACCTAGGAGCAATATGCCTACTCTACGTAGTATGAATAAACACGTGTTAACCAGATACCAGAATAAGACCACAGCCTGTCTGCTAACCAAGTACCACACCTAGAGTCCACAGATGGAGCATCTTGGAACATGGTGGCAGCCATGGAGACGTCAAGGTTAAAACATATCTGTGTTATCGAAGGAACCATAGAGCGAGGAAACCTTTGTGAATAGTTTGTTGGCATAAGGAGGAGGTACATTGGAAAGACGTAACAATGACTCTTTCTGGGGAACAGTGCCGTCATTGACCCCGCCCATTTGACGGCTTCAAGGGCCCGCAGAGGGGGGACAGTGTCAGATACGGTGCCAGAGGGCAGTGCCGGAGGGACGTTCCAAAGGGGTGGGGTGGGGTGTTGTGTGGGTGGGTTGTTCCGTAGGGTGTGGATATTCCACTGGGGATGGGTGTTCACGATGGGCGAGGTTATATTTTTAATTCTTTGTGTCGGGCACCCTTTAAAAAGGGCATCCTGATCTTTTAGAAACAAAGAGCCTGTCCCATGCGTGACCGCATGGCAACCACCCCTTCACTTTTTCAAAAACGCAATCCCTAGCAAATCGCCGTTGGGGCCGATTCCTTTCACGCTGTCACCCCCCTACCCCACACCCCCCTCTCCCCCGCTGCGCCACTCTGCAATAAAAAAATATAAAATTCCACCCATGCAGCGATCTTCAAATTTTTATTTAGAAGCAGAGGAACTTCAGCCTTCAGAAGCTGCGGACATTTATACAGTCAGCAGGAAATTTCTTTCTTTCACAGAGACACTATCCCCTGGACCACATGTGGAGATCAAAGTCATGGATCTCTCAATCCTTCATGAAATGAGGCCGGATATGAAGGATACAGAAGGTACTGCAGCAGGTAGCATCCCCGTGAAGACCTACCTCATGAATTGGCTCTTCCTAGAGATTAATGAGGAAGAATTCCTTGCAGTTCTGCGTGGTCTCTTGGAGGTTGTGGTCCCAGGGGATGATTCATCTTTCCACTTGATGGAGACCCCTAATGAAGTCCCTGATTTTAGAGGAGGCAGCTGTGTTTTAATGGCCGGTATCTTCTAGGGGTAAAAGTCAATTGCCAGCCGCACTTCAGAACAAGCTGGAGGTCAGCACAGAAGCTGCAGCAGAATCTTCAGCACTTCCGAAGCTGCAGAATCCTGTACAGATATCTTGTCCCTAAATTAACTGTCGACAGGAAATTCATTCCATTGCTCCTCTGGGCGGATGTGTTCGGAAGGGTTAATACTCCCGCAACATGTGCCAGGCTCAGCCGGATCCAATTTAAGGTTGATCACCGGGCTCACAGGACAGTGGCCCGGATGAGCAGATTCTTTGGGGTGGAGGATAGGTGTGCGAAGTGTGCGGGGGGGGGGGGGGGGGGGGGGGGGGGGGGGGGGGGGGCAGAGAATAATGTCCATATGTTCTGGGCATGTCCAAAACTGAGGCGATTTTGGCAGGGGTTTGCTGACGACATGTCCGCAGTATTAAATATGAGGGTGGCAATGAGTCCGGATGTGGCGATTTTTGGGGTATCGCAGGATCCGGGAATCCAGGAGGAGAAAGAGGCGGATGTTCTGGCCTTGGCTTCCCTAGTAGCCTGGAGGTGCATATTGATGGCATGGAGGGACTCAAAGCCCCCGAAATCGGAGACCCGGCTTTCAGATATGGCAGGCTTCCTCTGCCTGGAGAAAATTAAGTTCGCCGTGAGAGGGTCTCTGCTGGGGTTCGCCCGGAGGTGGCAACCATTCGTCGACTTCCTCGCAGAGAATTAATCGTCAGCAGAGGAGGGGGGGGGGGGGGGTTAGATTAGCGTAAGCTAAGGGGGTAAGTCATGGCAAGGCCTGTGGGAGAAGGAGGTGGAATTTGCACTATGTTTATATTTTTTCTTGTTATGTATATTGTTGATTTTGTTGTTGCTGAAATGCTAAAGAAATACCTCAATAAAACGTGCATTAAAAAAAAAAATTCATTCCATTGATGCAGGTGAGGCTGTCTTGTCTCTGGATCTTCAGCAATTTTACTCATTGCCCAGACAGGAGCAACTTCACACTGAGAGAAGTGTGGATCTCTTCCCACTGCCTGCAGAAAGTAGACCGTCCTCCCAAAATATTATTGGGAAATGATCTTTCTTCCTTTCCCTGACAGGCTCAAAGGAATTTGTTCATTTTTTCTTTGCCGTCTCAGTTCATGAAAACTTTGGATCTTCAACGTTTTTTTCAGTCATCGGATGATGCAGCCTGTGGTCGATCATTCCTCTTCTGACAGTTTCCCCCCAGTGTGCTTTGAGGGAGCAACGAGTTCCTCAGAGTGTCCTGAGTTCCCCTCTTCCTGTCTCAGAGGGCCCAAACGTCAATTCTTTTCAGTCTTCTCGTCTGGATCAGACTTTTGTTGAAAAATCTTTGTCACCCTTGCAGTTCAGTCATTCTGCGACCTCCGCTCTCTTCCCCAGCAATGCTGCTCACGCGCTGTCCTATTATGCAAATGATGGCGTCCGACAAGATGCTGAAGAAAGCTCTCCTGTCTCCAAACGTCTTTCTTGGGAACCGAGAATTCTGCATGAGATTGAATCCACCAGGACTGTGACTTGGGATGAGGAAGAGTGGCTAGCTGGGGGTTTGGGTAGAATCTATAATTGTGAAAAGGGAGTCACAGAAATACAATGGCCCATAATTATTACTATAAATCTGTTGGAACCATCCGAGGTTTGCGAGTCACATTGTACTTTCAGATAGCTTCCACTGCAGGACAAGGGAAGGATGGTGGTATTGTGGTATTGTCACTGGACTAGCAATCCAAACATGCATGAGAATGCTCTGAAGAATGTTCGAATCCCACCATGGTGAAATTTGAATTCACCAGAAATCAGGGATTAAAAGTATAAGGATGACCATAAAACTATTGTCGATTGTCATAAAAAGCCACCTGGTTTATTAATGCCATTTTGGGAAAGAAATCTGCCATCCTTACCCAGTCTGGCCTCCATGTGACTCTCGATCTGCAGCAATGTCAGCTACGACTCTCACCAACTTCTACAGATGCACCATAGAAAGCATTCTTTCTGGTTGTATCACAGCTTGGTATGGAACCTGCTCTGCCCAAGACCGTGGAAACTACAAACGGTCGTGAATGTAGCCCAGTCCATCACGCAAACCAGCCTCCCATCCATTGACTCTTTCTATAATTCCCACTGCCTCGGAAAGGCAGCCAGCATAATTAAGGACCCCACGCACCCCGGACATACTCTCTTCCACCTTCTTCCGTCAGGAAAAAAGATACCAAAGTTTGAGGTCACGTACCAACCGACTCAAGAACAGCTTCTTCCCTACTGCCATCAGACTTTGGAATAGACCCACCTCGTATACTAATTAATCTTTTTTCTACACCCTAGTTATGACATTATATTCTGCAGTCTCTCCTTCCTTCCCTATGTACGGTAGGCATTGTTTGTACAACATGCAAGAAACAATAATTTTCACTGTATACTAATACATGTGACAATAACAATTCAAACCAAATCAAGTCAAGTCAAGTCAAGTCAAGTCAAATCAAATCAAATCAATGTGGTTGATTCTTAAAGGCCCGACAAGCCACTCTCCGGTTATTAATAAAAACAATTTCTGGAGAACGTCCATTGGGCAAAGGCCCTGCAATGAGAAACATCCAATAATACAATAACGATTGTGAACTTTGTATGGTTCCAACTGCAATTGTGTCATGTGAGAGTACCTTTAAGAAATGGATGTTTAAGCAATGTACCTTTAAGAAATGAAGCAGCTCATGTTACTGAAGTGATATCAGAGGGTGGGGGGAGCTGGGTTGAGCTCACTTCTGTTTTTTTTGGGAGTTTTAGTTTCAGTTTGAGAGAGAGCAGCTGAAAAGTGCCTGGCTGGTTTGCTGTGAGCTGTTTTGAAAGGAGAAAGCCGGTTTGAGGAGAAAGCTGGGAATGTTTGTGTGTTTTGCAAAAAGCTGCAAGAAAAAAAACACAGAACTGGTCTGTTGATGTCTGAAAATCCAAAGACTGTAAGTATATTCAATGTCACCTCATGCCTGTTGTTAAAGGTGTTAAGTCTTTTGGGGGTTTGAAGGCACATTTTGAGGGATTATTTAGTGTTGTATTATTTGAAGTAAGGGGTTTTAAGAGATCCAATGTTTATTTTAAAAGATCAATTTGAGTTCATGGAATAAACATTGTTTTGTGTTTAAAAACCCACGTGTCCATAATTGTAATACCACACCTGGAGACCAAGCCGTGTGCTTCAAAAGCAACAATACATTAAAGGGAGAGGTTGGTTGAACTCCATGATACATTTTGGGGTTCTGAAAATGCCGCTCCCATAACAATAGTTTCGATAAGAGTTTCCCAGAAAAAGTTAGAAGAATTAAAAACATTTCTGTCGTACTGATCACACACCCTCCCACCTCCCCAGGAAAATCGCCTCCCATTAACTCCCCACCCCCACCAACCCCCAGCCCCCCCCCCCACCACCACTAAACTAAATCAGGGTGTCTTTTCTTTCCAAAGAGGAATTGTTGACTTGGATATTACAAGTCAAAAAAGGATCATATTGAGCCTTGTAGTTGAACCTGCAATTTACTCCATTACATCTGCAGTTCCCGTAGCCATACCAAATGCATTATATAATAGAGTATCCCGGACTTATTGCTGAATGCTGCTAAGTCTTCCTAAATGAGAAATGTGAAACAATGAAAGTAAAGAAAAGAGAGACGCATTAAGGCAATGGGGCCTTTACAGTATTTTGATCCCTGTGAATGATAGAGTACAATTGTCGCAGCCTTATAATATTCCTTCAAGCGAATAGATTATGGCACATTGTAGTCAATCCTGGCTAAGTATATGTCATTCCCACATAAAATGGCACTCAAAAGTAGCTAGTCCTCTCAGGCTGATCTGATACCACTTGTTACAGCGATCGAACTCAAATTGCTTGCGAGACAGAGCAGCGGAAATGCTTTAACACCACACGCTGTGTGACTGAGTAGAAGGAGAATGTTTGCTGTGTTCTTAAAGATGTAAAGCAGGAAACAAGAAGTGGCTCATTGACCCAAGGTTCCTGCACCACCAGCTTCAGCATCAACCAGCTGTATCTTGAAGTGTATTCGATGGGAGTAGAGCAGGTGCTGTTCAACACACAGAAACTGTTACGTCTCCAGCACTCAAATACGATACTGCAATTTTCTTTTATTCGTTGACGGCACGTGGGCATCGCTGGATAGGCCAGTATTTTTATTTCGCATCCTCAGTTGCCCTTGGGAAGGTCGTGGTGAGCTACCTTCTTGAACCGCTGCAGCCTATGTGGTATAGGTACAACCACAGTGCTATTAGGGTGGTGTAAAGTCTCCGGCGAGCGACCACTCGGAAGCGATGACTGTGAAAAAGTTTTGATTTGTTCTCCTTGCTATTTGGACCTCCTGCTCCTCGAAGAGTCTTCCGCGCCCGGCCCCACACCCGGGCCGGGATAGGTATGGCCCAGCAGCTCTAGGGAAAGGGGCGGGAGTAGCCCCCCCCCCCCCCCCCCCACCCCCTCAATCTGGATAAATTATATTCAGCTGGGAGTGACGGAGTTCCAGGATTTTGACCCAGCGACAGTGAAGGAACGGTGATTCCAAGTCAGGATGGTGAGAGCGTGCAAGTGGCGATGTTCCCATGCGTCTGCTGCCCTCGTCCTTCTAGATGATACAGGCCATGGGTTTGGAATGTATGAATTTTCTTGTACTATAGAGGAGCAGATCATTAAACCGAAAGCAAGAGAAAGTGAAAGAGAGATCTGATAAAGGTGTGCAAAATCACGCAGGGCCCTGATAGATGAAACAGAAGTTATGCAGCAGCTATACGAAGCCCTCCTTAGGCCCAATCGGAGTACAGTGAGCAATTCTGGGCACCACACCTTAGGAAGGATAATTTGGCTCAGGAGGGAGCGCAGCGTATGTTGACAAAAATGCTACCTGGACTGCAGGGGTTAAGTTACGAGGAGAGATTACACAAATTAGGCCTGTTTTTGCTCGAATTTAGAAGGTTAAGGGATGATCTGATCGAATCCTTCAAGATATTAAGAGGGAAAGACAGGGTAGATAAAGATAAACTATTTCCACTGGTTGGAGATATTAAAACTAGGGGGAATAGTCTGAAATTTAGGGTTAGCCCGTTCAAGGGGAGATGTTGGGAAGCAATTCTACACACAAAAGATGGTGGAGGTTTGGAATTCTTTTCCACAAATGGCAATTGATGCTGGATCAGTTGTTAATTTAAAATCTGAGATAGATTTTTTGTTGAGCAAAGATATTAGGGGATATGGGGCAAAGGCAGGTATATGGAGTTAGGTCACAGATCAGCCATGATCTCATTGAATGGCAGGACAGGCTCGAGGGGCTGAATGGCCCACTCCCGTTCCTATGCTCGCATGAAATAAGGAGAAATGGTTTTGAGTGCCAGAAGGTTCAGTAACAGAGATCATTGAACCAGATGCAAGATGAGGAAGTCTTTTCTTCCACAACAAGTTATTGCGATCTGGATTGCATTGCCCGAAGGAACGATGGAGACAGATTAAACAGTGACTTTTCAAAAGCAAATTGTGGAAATAATTTAAGGGAGAACATTTGCAGGGCTATAAGGGGTTGAAATGTGTTGACTAGCTCTACCGAGGGGGCACAAACAAACTGGGATAAATAACTCCCTTCTGGGATGTATGATTCCATGAGTCAATGAAGTTTTATCATTCTTTAAGCCAATTTCTATCACTTGATCGACATCACTAAAAAAAAAGATTATCTAGTCATCTCTTTCATTGCTGTTTGTGGGTTTTGCAAAGGTGGGCTGCCAGGATTTGAACATTAGGGTCCAAAAAGGTTAGGTGGGGTTCCTGGGTTACGGGGATAGGGTGCTCTTTCCAAGGACCAGTGCAGACTCGATGGGCTGAATGGCCTCCTTTTGCACTCTAAATTCTCTGATCCTATGATTAAAATAGTGGTGACACGTCAACAAGTACTTCAGTTGCTGAAGAGCGGTTTGCAATGCCCTGCGGTTGATGTTGGGCTGGAAAGATGTTGGGCTGGATTCTCCATTATTGCGACTATGTCCCCATGCCGGCGTCAATATGGTAGAGTTTTACGCCCAAAAAAATGGCATCAAAGGGACACAAATTCCAAGCCGTGCAGGGGGCTAGCAGGGGGCTACTCTGAATGCGACGCTTTTCGGGGCCCGCGGAATCCGGGAACTGGCGCCTGTCCCGATTTCTTGCCGGGAAATGGATTCCACACCCCCGCACCGGCCGCCATTTTGGCGTCGGGGTGCGGAGAATCCAGCCCACTATATAAATGCGAATCCTTTCTTTCATCTAGGAGGCGAAAGATTGGGAACAAAACTGGGACAGTGAAGAATCTACAGCCACGCTTATGAAGATGAAGAAAACAATCTGTGACCAGAACAGTTATCAGTGTACAACACGGTTAAAAACTGCCACCAATCAATCGAGGGACCAATTTGTCGTCTCCTGTAGGAATGCAATTACATGACAAAAAACTCCTCCCCAACATTTCAAGTAGCACTCGAGCTAAAGAAAATGTAAGTAAATCAAAATCTCTTTGAAGTAATCACAGCTGAGTCCCGAAGAGGATACAAATGATGGAATAATGCATAATGAATGCCATTTCTTTCTGTACTGCGCCATTTATGGTTTTCCAGCTGTTTCCAGAAACTCCGAGCTCAGTGGATAGCACTTTCACCTCTGAGCCAAAGGACTATTATAGATTCACAATCCCACAAGATTAGCCATGATGTGGAGATGCCGGCGTTGGACAGGGGTGAGCACAGTAAGAAGTCTTACAACGTTAGGTTAAAGTCCAACATGTTTGTTTCAAACATTAGCTTTCGGAGCACTGCTCCTTCCTCAGGCGAGGAAGGAGCAGTGCTCCGAAAGCTAATGTTTGAAACAAACATGTTGGACTTTAACGGGGTGTTGTAAGACTTCTTACTGTCCACAAGATTAGGGCAGACGTACTGCTGCTCTTGGGGATCCTTTAAAATAAATCCTTTGTTGTTCGCTAATGAAGTCTCCGAAAGTGCATTATTCTATCTGGTGACGAAGATAAATTATCCTGACACTTCCTCTGGCCCGACACATGTGAGTATCGTATTTCAAACAAAGTCTCGGCAGAAGGAAAAAGAATGAATGCCTCTCTTTGGGCAGATAGATCCATTTAACTCCTCAATGAAGGACTAGACAAAATATGTTCCGCACCTTGGTTATTATTTACAAGCAAACAAAATAGAGGAGTCGGCGAGTCACAAACCAATTCCCTTCAGTGTTTATGGAACTTATTCGCAATCTTACAGCCCCAAGCACGCCTGACGACAAATCATTTAGTGAGCTTCTGAATTTAGTGAAGGTTCAATTGCAACTTCAACCATAAGTCATATGCCAAAGATTCAAAGTTGGTTAGAGGGTGAGAGACTCAGGAGAATCGATCGTGACTCACATTGCTGAACTGAATTAATTATCGGGGTATCGTGATTTTGGAGCCACCTAAACAACATGTTACGGGATGGGTTAGTCTGTGGCATGAACAATGGTACTAAACAGCTGGCTTGTAATGCAGAACGAGGCCAGTAGCTTAAATTCCCGTACCGGCGTATCTGAACAGGCGCTGGAATGTGGCGACTAGGGGCTTTTCACCGTAACTTTATTGAAGACTAGTTGTGACAATAAGCGATTATTATTATTCAACACAGACTCTGTGCAGAGGTCGCTCTGACTTTTCTTTTCCTTTTTAAAATTTTTTAGAGTAGCCAATTATTTTTCTTTTCCAATGAAGGGGCAATTTAACGTGTCCAATCCACCTAACCAGCACATGTTTGGGTTGTGGGGGTGAGACCCACGCAGACAAGGGGAGAAGCTGCAAACTCCACACGGACGGTGACCCCGGGCCGGAATTCGAACCCGGGTCCTCAGCGCCGCAGTCCCAGTGCTAACCACTGTGCCACATGCCGCCCCGCCGTGATATAACTTTTAAACAAATGATGCAGATAGCGCTGGGGCCTTGGAAAGCACTAAAAAAGTTGCTCAAGAGCTGCAGAGTGCCCAAAATGTTCACCATTCAGGGTGAGAACTTGTAGCCAGCTGTGGCACCAAAAATGCCAAAGCAGCTGCGAAGCGGGAAGTAATTTCAGCCCTAGCAAATCAAAGAAAATGATACAGGTCGCGATTCAGCCACCTGTAGCATCCGGCGGAGCCAAGCGACATTGTGAATCCCCCAAGAGCCCCACATTGGGCTCCACGCTGCATGCGGGACACCGGGCTGATTCTGAGTCACCCAACCCGTCCACTCGGTGTGATCTGGATCAGCAAACTGAAATGTTCTATTAGACTCATTTAAATAACCAAATGCCACTTCGGAAGGGCGTGGGGGGGGGGGCTGAAAGAAGGGGGGAGGTGTAGAAATCGGGACTGCCGGTCAAAATGCGGCCCCGATCCGCGAGGAGTCAGACGCGCTGGCGAGCACAGCTCCCCGGTGCAGCAAATCAACTAAAGTGTGGCGGGAAAAACTCCCCGAGGCCCCAGAAAATTGGCAAAGTGCCATGAATAGCAGGATGAATCTCGGTGCTGCAGCCACCAAGAAACACACCGCCAAACACGACCGAAAGCTGACTTTATTTCGTGTCCGCTGATTCGCGCCCATTGTGAAGACAATCAGACGGTGATGTTAAAAGTGGAATTTTTTTACCGCTTTGGGAGGTAACGACGCTCCTGATTCATGTCGGTTTAAGGCGGCTGAGTGTTCTTACTGTCACAAAAGAGGACATTTGATAGAGCTGTGCAGAGCTAAGTCAAGATCCGCGCGTAATCGATCAACTGAGATGTTACAAGTATACAATGTGGAAGAGAATAGCACCAGTGATTCTGGGATTCACTCTCTGCGTAATCTAAAAACGGGCAAGATTGACCCGATTACTGTGACGCTCCAGGTAAATGTGAAGCCTCTTAGGTTAAAAGTGGATACAGGGACGTGAGCCACTGTGATGGGAGAGCATGCGTCTCAGTATCTAAGGGAGGGAGCCCAACCATGGAACTTGGAGGGCATTTCTGCCGAATTGAAGACTCATGAGGGGGAACCAAGCGTCCCACTGCCAGGGCGCCTGGCTGTGAGGGTGCCTGAGGACCCCCTTATAGGTGAGTTGGGGTTTTGGGGGGGGGGGGGATTCGGGGGTTGGGCGGGTGGGGGGGGGGGGGGGGGGTTGAGAGATAAATGGCATCCCGATCTCCTCCTGCACTGAGGAGTTCCAGCAAGCCGAGCCCCTCAGTGCAGGAAACGGGTGCGGCCTCGTTGGGGAGTTTCCTGCTGAGGCCTTGAATCTACCCGAATGGGAACGGAATCCTGCTTGACAGCATGGGATTTTGAAATGAAATGAAATGAAAATCGCTTATTGTCACGAGTAGGCTTCAATGAAGTTACTGTGAAAAGCCCCTAGTCGCCACATTCCGGCGCCTGGTCGGGGTGGCTGGTACGGGAATTGAACCGTGTTGCTGGCCTGCCTTGTACTGAGCGCCGGATAACACCCTGCTAAACACACTCGTTCGCGCACTCTGTTCCCATCGGGTATTTCGCACCCCTTATGTTGGTTGACGAATAAATATTGGTCAGGATACCAGGGGATAAATCTTCTTCTTAAATAGTGCCAAGTCATCTTTTGCTGTCACCAGCAGTGGTTGAACTCTCATCGGCAAGACAGCACGCGGCAGCACGGTAGCACAGTGGTTAGCACAATTGCTTCACAGCTTCAGGGCCACAGGTTCGATTCCCGGCTTGGATCACTGGCTGTGTGGAGTCTGCACGTTCACCTGTGTGTGCGTGGGTTTCCTCCGGGTGCTCCGGTTTCCTCCCACAGTCCAAAGATGTGGAGGTTCGGTGGATTGGCCAGGCTAAATTGCTCTTAGTGTCCAAAATTGCCCTTAGTGTTGGGTGGGGTTGCTGGGTTATGGGGATATGGTGGAGGTGGTGACCTTGGGTAGGGTGCTCTGTCCAAGAGCCGGTGCAGACTCGATGGGCCGAATGGCTTCCTTCTGCACCCTAAATTCTATCTATAAAAGACGGCACTGCTGACAAAGGCCTATCATCTTTGATGATGGTTCTCAACAAGAGACACCGATTAAGCACATACGACACAACCTGGCTAAAAAGGGAAAATTCATGCCAGTCCAGTCACCAAGAAGCTGGATTACTGTTAAAAATCCAACAGTCTCACTAATACCCATGAGGAACATTTTTATCTGCCCAGCGCTGCAAGTCATTTCTCATCCCTGTCATTTATGACTCTCAACTGCCCACTGAAATGGTGTAGCCACCTGGGGTTGGCCACTTCCCGATTCCAAAATGGAGGCCCGCAAAGAATACAGGGAAAAATGGCCAGCCACAGAAAAACAAGCAGGTGCAAGGTTTCCTGTGTATTAAGATTTGCAGAACCCAGACAGAACCGAAACCAATAGCCATCTACATACTAATGAGCGATCCCCAGGAACAATTAGAAACATTGAATCAATCGGGACCAAGACAGACTCCCCGGCGCCAGTGGGAGCCAGGACAAAGGAAGGCCAGCGGACACATAGGGCCCGCCCAACGATCAGGGAACACCTCCTGTATTGGAGGAAATCGATAAAAACGATTGGGACATGGTCCAATCGATTGGGACCAAGTCCGGGGTCCGCTCACAAGGGCGCGAAACCCCTGGGGACTATAAAGTAGACTCCCCAAGTTCAGTCCGATCTCTTGGCAGGTTCTCTTGGCAGCTCTCAAAGAACTCTTGACCGTGACTCTCAACAAGGAGAGACCTGCCTAGCAGCTGCACCAACCAAGTAAGTCTCAAGTCAACGCACGCTACGAGATAGGCGCTCCTAACTACTATTCCATACCAGCTTGAAGCCAGCAGATTTAGACCCGGACAAAGGCCATTGTTCTTCTGACCTGGTGGGCCATTTGAAAACTAAAACAGGCCTTTAGTTGTAGTGATAGTCTAGTAAGTAGAGTTTTATGCATGAGTGGTGATTGACTGTGTGTATAATAAATGTGTTTTGATTTGAAACTTACTAACTGGTGTATTGAGTTATTGATCAGCACTTGGCTTTGAATCTCGTGGTGGTATCAGAAAGATACCTGGCGACTCTAGAGCAAAGGTTATTAAACAGAGCAATTAAGTAAAAGCAACACCTAGCAACAATGGCCGTGACAGTAGCGCACCACCTTCTCGGGTCAACGTCAAACGGGCAACGAATGCCAGCTTTGCCAGTGATGCCAATGTGGCATGTTTAAAAAATATTTTTATAATCAAATTTTTTCTTTAAAATTCAAACAAAATCACACACCAAAGATTAAACCTTGGGCGTCGCTGGTCTGTGTTGCTCATTGCCGAACGCTCACAAAGTGCACCAGTCAGTAAATGCACATCATTTACCCACTAATCCATTTTGAGAGCGATATACATGCGCTCATTCAATTCAATGCCTCACCTGTGTGTCAAGCACAGCTATTTCTGCAAGAAATAATATTCTGTTTCAGAGATTGGTTCAGAGATAGATTCATTTTTCAAGAAGAACGTGAAAGGTCAACTTTAATAACAGTTACGCTATTTTTCCCGACAGCTTGAATCGGATGGTTCAAGAAAGGACACAAATCCGACTGAGCAAGATCTTATGGAAAGCGATATGCTAAATGCCAACTCCATAGACTGAGCTTCAGAAGCAACAGCATTCATTATCCACATTGCACAAATATCAAAATGGGAACTCTTCACGGTGTTTCTGAAAAATGAGGCCCATTCAGATTCTGAATTGCATATTAAGTCATAACAACACTACGGTCTGTGCATTTTGAGAAAAGAGCTCCTGTCGGTGCTGATGTGGCCTGCGGTGCCTGACATTACTGGAAGCACATTTTACTGGCTCGCCTCCCTTATAGAAAAACAATCCCCAAAAACTGTTACTTTCCAACAGGTTGATTTAAGAGCCACAAGGGGCAGGATTCTCAATTCCTGTGACAAGTGTTGATGCTGGGGCGGGATTTGTGGACTTTTACGAAAGCAAAACTGGCGCTGGACCTGCAGTTGAGGGGCTGGCACTAATCTACATGGAAAAACGGTTTCTGATTCGCTGGGTCAGTGATTGACACTCAGGAGGCTGACAAGCTGCATCCGCATATACACACTTCACTCCCCACACACACACCATCCCAGCCAACAAGGTGGTAGCGAGGAGAGTGGCCCCGAGATTCACCGACTTGGAACTGGAGGCCAGACTAGACGCCGTGGGGGAGAAGCGGGTGACACTGTATCCCGGGTTGGGAAGGGAGCTTTCAGCTGCCGCCATTTGCAGGGACTGGAAGCAGGTGGTCCGTACCATGGTGTGGTGAATGTATTCACCATAATGCATGCATGATACCGTAACCTGTGACCTATGACCTGGACATGGTGATATGAACTGCTTCCAGGTACTGTACTGTAACCCTGGTATGGCTCCGCCTCTGGCTCCACCCACACCAGGGCCATATATAGGCCGGCCTCTTGTGGGCAGCATTCATCTGTACTACTGACTCTGGCTAGGCAAGTTCATGACTAATAAAGCCTACTGTTCATTCGCTATCTCTGCCTCACTGTGAATTGAAGGTATATCAATTTATTCGTCATAGACAGCACTATGGAAGCCACTCTGAAGCCAGACAGGCTCGCACGCGGCGCCGCGCGTCCAAAGCCAAGGAAATATTCGAACATTGGCTCCGATGCTTCGAGGCCTACCTTGACTCCTCCACAACGCTTCCCACTGAAACCATCAAGCTGCGATTCCTCCACGCCCGCATGAGCCACCGAATCTCAGTGATGATCGAGAAAGCAGCTACGTGCGAGGCGGCGGTCGCAACTCTCAAGACACACGTTTTGAAGCCCGTAAATGAGGTGTTCGCCAGACACCTCCTCACTACTCGCCGTCAACGTGCCGGAGAATCGCTGGACGAGTATCTCGAAACCCTGACTCTCCTCGCGAGGAACTGCAGCTATCGAGATGTGACGGCGGAGGAACATATGAACTCACAGATCCGGGACACCTACTTGGCGGGGGTCCGTTCAAATTATATCAGGCAGCGCCTGCTGGAAAATGGAACCTCTGACCTGTGGGACATGGTAAAGCTAGCGCCCTCACTAGAGGTGGCCTACCAGAACCTCAGCGCATTCCCCGCGGGCCTGGCGAACCCCTCGTGGACACCCTCGTCGCGGCCCCCATTGGACCCGACTACGTCGTGGGCCTGTGCCGCACGTCTGCCAGCCCAGCCTGGGGAACCGCACTGCTACTCCTTCAGCCAGGGCCAACACCCCGGCAACGCTGCCCAGCCTGCACGGCAACATGTAGTGATTGTGGGAAAAGGGGGCACTTCGCTAGAGTCTGTTTGTCTGGGCTGGCCTGAGGCCCAGAAATTGAAAACACACCAGGCCCGACCCATGGACTCGCAGACCCACAGACCCCGCAATGCGGCTGCGTGCCTGCCCGGAACGCCCCCGTCAGATGCGTCATCGGCATCGTGCGACTCGTGGAGGCTGCCATCTTGGTCACCGGTTCCAACACCAACCGACACATCGACTCATGGGGGCCGCCATCTTGGCCGCTGGCCTCGGCACTGACCAACATGTGCGACCGATGGGGGCGGCCATCTTGGTCACCATCTTCACCCAAGCCCAGCACGTGCGACTCATGGGGGCCGCCATCTTGTTTCTCCACCGACCACACAGACAACCCGCAGCTGGGCACAGTCACCCTCGACCAGTCGCAGCCAAAGCAGCTGATGAACTTCATGATGGTCATCAGGGTCAACAGGCATGAGACCCCCGTCTTTTCGACTCCGGGAGCAGGGAGAGCTTGCTTCATCCTGACATGGTAAGGCGCTGCTCCCTCCACACCTACCCAGCATCCCAAACAATCTCCCTTGCCTCCGGGTTCCATTTGGTTCAGATCCGAGGGTACTGTATCGTCAATCTCACAATGCAGGGCGCAGAGTGCAGTCGTTTTAAGCTCTATGTCCTCATCCACCTCTGCGCCTTCCTGCTGCTCGGATTGGACTTTCAATGTCACCACCGAAGCCTGACCCTACAGTTCGCCGGACCCTTGCCCCCCCCTTCACGGTATGCAGCCTCGCGACCCTCAAGGTCTCCCCTTCGCTCTTTGCGAACCTCACTCCCGACTGTAAGCCCATTGCCACCAGGAGCAGGCGGTACAGTTCCCAAGAAAATGACTTTTATCAAGTCGGAGATCCAGCGACTGTTGAGTGAAGGGATCATCGAGGCCAGCAACAGCCCCTGGAGAGCGCAAGTGGTGGTCGTCCGGTCCGGGGAAAGGAATCGGATGGTTGTGGACTACAGCCAGACAATTAACCAATTCACACAACTTGATGCGTACCCCCTCCCCCGCATAGCGGAGATGGTCAACCAGATCGCCCAGTACCGTGTGTTCTCAACGGTCGATCTGAAGTCAGCCTACCACCAGCTCCCAATCCGCCCGGAAGAGCGCCACGACACTGCCTTTGAAGCAGCCGGCCAACTCTTCCACTTCCTCAGAGACCCTTCGGCATTACTAACGATGTCTCGGTCTTTCAGAGAACGATTGACCGAATGGTGGACCAGTACGGTTTGCGGGCGACATACCCGTACCTGGACAAAGTGACCACCTGTGGCCATGATCAGCAGGACCATGACGCCAACCTCCAGAGGTTCCTCCAGGCCGCCCAATCCCTCAACCTCACGTACAACAAAGAAAAATGCATCTTGCGTACTACCCAACTAGCCATCCTTGGCTATGTCGTAGAGATGGAGCCCTAGGACCGACCCTGATTGTATGCGCCCCCTCACAGAACTCCCCCCTCCCCACAGCCTGAAGGCCCTAAAACAATGACTGAGGCTGTTCTACTACGCCCAGTGGGTCCCTGACAACTTGAGGCACACTGTTCAGCTTCCCTGCCAACATCCACAGTGACCGGGGCAGATCGTTCATGAGCGATGAGCTACGTCAGTACCTGCTCAACAAAGACATCGCCTCGAGCAGGACTACGAGCTATAACCCGCAGGGAAACAGGCAGGTGGAGAGGGAGAACGCGACGGTATGGAAGGCCGTGCTTCTGGCCCTTAGGTCTAGAAATCTCCCAATCCCCCGCTGACAGGAGGTCAAGGCCGTGACTGCTAAGTCTGCGCGGAGTGCAAACCGCACTTCTACCGGCCAGACAAGGCCCACGTGGTAAAGGCCTCCTGGCATTTTGAGCGCCTAAGCATTAACTTCAAAGGGCCCCTCCCCTCCACCAGCCGGAATTTATACTTTCTCACCGTCTTCAATGAGTACTCCCGCTTCCCCTTCGCCGTCCCCTGCCCCGACATGACCTCAGGCGATCCCCACAGGGACCCTGCGGACTAAGCCCATCCACTTATTGAAATAACCACTTTTCCCCTGACGGATGAGGCCCCTCGGCCTTCAGGCCGACATCAAGGCCGCAATGCACGCGGTTGATGAGTTCATCCCTTTTCAGGCCCCGAGAGACGCATCATACTTTGCACCGGCCGCCACACTCAACCAGGCAGGCAGGCCAATTCCATTATTCTCTCGGACTCTCCACGCTTCTGAAATTTGACACCCGTCGGTTGAGAAGGAAGCCCAAGCCATAGTGGATGCCGTGTGGCACTGGAGGCACGACCTAGCCGGTAGGAGGTTCACCCTCGCCACCAACCAACGATCGGTAGCCTTCATGTTTGACAACACACAACGGGGCGAAATTAAAAAATGATAAAACCTTGAGGTGGAGGATCGAACGCTCCACCTACAACTACGATATCAAGTATCGTCCTGGGAAGCTCAACGAGCCCCCAGATGCCCTGTCCCGCGGCACATGCACCAGCGTGCAAGACGACTGACTTCGGGCTATCCACAATGACCTCTGTCACCCGGGGGTCACACAGCTTACCCACTTTATGAAGGCCCGCAATCTGCCCTTCTCCACCGAGGAGGTCAAGTCAATGACCAGGGACTGCCAAGTCTGCGCGGAGTGCAAACCGCACTTCTACCGGCCAGACAAGGCCCACCTGGTAAAGGCCTCCCGGCGTTTTGAGTGCCTAAGCATTGACTTCAAAGGGCCCCTCCCCTCCATAAACCGGAATATATACTTTCTCACTGTCATCGATGAGTACTCCCGCTTCCCCTTCGCCGTCCCCTGCCCCGACATGACCTCAGCCACCGTAATAAAGGCACTGCACAGCATCTTCACGCTGTTCGGTTTCCCTGCCTACGTCCACAGTGACCGGGGCACATCATTCATGAGCGATGAGCTGCGTCAGTACCTGCTCAACAAAGGCATCGCCTTGAGGAGGACTACGACCTGTATCCCGCAGGGAAATGGGGAGGTGGAGAGGAAGAACGCGAGAAGTCTCCCGATCCCCCACTGGCAGGAGGTCCTTCCTGACGCCCTCCACTCCATCAGATCACTCCTCTGCACGGCCATGATCAAGACCCCTCACGATCGTTTGTTTATCTTCCCCAGGAAGTCCATCTCCGGGGTCTCGCTTCCATCTTGGCTGAAAACTCCAGGACCAGTCCTTTACTGGAGGCACATGAGGGCAGCACGGTAGCATTGTGGATAGCACAATTGCTTCACAGATCCAGGGTCCCAGGTTCGATTCCGGCTTGGGTCACTGTCTGTGCGGAGTCTGCACATCCTCCTCGTGTGTGCGTGGGTTTCCTCCGGGTTCTCCGATTACCTCCCACAGTCCAAAGATCTGCAGGTTAGGTGGATTGGCCATGATAAATTGCCCTTAGTGCCAAAATTGTCCTTAGTGTTGGGTGGGATTACTGGGTTATGGGGATAGGGTGGAGGTGTTGACCTTGGGTAGGGTGCTCTTCCCAAGAGCCGGTACAGACTCGATGGGCCGAGTGGCCTCCTTCTGCTCTGTAAATTCTATGATAATCTATGATTAATCTAGGACAAAGGTTCGGCACAACATCGTGGGCCGAAGGGCCTGTTCTGTGCTGTATTTCTCTATGTTCTATGACCCCCTGGTCGAGAGGGTCCAGCTTCTCCACGCTAACCCTCAATAGACTTACATCGCGCACTAAGATGGATGGCAAGATACCCTCTCCCTACGGGACCTGGTGCCAGCTGGTTCCCCTGCCAAAACGCCCCCCCTGCCTACATCACCCCCCTCCCCGCTGCCCACCGCCACCCACAGCACCCCACACCTCCCCTGGGTCTCCTGTATTGTCCCACACCGATACTGCCGCTACCCATCACCCCACCCCCACCCCCGCCCCCCAACCATCTCCGACACCCCGGACTGAGGCTCAAGCTCCAGACACAACGCCCCTGGAATCACCACCTGCGACAACTGTGCCCGTCGCACCGCCAGAGGTGAGGAGGTCGAAGAGAACGATCCGGCCTCCAGATAGACTGAATATGTACTCACCCCACGTCACCCCCGCTAGACTTGATTTTTTTAACAAGGGGTGAATGTGGTGAATGTATTCACCATAATGCATGCATTAACCTGTGACATATGACCTGGAAGTGGTGATATGAACTGCTTCCAGGTACTGTACTGTAACCCCGGTGTAGCTCTGCCCACAGCGGGTCCATATATAGGCCGGCCTCTTGTGGGCGGCATTCATCTGTACTACTGACTGAGGCAAGCTCATGACTAATAAAGCCTACTGTTCACTCGCTCTCTCTGCCTCACTGGGAATTGAAGGTATATCACATGGAAGCATAATAATAATAATCTTTATTGTCACAAGTAGGCTTACATTAACACTGCAATGAAATAGGGCAGCACGGTGGCACGGTGGGTTAGCTCTGCTGCCTCACGGCGCTGAGGTCCCAGGTTCGATCCCGGCTCTGGGTCACTGTCTGTGTGGGGTTTTCACATTCTCCCTGTGTTTGCGTGGGTTTCGCCCCCACAACCCAAAGATGTGCAGGTTAGGTGGATTGGCCATGCTAAATTGCCCCTTAATTGGAAAAAAATAATTGGGTACTCTAAATTTAAAAAAAACCCCACCTCAATGAAGTTACTGTGAAAATCCCCTAGTCGCCACATTCCGGCGTCTGTTCGGGTACACGGAGGGAGAATTCAGAATGTCCAATCCAATTAACAAGCACGTCTTTCGGGACTTGTGGGAGGAAACCGGAGCACCCGGAGGAGATCCACAAAGACACGGGGAGAACGTGCAGACTCCACACAGACAGTGACCCAAGCTGGGAATTGAACTTGGGACCCTGGAGCTGTGAAGCAACAGTGCTAAACACCATCCGGAGCGGCCAGCAGTGCTGGAAAAATCTGCACAACCTCCTCATGGTGGCCAGGGTGAGTAGGCAGCACTGTGCCCCGGCACTAACCCCTGTCCAAAATACCCGTCAGCCACACCACACAGAGGCCGACCGAACCTCTACCCTGCACCACATGCCAGCACCCATACCGGCCGGCATGGTCGGGTGCCCGTGCCCACTGGAGCGGTACCCATGGACCCGCGGCACCTCATGCAGCAGAGCAGTGGGCACTGGACGTGGTCGGTGGGCTCAAAGAAAGGGCAGTCGCCGGGGCTGAGTCCGGCATTGGGTGAGGAAGTCTCCCTCCACCCCAACACAAACCCACTCCCCCCCCACCCCCAGCCCGTGATGCAATCATGCGTCTTGTGTTGTGTCTTGCAGGGGCTGCTGGTGAGGGGTGGGCCCTTCTAGTGTCCCTGACCCCAGCCACAGTCAGAACCCCAGGTGTCGAGCAGCGTCAAGGTCGACATCATAGAATTTACAGCGCACATGCGAGCCAGCAACCCGCATCCAAGGACAGCCCTGAGCTCGAGTCCGGGGATGACACTGATTTCCCGTCACAGCTGTCTCCAACGCCCTCCACCATTACAGACCATTCCAACTCACCTCGTTTGGGCACTTTAGTGAAGAGGCACAATATCTCGAGCGCACCCCACACACATGCTCTGGTACAGCTGGTGGAGGACTTGGGGGAGAAGATCGCAGCCATGGATCAACATGTCCAAGGCCTGGGACACTCTGTGCAAACAGTGGCCAAGGCCCAGCACAGGGCTCCCCTCTCTCAGGCAACCATGTGCCAGAGCCACCTGGACATAGTAGCAGCGCTCCTCAGCATGGCCCAGTCACAGCAGGCCACGGCTAAAATGCATTGCCCAAGTGCTAGCCGACATGGTATTGACCCAAAGGGAGGTGACCCAGTTCCAGAGGCAGATGGCGCAGTCACGCAGTCACTGGCTGATGTGACACAGCCCACAGAAGGTGGTGGCTCAGTCCCAGACGGAGATGGTCCACTCTCTGTGCTCCATAACC
The DNA here is from genome assembly GCF_902713615.1 of Scyliorhinus canicula. Classification (NCBI taxonomy): domain Eukaryota; kingdom Metazoa; phylum Chordata; class Chondrichthyes; order Carcharhiniformes; family Scyliorhinidae; genus Scyliorhinus; species Scyliorhinus canicula. Next base: position 14,778,276 of record NC_052146.1, read on the forward strand.
TGGTCTCCAGGACTGGCAGCCCCAAGTGGTGTCGGGGCTCCCATGGAGTCGGGCGGGGGCCATCAGGCACCCCGAGGGATGGGGCCCGTGCCGGTGACTCCCGCAGGGGAGGTGCCAGAACACCGCAGAACCTCGGGCTCCTGCTACCCCCACACCGCCCCCACACCATCCCTAGCACATCACATGGGCAGCAGGCAGAATGAGGCGGCACCACGCTCCCTGGGACACCTGAGTGGCAACCGGGCCCATCCATCCAGACCCCAGTCACCCCAGAAGACATCCTGCCAACGGGGACCCAAGTCCCAGAGTGGGAATCAAAGCAGGCTGCCTCCACTCCTGATGTACCATCTCGGGATCCACCTAGAAGTTGTGTTAGCGCCTGTAAGGCCAGGAAATTATACACCACTTAAGTTGGCACGCGTGCAGGGCACCGTTTAGCGATAGAGGCTGGGGCATGAATCTGTATATGTTTTCACATTTGACACCTGAGTACAATGTTACAACCTGCTTTGGTGCTCTGTCAGATGGGTGGTAGGGGTGGGCTGGTCTGAGCTGGCCGCAGCGGGTGAGGGAATGGGCGTACGCTTAGGGTGGGCTTGGCCCAGGGACCACAGTTCAGCCGGCGCTCACGGCTCCTGTGTCTCCGCCAGCTCCACACCTCCCACCTCCCCCACCCAAGGGAGTGGAAGGACTGTGTGATGGAATGGCCAGTTGGCATGCAGGGGTCACACAGGTGGATGGTGGGAAGTGCTACCTCGGGCAGGAGTCAGACGTTGTCAAATTATGCAGAGGACCAGAGCTCATCGCCGAGCGGGTTGTCACCATCCTCCATCACATGGACCAGGCTCGCTGTTACTGCAGGAATGTATCATGGAGTGGTTTACAGGCAGGGGGTGGCCGGGGCGGGGAGGGTGGAATGCAGTCTCTGTCGGGACTGACGAGATGGTGTTCAGAAGGATGGGAAAGTGACTGATCATTTTTTTCACCACGCCCTCCTTCTTTTAGCAAGACGTTCTGAGGTTCTCTAACTGTTGCCCTGGCAACACCTCAGCCCAGGCAACCAACCAACAGAGTGGGTCAGTCTATTTTTGACACAAAATTGAGATGATTAGCGGTCACTCGGTCCGACCCTTTCCTCACGCGTGAAAAGACATTGGGCGGAATTTTACTGGGGTGGCGGGATCGCGATCTCACAGGGTAATAGTCAGTGGCTACCTGGTGCAGGCCTGGCCGAGAGTAGTGACATCTTCTGGGAACTGAGGTTGTCCCAAAGCTGAGATGCTGATAGACCAGGAATCACTCCGCCCTCCCCCACCCCAGGGATCATTCATGTATTTTGTACTGTCGAGCTCTTTGATGCCAACTGACTGTGCGAGGCTGTTATTTATTGGCCCTCCCGTGCATTCTCTGTAACTGTAATCCCCATTAATATTAAGTACCATTATATGCCAATTTACGACATTGGTACTCCAAATACAGAAATGCCACATCTTAAGTGGAAACCTGCTGATCCATGTTGTCCCTTCATTTTCAAAGGTTGAACTCCCCAAAAGCTCCCATTTATTTGAAAGAGACCTCTCCCTGTATTTATACCAGGGGAACACAGTACAGGAATGCCCAATGTTAAGGTTATGCGATTACTTTTGTTTCAAGTTCATTGACCGGTGCGACACTGATGTGAAGTACGATTTGTTTCGCATTAATATCCTTTCCGTTCTCCTCACACACTGAATTACACCCAGATGGTTTCTTTGTAATTAGCTTGACATCTAGGCCATTGCAACATAGCTAACGATGCTGCGCTGGGCAGAGGAACATACTTCACAGCTCCTTGTAATTTTTAACACAAATTACAACAGCAAAATGCCTCCGAAGCGAGGCTGTTATTTTGTTTGGCATCGAATTATTTTAAACACTGTGGGGAATTTGCGAGTGTGTTTTTTTTTTCTTCCCTTTCATGAGGTGTGGGCCTCGCTGGCTGGGCCGGCGTGTGTTGCCCCTCCCTAACTGCCCTTGAATTGAATGGCTTGCTGGGACATTTCAGTGGACATTTAAGCGAGCCACGTTGCTGTGGGTCCCGAAGTCACATGGAGGCCAGACTGGGTAAAGGCGGCAGATTTCCTTCCCTGACGGACATTACATAGAACATACAGTGCAGAAGGAGGCCATTCTGCCCATCGGGTCTGCACCGACCCACTTAAGCCCTCACTTCCACCCTATCCCTGTAAACCAATAACCCCTCCCAACCTTTTTGGACACTCAGGGCAATTTAGCATGGCCAAAACACCTAACCGGCACATCTTTGGACTGTGGGAGGAAACCGGAGCACCCGGAGGAAACCCACGCAGACACGGGGAGAACGTGCATACTCCGCACAGACAGTGACCCAGCGGGGAATCAAACCTGGCACCCTGGCGCTGTGAAGCCATAGAGTTTCCCTATCTAGATCCCCTAGATAGGGAAACACCCCCCTCAGAGACCCCCTAGATAGGGAACACCCACCATATCGCCCCAGAGTTAAGTGCTGTCAATTTCTAGCTCAGCACTTAAAAATCACTCAGTCGTGAAGTGGGGAGGGTGATTGGAATGCACATAACTGTCTTTGATGTGGTTGATGTTTGTAACCATTGTGGTTACAGCACTTAGAGTTTAAGGGAGATGAATGAAGCAAGGCTGGCACCGAACAATAATCTGATAATCTTTATTAGTATCACAAATAGGCTTACATTAACACTGCAATAACGTTACTGTGAAAATCCCCTAGTCGCCACACTCTGGCACCTGTTCGGGTACGCAGAGGGAGAATTCAGTATGTCCAATTCACCTAACAGCACGTCTTTCGGGGCTTCTGGGAGGAAACCGGAGCACACGGAGGAAACCCACACAGACACAGGGAAACGTGCAAACTCCTGTAGCCATGTAAAATGGCCACCTGCAAAGGACCATGGGAATTGCGGTCAATTTGGGACACAGACAGGTACACAGCCTCTGTGTATCGCGCAAAGAAATCAGACTTGGCTGAAACTTGCATTCATTAAGAATCAATCACCATTTTCCCCAAGACAATATCATTTGCATTAAGGACCATCAACGATAGCAGACTAACTGAAATGAAAATGAAATGAAAATTGCTTATTGTCACAAGTAGGCTTCAATGAAGTTACTGTGAAAAGCCCCTAGTCGCCCCGGCACTAACCACTGTCCAAAATACCCGTCAGCCAAACCACACAGAGGCCGACCGAACCTCTACCCTGCACCACATGCCAGCACCCATACCGGCCGGCATGGTCGGGTGCCCGTGCCCACTGGAGCGGTACCCACGGACCTGCGGCACCTCACGCAGCAGAGCAGTGGGCACTGGACGTGGTCGGTGGGCTCAAAGAAAGGGCAGTCGCCGGGGCTGAGTCCGGCATTGGGTGAGGAAGTCTCCCTCCACCCCAACACAAACCCACTCCCCCCCACCCCCAGCCCGTGATGCAATCATGCGTCTTGTGTTGTGTCTTGCAGGGGCTGCTGGTGAGGGGTGGGCCCTTCTAGTGTCCCTGACCCCAGCCACAGTCAGAACGCCAGGTGTCGAGAAGCGTCAAGGTTGACATCATAGAATTTACAGCGCACATGCGAGCCAGCAACCCGCATCCAAGGACAGCCCTGAGCTCGAGTCCGGGGATGACACTGATTTCCCGTCACAGCTGTCTCCAACGCCCTCCACCATTACAGACCATTCCAACTCACCTCGTTTGGGCACTTTAGTGAAGAGGGACAATATCTCGAGCGCACCCCACACACATGCTCTGGTACAGCTGGTGGAGGACTTGGGGGCGAAGATCGCAGCCATGGATCAACATGTCCAAGGCCTGGGACACTCTGTGCAAACAGTGGCCAAGGCCCAGCACAGGGCTCCCCTCTCTCAGGCAACCATGTGCCAGAGGCACCTGGACATAGTAGCGGCGCTCCTCAGCATGGCCCAGTCACAGCAGGCCACGGCTAAAATGCATTGCCCAAGTGCTAGCCGACATGGTATTGACCCAAAGGGAGGTGACCCAGTTCCAGAGGCAGATGGCGCAGTCACGCAGTCACTGGCTGATGTGACACAGCCCACAGAAGGTGGTGGCACAGTCGCAGAGTGATGTGGCTCAGTCCCCCCAGTCCCCATCAGGCACCCCGAGGGATGGGGCCCGTGCCGGTGACTCCCGTAGGGGAGGTGCCAGAACACCGCAGAACCTCGGGCTCCTGCTACCCCCACACCGCCCCCACACCGTCCCTGGCACATCACATGGGCAGCAGGCAGAATGAGGCGGCACCACGCTCACTGGGACACCTGAGTGGCAACCGGGCCCATCCATCCACACCCCAGTCACCCCAGAAGACATCCGCCAACGGGGACCCAGGTCCCAGAGTGGGAATCAAAGCAGGCTGCCTCCACTCCTGATGTACCGTCTCGGGATCCACCTAGAAGTTGTGTTAGCGCCTGTAAGGCCAGGGAATTATACACCACTTAAGTTGGCACGCGTGCAGGGCACCGTTTAGCGATAGAGGCTGGGGCACGAATCTGTATATGTTTTCACATTTGACACCTGAGTACAATGTTACAACCTGCTTTGGTGCTCTGTCAGATGGGTGGTAGGGGTGGGCTGGTCTGAGCTGGCTGAAGTGGGTGAGGGAATGGGTGCACGCTTAGGGTGGGCTTGGCCCAGGGACCACAGTTCAGCCGGCGCTCACGGCTCCTGTGTCTCCGCCAGCTCCACACCTCCCACCTCCCCCACCCAAGGGAATGGAAGGACTGTGTGATGGAATGGCCAGTTGGCATGCAGGGGTCACACAGGTGGATGGTGGGAAGTGCTACCTCGGGCAGGAGTCAGACGTTGTCAAATTATGCAGAGGACCAGAGCTCATCGCCGAGCGGGTTCACACCATCCTCCATCACATGGACCAGGCTCGCTGTTACTGCAGGAATGTATCACGGAGTGGTTTACAGGCAGGGGGTGGCCGGGGCGGGGAGGGTGGAATGCAGTCTCTGTCGGGACTGACGAGATGGTGTTCAGAAGGATGGGAAAGTGACTGATCATTTTTTTCACCACGCCCTCCTTCTTTTAGCAAGACGTTCTGAGGTTCTCTAACTGTTGCCCTGGCAACACCTCAGCCTAGGCAACCAACCAACAGAGTGGGTCAGTCTATTTTTGACACAAAATTAGTGCTGCCCCCCCCCCTTTTTTGGAAAGGCCTACATGCCTGGGACAATGATAGCTAGGACCCGCCCAGCCATCAAGGTATCCGCCCCCTAATTGGCTAAGATCGATGAGGGTGATCGAAACCCTATCGATCCATTGGACCTGGAGTAAGGACCACCCAAAAGGGTGCGAAAGAGATGAAGGATAAAAAGTCCTGCGCACTAGAGATTGGTGTCTTGTGGGACTGGCCTGAGTGCGACCAACTGTAGCAGAACAACCAAGTTCAAGGACCCGCGACCATTCCTGAAGGCCGAGCCCAGCTGAGACGAACCCAACAACTTCCAACCGACCACGTGGACCCGGATAAAGGTCTTATCTCACACAGTGCCGAAGTTAATTAAAGGTCATCTAAGTCGTTAGGTTTAGTTTAGTACAGAGCTGCGTGTATTATTGCACAGAGATACAAGTTTGTGGTTATTAATAAACTATGTTTTTGAGCTAACATACTGGTTGTGTGGTCATTTGGTCAATATAAGAAACAGCTTGTGGTTCACATAGAAATATAGACGTCAACACTCCGCACAGACCCAACCCGGGACCCTGGCACTGTGAAGCAATGGTGCTAACCACTGTGCTACTGTGGCACCCGTGCCCCTGTGTGCACCGTGCTACCCTGCCTGTGTTTGTGGAAGCAGTCAATCAGAGCCCACTAGGAGAAATGAATAAATAGCTTGCAGCCAAAGGACCTGGCAGTGCATCCCGGCCTTGAAATCCGAATTGCAATGATCGGTGCATTCTGGCCATAACCTCCCAATTGGAGAATCCTGAGCAAGAAATGCCAAAAATTGTTGGCAAGGAGACTATGTCAGGTAAGCACCTAGAAACGATCATTGTCACTAAGGAGGTAGTGTTGGGCGAGCTAATGGGGCTAACGGTAGACAAGTCTCCTGGCCCTGATGGAATACTAAAGGGTGCCAAAAAGGTGGCAGGGAAAATAGAAAATGCGTTCCTGGTAATTTACCAAAATTCGCTGGACTCTGGGGCAGTTCCGGCAGATTGGAAAACAGCAAATATGGCGCCATTGTTTAAAAAAGTAGGTAGACAAAAGATAGGTAACTATAGGCTGGTTAGCTTAACTTCTGTAGTGGGGAAAATGCTTGAATCTATCATTAAGGAAGAAATAGCAAAACATCTGAATAGAAATTGTCCCATTGGGCAGACGCAGCATGGGTTCATGAAAGGCAGGTCATGGTTGACTAACTTAGTGGAATTCTTTGAGGACATTACGCGCGCGATGGACAATGGGGAACCAGTGGATGTGGTGTATCTGGATTTCCAGGAGGCATTCCATAAGGTGCCGCACAAAAATCTGTTGCATAAGATAAAGGTAGACTGCGTTATGGGTATGCATTAGCATGGATAGAGGATTGGTTAACTGGCAGAAAGCAAAGAATGGGGATAAATGAGTGTTTTATCTGGTTGGCGATTAGTGGCTAGTGGTCTGCCTCAGGGATCAGTCCGCAATTGTTTACAATTTACATAGATGGTCTGGAGTTGTAATGTGTATTGTGTCAAAGTTCACAGATGACACTAAGATGAGTGGTAGAGCCAAGTGTGCAGAGGACACTGTCTGCAGAGGGATACAGATAGTTTAAATGAGTGGGTAAGGGTCTAGCAAATGGAGTGGAATGTTGATAAATGCGAGGTCACCAATTTTCGTAGGAATAACAGCAAAATGGGCTATTATTTATATGGTAAATAATGCAGCATGCTGCTGTGCAGAGGGACCTGGGTGCCCTTGTGCATGAATCACAAAAAGTTGGTTTACAGGTGCAGCAATAATTAAGAAGGCAAATGGAATTTTGTCCTTCATTGCTAGAGGGATGGAGTTTAAATGCAGAGAGGGTATGTTGCAGCTGTAATAATAATAATAATCTTTATTATTGTTACAAGTGGGCTTACATTAACACTTCAATGAAGTTACTGTGAAAATGCCCGAGGTGCCACATTCCGGTGCCTGCTCAGGTACACTGAGGGAGAATTCAGAATGTCTAAATTACCTAACAGCACGTCTTTCGAGATTTGTGGGAGGAATCCGGAGCACCCGGAGGAAACTCACGCAGACACGGGGAGAACGCACAGACAATGACCCAAGCTGGAATCGAACCTGGGACCCTGATTTGATTTGATTTGATTTATTGTCATATCTACCGAAGTACAGCGAAAAATATTTTTCTGCGGCCGAGGGAACGTACACAGTACGTACATAGCAGATAAAAGAATAATCAACAGAGATCATTGACAAATGGTACATGGTACATGGTCTTATTCTCAGACAGGCAGTGAAGGACATTGTGGATTAGAGTATCGGATTTTACGTTGCCTGTGTGATTTTGCAGTTGGTAAATGGCCAACACAGGCTCACCAGGTAATGTACCAGGTAATGATACAATGTACCAATTGTATAATGGTACATTTGTACCAGGTAATGATACAATGGTGCTGTGAAGCAACAGTGGTGAGGCTACACCTGGAGTACTGTGCGGAGTTTTGGTCTCCTTACTTGAGAAAGGATGTACTGACACTGGAGGGTGTGCAGAGGAGGTCCACCAGTTGATTCCGGAGTTGAGAGGATTGGCAATGAGGAGAGACTAAATAGACTGGGACTATACCCATTGGAATTTAGAAGAATGAGGGGGGAGTTTATCGAAACATATAAAATCATGAAGGGAATAGATAGGATAGAAGCAGGGAGGTTGTTTCCACTGGCGGGTGAAACTCGGGGGCATAGCCTCAAAATAAGGGGGAGCAGATTTAGGACTGAGTTGAGGAGATATTTCTGCACTTCTTGTAAATCTGTGGCATTCCCTGGGCAGTGAAGCAGTTAAGGCTACTTTGTTTTTAAGGCAAAGGTAGATAGATTTTTGAACAGCAAAGGAATTAAGAGTTAAGGTGAGCAGGAGAGAAAGTGGAGCTGAGACCACAGAGAGATTAGCCATGATCTTATTGAATGGCGGCGGAGCAGGCCCGAGGGGCCAGATGGCCTACTCCTGCTCCTAGTTCTTATGAAAGAATGAGAAATGGGCCATCCATGTCCCGGTGATAACAGACAATAATATTAAAGGGTTGTTGTTATGTAAGGAACACCGCAGCCGATTTCTGCACAGCACGATCCCATAAACACCAGGCCCTTCATTTCATCAGCGGTAACGCCCAACAGCTTAATGCAGACAGAGCTCATAACAATTCTCTTGGCAAGCTCTCGTTTCATATTTGGTGCAGTGAGGAGCAATACGCGTTTCACTTCGTCTCACAAACTCCAATGTGTCCTGGTGATGTGACCTGACAGGTTACCACTCTGTCCGAGCATTTCAGCCCAGCAGTGCGGCGATAGAGTCAATCTGGGCCCTCACGTCAGCTCAGAGATATGGAAAGGGATTCAGTGTCAGAGTCACGGCATTGCAATTGGAATATCAATAATTAAGCAGTGTCAAATCCTGGAGACAGTTACTTGATTATCTCTCAACCTCATGGAGCAAAGTGCAGCCCTGGTACAGAATAGTAGTCTTACTGAGACATAGTGGATGGGCCAGTGCACTGTTAAGTAATTGAAAATGGGCTGTATGATGGAAGGATGACGAGGTTACAGTGAGCCCTTCAATTAAACTGCCTGACCTTAATTATAATGATTGCACATCAGCAAGTTGGCTGCCGGAATCTGATTTTATGTGAAATTCGCTGCTGGATATTAAAGTCATTTTTTCTTCTAATATTTTAAAAGGAATTCGCAAGCCCATTATTCCCATTAGCTGCCCCTTGGTAAAAGCAGTCCACCTATTAGCTCTTGTCTTTCTCTTTATATTTCTCTATCATTATTACACGTTTTAATTGGTTAAAAGTGTTATGTAAATGCAAATTGTTCTTATAGAGTGGCCCTCCCCAAGCCTGACCGTGCCGTTCAAATGAGACATGAACTTTATCATTAATCGTGCACATTTTAGAATTTGCTGCCCTTCGTCAAAGTTTCACCATTTCAAAACCATCTTTAAAAAAAAATCAGATTCGTGGCTCCAAGCTGAAGTGTTACTTTTCTTCAGCAAAGGTTCTTTTTTTAATATTGTCTTATGCTCCTGTACGATCTGATTGTTAACACCTGGGAATAGATGTTAAACCTTCGCTCCCTCCAGTAGCGATGCACAGGAGCAGCCATGCGTACCATCTTCAGAGAGTCATGAACTCCGCCCAATCCATCACACAAACCTGCCTCCCATCCATTTACTCCATCTACCTCCTGCTGCCTGGTGAAAGCGGGCAGAATAATCAAAGATCCCTCCCACCCGGCTTACTCACTCTTCCAACTTCTTCCACCGGGCAGGAGATACAAAAGTCTGAGAACACACACACAGACTCAAAAACAGCTTCTTCCCCGCTGCTACCAGACTCCTGAATGACCCTCTTATGGACTGACCTCATTAACACTACACCCTGTATGCTTCATCGGATGCCGGTGTTATCTAGTTACATTGTGTACCTTGTGTTGCCCTATTATGTATTTTCTTTTATTCCCTTTTCTTTTCATGTACTTAATGATCTGTTGAGCTGCTCACAGAAAAATACTTTTCACTATACATGTGACAATAAACAAATCCATTCCAATCCAATCCAATCCAGCTACAAGATGCACTGCAGCAACTAGCCAAGGTTTTCCTCAACAGTACCTCCCAGACCTGTGACCTCCACCAGAAAGGCGAGGGCAAAGATACCTGGGGACACCATCTCCTTGATCAGGTTCCCCTCCAGACCATCCCGACTCAGAACTGTATCGCCGTTCCTTCACTGTCACTGGGACAAAATCCTGGAACTCCCTCCCTAACAGCACCGAGGAATAAGTGAAAAGCAGAGGTTCAAGAAGGGCAATTAGGGGTAGGCAATAAATGCTGGACTAGCAAGTGACGCTCACATCCCACAAAGGAATTTTAAAAAAGCTGCGAGATAGCAATCATCACGCAACCAGAACAAAACAACCATAAGAACATAAGAACTAGGAGCAGGAGTAGGCCATCTGGCCCCTCGAGCCTGCTCCGCCATTCAATGATTCAAGGCTGATCTTTTGTGGACTCAGCTCCACTTTCAGGCCCGAACACCATAACCCTTAATCCCTTTATTATTCAAAAAACTACCTATCTTTACCTTAAAAACATGTAATAAAGGAGCACCAACTGCTTCACTGGGTAAGGAATTCCATAGATTCACAACTCTTTGGGTGAAAAAGTTCCTCCTAAACTCAGTCCTAAATCTACTTCCCCTTATTTTGAGGCTATGTCCCCTAGTTCTGCTTTCACCCGCCAGTGGAAACAATCTGCCCGCATCTATCCTATCTATTCCCTTCATAATTTTATATGTTTCTATAAGATCCCCCCGCATCCTTCTAAATTTCAACGAGTACAGTCCCAAACTACTCAACCTCTCCTGGTAATCCAGCCCCTTCAGCTCTGGGGTTAACCTAGTGAATCTCCTCTGCACACCCTCTAGCGCCAGTATGTCCTTTCTCAAGTAAGGAGACCAAAACTGAACACAATACTCCAGGTGTGGCCTCACTAACACCTTATACAATTGCAACATAACCTCCCTAGTCTTAAACTCCATCCCTCTAGCAATGAAGGACAAAATTCCATTTGCCTTCTTAATCACCTGTTGCACCTGTAAACCAACTTTCTGTGACTCATGCACTAGCACACCCAGGTCTCTGCACAGCAGCATGCTTTAATATTTTATCGTTTAAATAATAATCCCGTTTGCTGTTATTCCTACCAAAATGGATAACCTCACATTTGTCCACATTGTATTCCATCTGCCAGACCCTAGCCCATTCACTTAACCTATCCAAATCCCTCTGCAGACTTCCAGTATCCTCTGCACTTTTCACTTTACCACTCATCTTAGTGTCATCTGCAAACCTGGACACATTGCCCTTGGTCCCCAACTCCAAATCGTCTATGTAAATTGTGAACAATTGTGGGCCCAACACGGATCCCTGAGGGACACCACTAGCTACTGATTGCCAACCAGAGAAACACCCATTTATCCCAACTCTTTGCTTTCTATTAATTAACCAATCCTCTATTCATGCTACTACTTTACCCTTAATGCCATGCATCTTTATCTGATGCAGCAACCTTTTGTGTGGCACCTTGTCAAAGGCTTTCTGGAAATCCAGGTATACCACATCCATTGGCTCCCCATTATCTACTGCACTGGTAATGTCCTCAAAAAATTCCACTAAATTAGTTAGGCATGACCGGCCCTTTATGAACCCATGCTGCGTCTGCCCAATGGGACAATTTCTATCCAGATGCCTCGCTATTTCTTCCTTGATGATAGATTCCAGCATCTTCCCTACTACCGAAGTTAAGCTCACTGGCCTATAATTTCCTGCTCTCTGCCTACCTCCTTTTTTAAACAGTGGTGTCACGTTTGCTAATTTCCAATCCACCGGGACCACCCCAGAGTCTAGTGAATTTTGGTAAATCATCATTAGTGCATCTGCAATTTCCCTAGCCATTTCTTTTAGCATTCTGGGATGCATTCCATCAGGGCCAGGAGACTTGTCTATCTTCAGCCCCATTAGCTTGCCCATCACTACCTCCTTAGTGATAACAATCCTCTCAAGGTCCTCACCTGCCATAGCCTCATTTCTATCAGTCGCTGGCATTTTATTTGTGTCTTCCACTGTGAAGACCGACCCAAAAAACCTGTTCAGTTCCTCAGCCATTTCCTCATCTCCCATTATTAAAACTCCCTTCTCATCCTCTAAAGGACCAATATTTACCTTAGCCACTCTTTTTTGTCTTACATATTTGTAAAAACTTTTACTGTCTGTTTTTATATTCTGAGCAAGTTTTCTCTCATACTCTATCTTACTCTTCTTTATAGTTTTTTTAGTAGCTTTCTGTTGCCCCCTAAAGATTTCCCAGTCCTCTAGTCTCCCACCAATCTTTGCCACTTTATATGATTTCTCCTTCAATTTGATATTCTCCCTTATTTCCTTAGATATCCACGGTCGATTTTCCCTCTTTCTATCGTCCTTCCTTTTTGTTGGTATAAACCTTTGCTGAGCACTGTGAAAAATCGCTTGGAAGGTTCTCCACTGTTCCTCAACTGTTCCACCATAAAGTCTTTGCTCCCAGTCTACCTTAGCTGGTTCTTCTCTCATCCCATTGTAATCTCCTTTGTTTAAACACAAAACACTAGTATTTGATTTAACTTTCTCACCCTCCATCTGTATTTTAAATTCCACCGTATTGTGATCGCTCCTTCCGAGAGGATCCCTAACTATGAGATCATGAATCAATCTTGTCTCATTACACAGGACAAGATCTAGGACCGCTTGTTCCCTCGTAGGTTCCATTACATACTGTTCTAGGAAACTATCGCGGGTACATTCTATAAATTCCTCCTCAAGGTTGCCTTGACCGACCTGGTTAAACCAATCGACATGTAGATTAAAATCCCCCATGATAACTGCTGTACCATTTCTACATGCATCAGTTATTTCTTTGTTTATTGCCTGCCCCACCATAACGTTACTATTTGGTGGCCGATAGACTACTCCTATCAGTGACTTTTTCGCCTTACTATTCCTGATTTCCACCCAAATGGATTCAACCTTATCCTCCATAGCACCGATGTCATCTCTTACTATTGCCTGGATGTCATCCTTAAATAACAGAGCAACACCACCTCCCTTACCATCCACTCTGTCCTTCCGAATAGTTTGATAACCTCGGATATTTAACTCCCAGTCGTGACCATCCTTTAACCATGTTTCAGTAATGGCCACTAAATCATAGTCATTCACGATGATTTGTGCCATCAACTCATTTACTTTATTCCGAATACTACGAGCATTCAGGTAGAGTACACTTATGTTGGTTTTTTTACCTCTGTTTTGAATCTTAACATTTCCAGTTTTATTCATTTTAGTATTACTGGGCCTATTCACTGAGCTCCCCTCAGTCACTGTATCTTGTACTGTCGCCCTTTTTGCTTTTTGACTATGTCTTCTCTACCTTGCACTTTTACCCTTACTACCTTTTGCTTCTGTCTCTGTTTCACTACCTTCCAACTTCCTGCATCGGTTCCCATCCCCCTGCCACATTAGTTTAAACCCTTCCCAACAGCTCTAGAAAACACCCCCCCAGGACATTGGTTCCAGTCCTGCCCAGATGCAGACCGTCCGGTTTGTACTGGTCCCACCTCCCCCAGAACCGGTCCCAATGACCCAGGAATTTGAATCCCTCCCTCTTGCACCATCTCTCGAGCCACGCATTCATCCTATCTATCCTGACATTCCTACTCTGACTAGCTCGTGGCACTGGTAGCAATCCTGAGATTACTACCTTTGAGGTCCTACTTTTTAGTTTAACTCCTAACTCCCTGAATTCCGTTGTAGGACCTCAACACGTTTTTTACCTATATCGTTGGTGCCTATGTGCACCATGACAGCTGGCTGTTCACCCTCCCCCCCCCAGAAGGTCCTGCAGCCGCTCCGAGACACCCTTGACCCTTGCACCAGGGAGGCAACATACCATCCTGGAGTCTCAATTGCGTCCATAGAACCGCCTGTCTATTCCCCTTACGATCGAGTCCCCTATCACTATAGCCCTGCCATTTTTCTTCCTGCCCTGCTGTGCAGCAGAGCCAGCCACGGTGCCATGAACCTTGCTGCTGCCTTCCCCTGGTGAGCCATCTCCCCCAACAGTATCCAAAGCGGTATATCTGTTTTGCAGGGAGATGACCGCAGGGGACACCTACTCTTCCTACTCTTGCTCTGTCTTTTGGTCACCCATTTGCTATCTCCCTCAGGAACTTTCACCTGCGGTGTGACCAACTCGCTATACGTGCTATCCACGACCTCCTCAGCATCGCGGATGCTCCAAAGTGAGTCCATCCGCAGCTCCAGAGCCGTCAAGCGGTCTAACAGGAGCTGCAACTGAACACACTTCTTGCACGTGAAGGAGCCAGGGACAGTGGACGTGTCCCTGAGCTCCCACATCGCACACGAGGAGTATGACACGGGTCTGGGATCTCCTGCCATGTCTTAAACCATAGGTAAACTTATACAACTACAATTTCAAAATAAAAATAAATAAATTAGACAATGAAAAGAAAAACTACTTACCAGTCACTTACCAGGGTTAAAAAGCACCTCCGAAAAAACACCTCCTCTCACTCTGCACCGAATGACCTCACTGCACCAAATTACCAAGTTGCAATCCCCACTCTAGATGTGCCTCACTCCGGATGTGTCTCCTTGAAAAGCGCAAGCTTAGTGAGTGCGCTTTCTGTCTGTCTTTTATGCAGACCTCAGCTAATCGATGACTCAAAAAATACCTAAACTTCAAAGAGAAGAATACAATGTGCCCTTTGTGCCCCTAAACAGGCCTCATGTGACTGACAGATAACTGCCTCTCAGCAATTAGGGTGGGGGCAGCTTCAACCAATCAGACACTAAGCTACACACTGGACTTTTAACTGAAAAACAGCAGAATTAGATTTTCCACTTACCTTTTCTGATTAACTCACTGCACCAAATTACCAAGTTGCAATTCCCACACTAGATGTGCCTCACTCCGGATGTGTCTCCTTGAAAAGCGCAATCATTGCACACCCCTCATGTTAACCATCTGAAGGGAGAGGACGAACCTGGAGTTTTGGCAAGAAGGGAGGAGGGTGGGATAGAATCTAATAGAAAGGGGTGACTTGCTGGGCCCTAACAATTTATCCTTTGATTTCTAACGTCCAGGGAAAGAACGATCGTCATGTGGTGCAACTTGATTTCTACAGAATGCGCACTTGATACTTGTAAAGAAAACGTGTAGAAAATCCAAAGGAACAACGACCAGGTTAGCTGTGTAGAGGTTATATTAATAACCGAGAGTTCTGAATGACGACAGCCACATCATGTAAGTTCAAACCCCATTGCGTTTGTCTGAAAATTTGAATTTAGTTCCAGAAATCTGAAGAATTAAAAAATTGGTATTCTTAAAAGCGGCTGTGAAGCAGTCGGATTGTTGCAAAAGTCCAACTGGCCCACTGACGTCATTGACAGGAGGAAACCTATTGGCCTTGCCGAGTTGGCCATATATGTGACTCCAGTCCCACATTGTTATGAAGCGACATAATAATCCACTCAACTCAAGAAGATGGCTCATCGCTACCTTCTCAGGGCAGCTGAAGATGAATGTCATCCTCGCTAGCACTTCCCATAATCTAAGAAAGAGTAAAATTATCATTTGATGGTAGATATCCAAATCCAAATCCAATCCAATTCAATATTGGGCAGGATTATCCATCAGCCGATGCCGGAATCGGAAAACGCGATTGGGCAGAGAATTCGGCGTCAGCTGAAAATCGAGGTTGGCGGCAGGTGCCAAATGGAATGCATTGCTTTCCCTCGAAGGCGGTGTGAATGCATTCTACACCACACAGTAAAGGCCATTGGGCACATCATTAACGGGCCCGATCCGGCAATTTCCGAGCCTTCCGTGATGCTCCGCCTCCGCCAGGAGGAATTATCGACGGTGAGGTTCTCTTATGGTGTTTAACATCGGGGAACAGGCACCGTGGCTGCTGAGGTTGTGGGTACAAACTGTGTCCAATATCGCTATAGTGTGTTGGCAGTGGTGTTGCTGGCTAGGTGGCATGTTTCCCCCGGCTGGGGGAGCGGTGGGGGGGTTTGGGGGGAGGTCTTGAACCAGGGGACACTGTCTCCGAATAAGAGGAAGGTCCGAGATGAGGAGGAATTTCTTCACTCAGAGGATGAACAAAACAAAGAACAAAGAACAAAGAAAAGTACAGCACAGGAACAGGCCCTTCGGCCCTCCAAGCCTGTGCTGACCATGCTGCCCGACTAAACTAAAATCTTCTGCACTTCCAGGGTCCGTATCCCTCTACTCCCATCCTATTCATGTATTTGTCAAGATGCCCCTTAAACGTCACTACAGTCCCTGCTTCCACCACCTCCTCCGGCAGTGAGTTCCAGGCACCCTCTGTATAAAACTCTGCGTAAAATGGAGAATCTTGAGAATTTTCTATCCCGTGTGGTGTTTTTTGTGTTGCTTACTTCAGGATGTTTGGCGTAGTGTTCACAAAGACCACAGTGTAGCTTTTACTTCAACAAAGCTATGATTTTATTTACACTACTAAACTGGGTTTCAATACCTAGTCCTTTAGAATATAGAATTGGTCAATAACATCTAACTACACTCACTGTGGTAGTCACCACTTGAAGTATATTACATGTATTATGGCACTGCCCGTATAGTAGAGGTACATGGGTAAATCCCTGCCTGCTGGCTCCGCCCAGTAGGCGGCATATAAATGTTTGTGCTTGCCGGTGTTGCAGCCATTCTGGTTCCAGCTACAGGAGGCACCACATCTTGCTCAATAAAGCCTTGATTTTTCACTACTCTTGTCTTTGTGGTAATTGATCGTGCATCACTCACCTGCTGCTAATCTCACTAACTGGTATAACTATAATCTAACCTTCTCACACTATCAGCTCTGATGACCTTCTCTAGCTATCTCCTGCATACAGTTGTAGCCACCTAAAATGGACGCTGAGCTACAAAATAAGCCAAGCGCTAAGACTGCAGGGAAACAGGCAGTTTAGCCAGAACAGCAGTCTGCAAAGAGAGCATTTTGCATTCTGCAAGTAGCAGAAACCAGTTTGGGCTCAGGTGAGAAGACCTTAGCTAGGTGCAAATGGCAAAACGCTTTGCATGCTAATGAGGCAATCAGACCTGAACACCCACACAATGGAAACATTTGATTCTGAATGGACACATTTGAATCAAGGCCCAGACATCGAGGCACCAGAAACCTCCAAACAAAAGGGCATAAGAAACGCCCCCCCCCATCACGGAGACCCCCTCGCATTGGGGAATTAAAACAGTATCGATGAGGAATTGACCCAATAGATATCCAAAGGTTAAAGCCTGCCCAAGAAGAGGGAAGGACAATGGGATCCCTATAAAAGTCAGGGACCTCGTGTTGTCCGGTCTGTTTTTGTGCTCCGGCTACCTGTGATCCTGAACTTGACTCCTGACTCCAGCCGTTGAGCACCAGCCGCCGAACCGTAAGTGCCAGTACGACGCTCGCTACGCGAACTAAGCCCGCTAGAACCCCCAGTGACCAGAACGCTTGCTGAAGGTTGCAGCCCAAGACCAGGACGAAGGCCTCGCTCCCTGACCTTGCCTGTTCCTGTTAGATAAGTATTCTGATTACTTTAGTTTAGTCATAGCTTAGTCTCTTAGTGTGTGCATGAATATTTATTATTACTGTATAATAAATATTATCGTTTGGACCTTACTAATCGGTGTATCGTCTTTATTACTTTGAACTTGACCTTGGAATACTCGTGACGTTGTCTATACGGCAACTGGCGACTCCTAAGCTGAATAAATACATAAGACAGAGCCTAGTGGTGTTAAGCACTTGGAAGTTAATACACCCCAATAAACGCGTTTTACGCCCATAGTAAAACGTGCAACATTTAGTGGCGACTTCCTGACGGGACACGGTTGTAAGTGGAAACCCCACACCGTCCAGGACCCTGAAATTTGAATTGGAACTCCAAATTACAGAGAAAGTAAGAAAGTAAAGAAAATCACGAGTATTCAAGGTGTTCAAACTAATAAGCGTAATTCGGAAGTGTGTTTAGTGCATGCGTACTAACAGGGCTGTAAGGTAAAACTGAAAGCATTTTTGTTGCGACAAACTTTCGGTAGTTTCGTGAACGGAACATAGTGTAAGCCGTACCCGTTTCTTGAAACACAACCCCAGCAACCCCCTGTTCCAAATTAACTAAAAGAGAGTCAGAGAAAATGGCCATGCAGGCAATGGAACGTCTGATGGATCCAGAAAGGTTTGTGGTCGCAGCGACCAGCAGCAGTAGCAGAGTAGGTCAGTGTCCCACGTGGGAGCTGGAACTCCGCAAATATCTGCAAGGAAAGGGATGGCCCCTTTGGAAAGAGTTTTGTTTGAATGAGGAGACAGGTCCCGGAAGTATAGGACATACTTGGTGGGAGAACCTCTCTCAAATTCACAAAAAGAACCTTAGTAAAGCACGCAAGCCGATGGCAATCGTGTCCTGTTTGGCACAATTGCGAGGCACAGAGGAGGTCGTCAGGACGCTCCGGGCAGATTTAGCAGAAAGGAACCGAATGAGTAAGGTCGATGTCAGGGACATTGAGAAAGAGAATCTGGATCTAAGAGGGAAGTTGGTAGAGAAAGGTAGAGAGGTGGATGATGCCAAGAGGGCACATCAGTCTTGTCTAGCCCATCTCAGCAGTTCCCAGACCCAGTACGAAAAGGCTTATCAGGACGTGCAACGTGCCGTTCTGATAAGAGAGGAATCAGAGAAGCAGGTGGAGGCTTTGCAGAGGCAATGCTCTGATCTCAAAGCAGCTTTGAGAGCACTCCATGCTGCAACCACAGAACAAAGGCAAAGTACTGTGGATCACGCGAAATGCAGGAAACAGATTGCAGAGCTGCAATCGCTGCTTTCGGTGCAAAATGGGTTCCAAAGCACCTTTGGAACCCAGTTAGATGGAGAAAATGCCCCAGATTGGCAAGAATTAAGTGAGACAGCGCAGCGTTATGTTCAGGGAACATGTGCGCCAGCAGCGCAACAGAAAAGGCAAGCACCCCAACCCCCTACAGATCAGATCATAACCGCACCCATGAATCCCGTAACCACGCAGAGAAAAGCTACAACAGAAGGCGCACCAGATATAACCTACACCACCCCCTTAACTGTAACCCAGCTCAGTGACGCATGTGAGAAGATCACTCCGTTCCTCCCCACCGCAGACCCCCACCAGTTCTTTGCTAAAGTAAAGCAGCAGGCTACCATGTACGGCCTGGATGAGAGAGAGCAGGTTAAGCTCACCGTGCTGAGCTTAGACCAGTCAGTAGTAGCAGCCCTCCCCGACCCACAGAACGTTGCCGGAGGCACCCTAGAAGAGATGCACACCTCCATTTTAGATGCCATAGGGTATAATCGAGGTGACCCCGTGGAAGGACTTAATAAGTGCCGACAGAAAAGATCCGAACACCCCACAGCATTCGCAGGAAGGCTGTGGATTCATTTCAACGCAGTTTTCGGCGATTTAAATAGAGCGCATTTGAACCGGGAAAATATGGTCAAATGGACGCGCACTATAATCTCACACGCGACAGAGGCAGGACAGAGCGCTTGCAACAGTTATGACCCCTCAGAAGAGGCCCATAATGAGAAATGGGTCCTGAAAAGGTTGTCCCGCGCTTGGGAGCAATCAATTCAGGGAAAGAGTAAGGTTCAATCCCCAAAAGAGGCTCAGGCTGCAGCAGATATTCAGGCAGTGAGAGAGCACCAGAAACCCGCATGGGTCAATGAAGGGAAGAGCAGCCCACAGCAGAAAGGACAGGAATGCTATAACTGTGGACAGTTAGGGCATTGGGCAAAGGAATGCAATGCACCCCAGCGATCTCAGAGAGGCCAGCAGACAGGCACTCTGAACCGCAGTAAGGCAAAACCCATCCACAATATAGCAGTACAGTCAGGACCCACCAATGTGGACGAGACGAACTGACGGTGTTCGGGCTCCCCCACTTGGGTCTGTGACACACTATGGGATTCATCAGGGAGACCCGTAGTCACAGCCAGAGTAAAAGGGAAGCCCATAGAGTTACTGTGGGACACAGGAGGCTCCCGCACCACCATTAACTCTACGACCACGGCACACGCAGACACGTGGCCGACCACATCCACCATTACACTTAGCGGGTTCACCGGACACTCGCAGCAGGGACATATCACAGCACCCGTAGCGATCCAGCTAGGGAACATCTCAACCAAACACCCCGTTGTATTAGTAAATCTTCCCCGGACAGCAGAACACATCCTGGGGATAGACTTTATGAATGCCCATAGCCTGTCGTTCGACCCAGTGAACCAGTGTGTCTGGCGAATGGCTAGATCAGACAGAGCACCAGCCACCCTCACAGTAGGAGACTACGCTAATCGGATTAGCGCAGTGGGAGAGTACTCATTTGACCTGACTACACTCCACACCGACAGACAAATAAAAGCCCTACTGAACAAACACAGGACAGCATTTGCAAGTCACCGTCATGACTGTGGCAGAATGACTGGACCAGTTCACGTTACCGGACAGGACCCCCGACCACAGAAACAGTATAGATTTCCCCTGGAAGCAGAGGTGGAAATAGAAAAGGTGATAGGAAGCTTATTGGAGCAAGGTGTGCTCAGAACGGTAGCCTCGACCAATAATGCCCCTATTTGGCCAGTGAGGAAGCCCGATGGATCATGGCGTCTGACCATCGATTATCGGGAACTCAACAAAGTAACCCCCGCAGTAGCCCCAACGGTAGCTACTAGTCCCGAGACCATGCTCAAGCAGGGACTCAACTCCAAATACTTCACGGTATTGGACATCAGTAACGGATTCTGGTCAATACCATTGGCAAAAGCGTGCCAGTACAAATTTGCCTTCACTTTCAAATCGCAGCAGTATACGTGGACATGCCTGCCACAAGGATTCCACAATTCCCCCTCCATTTTCCACCGACAGTTGGCAAGTGGTTTAGAGAAATTCTCCCGCCCCGAATGTCTGGTACAGTATGTAGACGACCTACTACTGCAGACAGACACAAAGGCAGAGCACATTACGCTTCTGGCCGAACTCCTGGAACTGTTGACTTCAATTGGATGTAAAGTTAACCCAAGAAAGGCCCAGATTTTGGAAACTAAAGTGATGTATTTGGGAACAATCATCACACACGGCAAACGCGAGATCGAATTCAAAAGAATTGATTCGATTGTCAAATTGCCCCTTCCCCAAAATGTTTCGGCCCTCCGGTCGTTTTTAGGACTGGTTGGCTATTGTCGGAACCACATCGACGGATTCGCGACAAAAGCCGCCCCACTCTCAGACCTCCTTAAGAAAGGAGCCCCCTGGGAATGGCTTCCGCAGCATACAGAGGCTGTGGAAGAGTTAAAAAGAGCCCTTAGAGCAGCACCCGCGCTGCTAGTCCCAGACCAACTTTCCCCCTATGCAATAGAGGTAGCGAGCACCGATCTGACCCTCTCGGCCGTGTTACTTCAGGAACGGCACGAGCAGCTAAGACCAGTGGCTTATGCCTCCCGACTGTTAGACCCGGTAGAACAAGGATTCTCTGCCTGTGAGAGGCACCTCCTTGCTGTCTTCTGGGCAGTACAATACTTCTCATACATTACCGGACTCAACCCCATTACTATTCTGACCGAACACACACCCACACAGCTACTCCTAGACGGTCGACTGAAGGACGGTTCAGTTAGCCAGATTAGGGCAGCTAGATGGACACTACTTTTACAAGGACGGGACATTACAGTAAAACGGACCCGCACACACACATATTTAGCAGACAACCTCCAATACCCAGGACAGCCCCATGACTGTGAAATTGTAGCTCCCCTGCATAACACAGGACCCTTTATAGCAAAAACACCCCCCAGGAAGATAGGGAACCCAAAACAAAGTCCCCAACCCACAGACACGTGTGGACCCCTGAGGATTTATGTGGACGGTTCCTCCACAGTTTTAAATGGTGAGCGTATCACAGGATGCGGCATCTATGTAGAGGACGCGCAGGGGCGCGCTCTCGAGGAAATAGCTTTAAAGTTACCAGGCCACTTAGGCGCGCAGGCAGCAGAGCTCGCGGCCATAGCGTATATAGTGGACCACCCCGATTCTTTCCCCAGCCCAGCAGACATATATTCAGACAGCTTATATGTCTGTAACAGTTTAACCGATTTTCTGCCCCTGTGGAGGACACGAGGTTTTGTCTCCGCAGACGGGAAACCCCTTCCATCAGCCCCTCTACTCCAGCATATTTTAGAAAAAGCGAAGGACAGGACCTTCGGAATAATAAAAGTAAGAAGCCACCATAGGTCATCACCCCCTGGGAATGTAAAAGCCGACGCATTGGCTAAGGCAGGTTCCAGGCGAGGACACTTATGGACCCCCCCAGCTAGCGCACCAGCTAGTGCCCCTGTGAGCGCAGTCCAAATCTCACAGACAGATATTAAAGATCTTGTAGCAGCACAGAAGCAGGATAAGGACCTCCGGGAGGTTTTTAAAGGCAACTTTGTGCCAGAGTACGAGAGATTTAAACACGCACTGACCACACATGAGGGTGTGATCATTAAGGAACAACTTTATGTGGTCCCGCAGCAGGACAGGAATGCAATGATTGCTTTATTCCATGATAACCACGGGCATCAGGGAATTGATGCAACAACGAGGCACCTCAGGCAACTCTGTTGGTGGCCTAATCTCAGGACTGATGTCACGCATTACATAGAGAATTGCCTTATTTGTGCACAGAATAACCCGGAGAGGTATTCTAAGAAGGCACAACTTCGGCATACTCGCCCAGTTAACGGCCCCTGGACAAACCTCCAGATCGATTTCATAGGACCATTGCCCCCTTGTAGGAATGGCTATAAATACGTTCTGGTGGTCATCGACACCTTCACCAAATGGGTAGAGGCATTCCCCTCTAGAACAAATACAGCAAAGACAGCTGCAAAGATCCTGACCCACCACATCTTCACGAGATGGGGTTTACCCCGAAGTGTTGATTCGGACCAGGGATCTCACTTCACAGGACGGGTCATGAAGAACGTCCTGACAATATTTGGAATCAAACAAAATTTTCATATTGCGTATCATCCACAGTCCAGCGGGATTGTGGAGCGCATGAATCGGACTCTAAAAACTACCCTTAGAAAAATGGTTCAGGAGAATAACTCCACATGGGATTCAGTGCTCCCATTTGCACTCATGTTCATAAGGAACACTGTTTCCACTTCCACCGGCTACACACCACACACACTCATGACCGGACGCCCTATGAAAGGTACAGAATTCCTTTTAGGACTCGACATGACCAGCCCCGAAGTGACGGCCCTCACACACGAAAAGACGGTTAGAGACTTGGTTGAGACTGTGAGGTCTGCACAGATTGCAGCCGCAGTTCAGCTAGGCAAACGCCGTCAACAACGCACAGCTTGTTTTAATAAGACCGTACACCCCACAGAATTCCAGGTTGGGCAACAGGTAATGTTATCTGTTTACAACCCCAGCAGTTTTTTGGCTCCAAAATATTCCGGCCCTTACTCAATTTCGGATAAAATTAGCCCCTCAGTTTACAGGGTAAAATATCCTAATGGGAAGACCGCGTGGTTCCATATCAACCAGTTAAAGGCATATGGAACACAGGCCAACCATGCTCATCATGTACTGCTAGATGCAGCAGAACACTTCACCCCGCCCACTAGAGACACTTTTCCACCATCCCCCTCACAGACCAGTTCATCAACGGACTCGCCCACGACTCCGCCCACAGACCACGACAGACCACGCCCCGAAACGCCCACAAGCTGCCACAGCAGAGACAGCAGGACAGACACTGACTCTGAGGACAGCGACAGCACACAGCCATACAGCCCACACTGCACCAACTACGACCCCGACTCCAGTGACCCCATGGAAGTCACTTACCTTAAAAACCCAGACCCACCACCCGACCCCGACTACCCCGACAACACACTTGACACAACACTATGGCACAGGGACAATTCGTACAGACTTGTCCGCAACGATGAAAGTGACCCCCGGTCACATAATGCAAAAATATCATGCCTGATCCACACAAGGGTGTGGGATCCGGGAGAGCAGGACGACACGGTGTCTGAATCCCGACACGGCAACCCCTTTGTGACCCTGTTCACAGAGACAGAGGAAAAGTGAGGTGTCCAGATGATGTAAAATAGGAATCGTTTGAGGGAAACGATGTCCTTTCTGATGGAACCTGCACGTATGTTTGTCTATCGTTTAATGTTTGTTTTGTCTCAGGAATGTAAATGGTTCAGTTGGAGGATGGACATCTTCTTTTCAGCTGAAAAGATTGTGACCACCTCACATACACGTTAGCTTGTCCGCAAATACCTTTGAGAACTTCGGTTCGCAACCCAACCGTTTGATTGGGGATCTTTTCAGTTGTAAGGATTGCGACCACCTCGCAAGCACGTTAGCTTGTTTGCCGAAACTTCTGAGAACTTCAGTTGTTTCCTCTGGTGAACCGACACGGTTCACGACTTGTTCCCTGTTTTCAGATGAAGGAGCATCTTGGCTCCTCCATTGTTTTTAGGTGCCCCTCTATTCGGCAAATAGAGGCTGCAAGTCACGATAAACACATTCTTACCCGTTTAATCCAGGTTACTCAGGCAGTGGACAAACGGCACTGAGGACCCGCCCTGTCTGAGAACCCACTTTGGTCAGCCAAGCTCGGGTATGGCACAGCACGCCCTACCCGGGGATCCCATCCAACTCGTACCCGTCGCGGCCCATACGCAACTCATTCGGACGTTTCTTTCAAAATTTTGTTTTCATTTTTCGTTAGGTAGCCCTTCGGCCGCCATCCCACATGCTATTTACATCCAGGAACATTCGGATGGTAAACTAGCAAAGCCTGCGAGACGGCTCGCAGGAGAAGGATTGTTAGGTGTATTCTGGTCTTCAAATTCGCTTTTGAAAAAAAAAATGAGGGGAGTCACAGGGTGTGACTTGGCCAGTCATTTTTAAAGGGTCAATCGGAATATAAAAGACAGATGCACTAACAGGTAAAGATCTTAAACTGTGTATTGACAGATACTGTGCTTGATCCCATAGCTTTCAAAGGACGAGACAGGGATCGAAGCAAGGATTGTCCATACAGGAGGAAGAAAGAAGGAAAACCAAGTTGAAGATGATGGAAGCTCACCTATTGTTGTTAAATGTTATATTTGTATGTGTGGAAGCAAGACACGTTTCCCCCACAACCCCCACAGTAAATGTTTCCCTTACAACCACTCCCCAGTGCTCAGCTCTGATCAGTGAGGTTCAGACCTGGTGCACTAAATTTATGACATGGTACTCCATGTCATACGTAATCGAATCACTACTGGTGATTGCGATCCTCGTTATCCTTGTACAGACCCTCAGGTTGAGGAAGTGGAAGAGGAGAGCCTCCCGTTCTTGCCCTTCCGTCTATGGAGTTCGATCTCCGATTTTCCGATTTCATCAATCCCCTCTGCCCCATGATGAAAAAAGAACTGTATAATGAATAAAAATTCGACCCTGTATTGTATTGTCCTATACTCGACTGCCGAGTTAGGAAATGTGATGTTGTGGTGTGAATGGTTAAGGTTTTAGAGTGTGAGGAAATGTTTAAGTTAAGTTAAGGATAATTGTGATAGGTAGAGGTTCCCAGTTTATGGTAATGCATGTCCCCTTTGACATAGCGCCAAGTAGAGTGTTAGGTAAAATTTTTTTCTTCCCATAGTTTAAGATAGAGTAGCCCAGGAACTGGCAAGAGGTCAGGGGACACAAAGAAGGCAACCCAGATGCACTCAAGGCAACGTACATTGTGATCCTTCACAATATTTGGATTGTGAGGATCACAAGGAGGGAATGTAGCCACCTAAAATGGACGCTGAGCTACAAAATAAGCCAAGCGCTAAGACTGCAGGGAAACAGGCAGTTTAGCCAGAACAGCAGTCTGCAAAGAGAGCATTTTGCATTGTGCAGCAGCAGAAACCAGTTTGGGCTCAGGTGAGAAGACCTTAGCTAGGTGCAAATGGCAAAACGCTTTGCATGCTAATGAGGCAATCAGACCTGAACACCCACACAATGGAAACATTTGATTCTGAATGGACACATTTGAATCAAGGCCCAGACATCGAGGCACCAGAAACCTCCAAACAAAAGGGCATAAGAAACGCCCCCCCCATCACGGAGACCCCCTCGCATTGGGGAATTAAAACAGTATCGATGAGGAATTGACCCAATAGATATCCAAAGGTTAAAGCCCGCCCAAGAAGAGGGAAGGACAATGGGATCCCTATAAAAGTCAGGGACCTCGTGTTGTCCGGTCTGTTTTTGTGCTCCGGCTACCTGTGATCCTGAACTTGACTCCTGACTCCAGCCGTTGAGCACCAGCCGCCGAACCGTAAGTGCCAGTACGACGCTCGCTACGCGAACTAAGCCCGCTAGAACCCCCAGTGACCAGAACGCTTGCTGAAGGTTGCAGCCCAAGACCAGGACGAAGGCCTCGCTCCCTGACCTTGCCTGTTCCTGTTAGATAAGTATTCTGATTACTTTAGTTTAGTCATAGCTTAGTCTCTTAGTGTGTGCATGAATATTTATTATTACTGTATAATAAATATTATCGTTTGGACCTTACTAATCGGTGTATCGTCTTTATTACTTTGAACTTGACCTTGGAATACTCGTGACGTTGTCTATACGGCAACTGGCGACTCCTAAGCTGAATAAATACATAAGACAGAGCCTAGTGGTGTTAAGCACTTGGAAGTTAATACACCCCAATAAACGCGTTTTACGCCCATAGTAAAACGTGCAACACAGTCCTCCCCTAAGATCTAGCATCACTGCTTGATATAGTAGTATCTGCAGCTCCTGCTAGTGGCTATTCATGGTACTGCATTAACCCTTGTAATGCTGATAGTTACGATAATACCACAACCGGAGGCTGTGGAGGTTCAGTCATTGAGTATGTTCGAAGCAGGGGTCCCTAGATATTCAGGCATGATTGACATTAAGGGATACAGGGGTAGTGTTGAGGTAGAAGATCGGCCATGATCTAGTTGAATGGTGGCGGAGGCTCCAGCACATGAATGGCTCCCTCCTGCTCCTGTGTTTCTATCTCCCAGGTTTAGCCAGAGCCATCCTGATTTCCAGGATCTTGGGAAGCCCGGCCGCTAAAGGGAGGTGAGCACTTGGTTTGTCAAAACCATTTGCAGCGTGGCTTGTGGGTCAGAAGGAGCAGAGTTCTTTCACCCTGTCCAGCAAGCTTTTCTGCCGCCCCGTGTGCCATTGGGCACAGTCCACCCGTGCAGACAATCCCCTTCCCCGCAATCAGTCGCCACCCCAGTCACCCAATCGGGGATTGAACCTCATCTCTGATGGGCCTTACCGGCTCCTGCCTGCGATGCCCTCTGGAGTAGTCAATGCCTGACAATCAGGCTGGCTTCTGGGCGCGGAACCTGTCTGAAAAAACAAGGGACATGGGGCTGTGGAGTCAAATCTTCCTGGCCCGTCAGCAAACAAGGCCCATCCCCAGTGATGCCTGGCATCAGTTTAACCAAACTGACCAGGCAGGAAACGGACATGGGGCGGAATATCACCCCCTCCTCCAACCTCCCGCACGAACATTAAATAGGGCACAATGGTGGTGGGTCAGCTGTATCAATTTCCAAAATTACGGAAGGCGTGCGTGGAACGAAGGCGGCAGGCCACCCGCCATTTTGAAATCACTAATTGACACGTTATCGAGCTTGGCACTCAATCAATCGTCTGCAGGTTTTTGTTGCCCCCTTCATGTTTGGGAGTGTTTACAGATGTAACGATGCAATGGGAACGGCACATTCTGATGGGGACGGGGGCAGCATCTTCAACTCATTATTAAAATCTTCTTCGGCTCTTCGGTGACCTTCTGTGTGCGGGGGGGAGGGGACACGTTAAACATGTAGCCGTGACCTGCCAGTGGCATTATCGCTCCGACACGTGAAGGCACGGCCACCCATCCCGACAGGGCACAAAGCCACCCGTTGCTGCTCCAATTGGCCTCCTTCCAGCTGGATAGCCCTTAATTGGCCAACCACCCTTGATTGTAAACGCTGAGTCAGCGGGGCAGCAGGGAACGGACCACCCAACTGACCCCACCCCACCGAAAAATGGGAAACCCACTCCATGGTGTCAGGTAATACCAAGGAAGAGTAATTTTGAACAGGCGTCGGAATGTGGCGACTAGGGGCTTTTCACAGTAACTTCATTGAAGCCTACTTGTGACAATAAGCGATTTTCATTTCATTTCATTTCATTTCAAAAGCCCCTAGTCGCCACATTCTGGCACCTGTGCGGGGAGGCTGGTACGGGAAACGAACCGTGCTGCTGGCCTGCTTGGTCTGCTTTAAAAGCCAGTGATTTAGCCTGGTGAGCTAAACCAGCCCCTATTATGAAACAACTGCGTGGTAAAGATAACTGGAATAAATAAATAACACACTACTAACATTAACTAACTATTCTAGAGCTACTGCAAAATACATCTATCCACCAACACGACTTACTCCCAACTGCCTCGAGGCACAGAGTCCCATGGTACACTTACACTGCCACACTGCCACCTGCTGGTCGGAGGTTGTGTACAATATTATAAACAGAATTGCTTCATGCATATCAACACACAGGCAACCACTGGTGAGGGATGTGCAGGGCCTCTGGAGAATTTACAATGCGGGGTAGCAGCATCAGAATTTCGGATGGTTCCTGGTGCCGGTTAATTGTCCATCAGAAGTTTAAACCTCCCAGGCGATTCCCATGTGGGGGCATTTGGCACATCTTCTGGGGTACCTTCGAAGTACAATCAACCCCAGGGAATAAGGTTAAGGGCCAATGATTTCGCTCTGAGTTAAAATATGGTTTTGGTACAAGGTCAGCTCGTGACACTCTCACTTATAGTTTGACTCAACTGCGTGAGTGCAGCTGGAGCAGTAACCTGGGGAATTAGATGGTGCAGTAGGTTAGCATTGCATTCTTTCATATTTGGGACATGATTTTTAAAAATTTATTTTTTAAATTTAGAGTACCCAATTAATTTTTTCTAATTAAGGGGCAATTTCGCGTGGCCAATCCACCTACCCGGCAAACCTTCGGGTTGCAGGGGCGAAACACGGCAAGGGCAGCACGGTAGCACAAGTGAATAGCACTGTGGCTTCTCAGCGCCAGGGTACCAGGTTCGAATCCCTGCTGGGTCACTGTGTGTGCAGAGTCTGCTCGTTCTCTCTGTGTCTGCGTGGGTTTCCTCCGGGTGCTCCGGTTTCCTCCCACAGTCCAAAGACGTGCAGGTTAGGTGGATTGGCCATGATAAATTGCCCTAAGTGACCAAAAAGGTTAGGAGGGGTTATTGGGTTATGGGGATAGGGTGGAAGTGAGGGCTTAAGTGGGTCAGTGCAGACTCAATGGGCTGAATGGCCTCCTTCTACACTGTATGCTCTATGTATGTACTAATGTGCAAACCTCACAAGTGATCCAGAGCCAGGATTGAACCTGGGACCTCAGCGCCGTGAGGCAGCAGTGCTAACCACTGCAACACCGTGTTGGCCTATATTTGGGACATGTTTGAGTGTAATCCGGAATAATGGGTTGACCAACTCTTCAGCAACAAGGGTCTTACACTAGATAAACTTGCACAGTTTCAATCCAATTCATTTTCCTGCACAATAAATGGCCACAAATTGGCGCAAAACTAAATGCTTCAAATAGAAATGGCGTGAAACCTACCATGACTCACAGGTCTAGTGGTGATGTAATAAAAATAATTTTAATTTGTGTCACAAGTTGGCTTACATTAACACTGCGATTAAGTCACTTTGAAAATCCCCTCGTCGCCATACAGCCACACGCCGCCTGTTCGGGTACAGAGAGGGAGAATTCAGAATGTCCAATTCACCTAACAAGCATGTCTTTCGGGACTTGTGGGAGGAAACCGGAGCACCCGGAGGAAACCCACACAGACACGGGAGAACATGCAGACTCCGCACAGATAGTGACCCAAGCAGGGAATTGAACCCATGTCCCTGGTGTTGTGAAACAACAGTGCTACCCATTGTGCTACCGTGCCACCCCACAATGTTTTTCTGAGGTTGAGAATTAAAGCATCTTGTTGTGGTAGAATTTTTATCTCAGTGTATCAGACGTGAGTTCCTCTATTGCCGATGAATAGAAAATGTAGTTGCAAGTTATAAAGTATTTTACTCCGATCGATATCCCTCAACTGGGTGATCACAAAAAAATATTCACGAATGTCTCACTATAAGCTACTGGTAAATGAATACCGTTGGAAGTATTTGCTTTACAATAATTGATTCTCTGTGTGCTTAAGTCTTTTTAACTCCTCTATTGGTGGTGTGTGGGTTGATACAGCAGATTGCTTTGATTTCCCTGCTGTCTGAATGAGGAATACATTCTAGTTTTTCTCTGACAAAATGGTTTGACTGTTGGGAGGAGGGTAGGGGGAGGTAGGGAGGAGTTCAATTCTATCTATGCTTCTTCCAATCCTGTGTTTAACAAGCCGAAAGGCTGAAGTAATTTGAATAGCTCCTCAGTGAGGAGTTTGAATCAGCGGGAAACTCTACACAGGGATTTCTTCAGCAGAGAAATGCTAATTCTAACCCTTTGATTTGTGTGTTTTTCTCCTCAAAGGGCCACTCTTGCCTCTGCCTACTTTCCGCATGGTCAGACCACCAGCGGTTCTTCGAACCCCCCGCTCCACCATCCTGTCGCATCCGAGGCCTGGTCCCTGGGGATTTCAGTGTCCTATTGTTCTGCGTTTCACCATGTGA
This sequence comes from Scyliorhinus canicula, assembly GCF_902713615.1. NCBI lineage: Eukaryota > Metazoa > Chordata > Chondrichthyes > Carcharhiniformes > Scyliorhinidae > Scyliorhinus > Scyliorhinus canicula. The sequence continues at coordinate 14,808,960 of NC_052146.1, forward strand.
GTCTGGTAACTGATCTATGCTCACTGTGCTTGATTGGTTAAGTCTGGGTGATGGCCTCAGCTGAAGTAAACAAAAGGCTACTACCAAGAAAGATGGTTGCGTTTGTTGGAGGTCAATCTTCTCAGTCCCAGGACATCACTGCAGGTGTTTCTCAGGGTTGTGTCCTAGGCCCAACCATCTTCAGCTGCTTCATCAATGTCTTTCCTTTCATCATAAGGTCAGAGGTGGGGATGTTCACTGATCACTCACAATGTTCAGTAGCATTTGAGACTCCTCAAAAATTGAAACAGTCCATGTCGAAATGTAGCAAGACCTGAACAGTATCCAGGCCTGGGCTGTCTGACCATTGGAGGATTTTACGAATATTGGATTTTAAGTATTGGGCAATTTAAGGGTTAAAAACCCAGCAGTGTAGTGTTTTAAAAAGGATTTTATTTTGCTTCTATGATACAAAGGATTACATTAGTGAAAGGATGTGTTTTTCAGTCGAGGCTAATGGAATGTTGTTTGACCAGGGAGATCCCTGGGGAGTTAATGTGCTTTTGCAGCCTGGAGTGCTAATATGTTTCCCAGCTTTATGAGATGAGGTAATTGCTGGGTGGAGCTTAGAAAGGCAGAGAGGCAGTGAGTTTGGAGAAGCTTTGAGAGAGAGAGGAGCTGAGTTCTGATCTGCCTGACTCTGAGTCCATAATTCTTTATGAAATGAAATGAAAATCGCTTATTGTCACGAGTAGGCTTCAATGAAGTTACTGTGAAAAGCCCCTAGTCGCCACATTCCGGCGCCTGTCCGGGGAGGCTGGTACGGGAATCGAACCGTGCTGCTGGCCTGCTTGGTCTGCTTTAAAAGCCAGCGATTTAGCCTGGTGAGCTAAACCAGCCCCTAAATTCTTTAAGTACGATAGTTAAAAAAAAGAGTAATAATATTTGAATGTAGAGCACTCTTGTCTGAAGACAAGGGCCTGGATTCTCCGAAAATGGGGCTATGTCCCTACGCCGGACTAAAAACGCAGGCGTTGCACTCCCAAGTTTCCTGGAAAAAAAATTCTGATTCACTTACCTTCAGGGGGCTGGCAGGGACCTGGAGTGCTTCACGCAGCTTTGGCTGCGATTACGGGCCCCTGCACATCCAGTTCCGAGTCTGCGCATGTGCAACGCGTTGGCCTCCAGCGGTTGCGCCAAGCGCCATGGCAGACTCGGACCACAGACCAACATCAACAAACTAGACCCTCCCCTATCGGCCTTCCCCGGCTGCCCCGGCCGTCCATAAGGCTCCCTCCCTGGTGCCCGATCCCCCGCCCCCTACCAGGGCGACCATGGACTGGGTCCACACAAGGTTCCCGAACGGCCATACGAGGTTAGAGCCACGCCATCGGGAACTCGGCCTGCTGGGAGTGGAGTATCGCTGGGCGGGCCTCTGTAAAAGCCCCCCCTTGCCCCCCCCCTCCCCCCCCAGCCACGCGGCGTAATTCGCGGTCGAGCGAATATTTGGGGCCTGGAGAATCGCCGGAGCGGCACCGGGCCCGAATCCGGCGTAAACTTTGATTCTCCGCCCCGGGCCAAACGCAATTTCTGTGCAGGGCTGCGGATAATCCAGCCTAAGGAAGAGGCTGTAACAACCTGGTTAAAGCAACTATTTGAACGTATTCAAACAGAGCCTAAAGGGGTTCCAACCAGTTCCAAATCTGTTTTAAGGTGGATTAAGCGCTGTGTGTTTCTTTTCTTGTTGTCAAATGGTAAATTGTATAATTGTTAAGGGGTAATTGTAAGCTGTTCTTTTTGGGTGTAAAGTTCAAAAGTTTAATATCGTATTCATAATAAAGTTTTGTTTTAGAAATATCAAAGTCCTCTTTTTCATACAATCACTCCTGTGAATAAACTAAAATATTGGGGTTTTGGTCCAGGATCTCAGCCACTGGAGGGGTCTGGTCTGGGATTGTAATAACTGACGAGCGGCAAGTGAGGGTTCACTACTGTCCTGACTCAGTCCGCGGCTGCCCTGGGTGGGGCGATCCGTCACCGGGGGGGGGGGGGGGGGCCTTCAGGATGGCCAGGCTCGGCGATCGGGGGCCACCGATCGGTGGGCGCACACGATCTCAGGAGGGAGGCCTGTATTGTCGGGGCCAGTCCGCAGTGTGGGTCTGCCATGTTGCAGGGGGTGGCCGCCGCGTGCACGCGTGGACCCCCCGGCAGGAAGTGCAGGGCCCCGTATCGACAGCCGGAGCTGCTAGGAGCACTCTGGGGCCCTGCTATCCCTCTTCAGGTAGGGGTATCATACCCGTTTTCACGCGGGGGTGGAGACATAGCCCCATTATCAGAGAATTCCGCCCCACATCTCGAATACTGTTGTGCAGTTTTGGCCTCCTTACTCAAGGAAGGATGTAAATGCGTTGGAGATAGTTCAGAGGCGGTTCACTTGGTTGATACTTGGAATGAGTCAGTTGTCTTCTGAGTACAGGCCGGGCAGGCTGGGCTTCTTTCCACTGGAGTTCAGAACAGCGAGGGGTGACTTGATTGAAATATCTAAGATCTTGAAATGAAATGAAATGAAAATCGCTTATTGTCACAAGTAGGCTTCAATGAAGTTACTGTGAAAAGCCCCTAGTCGCCACATTCCGGCGCCTGTTCGGGGAGGCTTTTACAGGATCTTAAACTGTCCTGACCAGGTGAATATGGAAAGGATGTTTCCTCTTGTGGGTGAGTCCATGACTAGGAGGCAATATTTTAAAATTAGGGGTCACCCTAAAAGGACAGAGGCGAGGAGAATGTTTTCAGGAGGCAGGGCCACTGAATATTTTTAATGCAGAATTAGATAGATTCTTGTTAAGCAAGGCGATCAAATGTTATCAGCGTGGGGTGGGGGTGGGGGGGGGGGGGCAGGGGGGGAGAGGGGGGGGGAGTGGGGGGGGTTCGCGATGGGAATGTGGAATTCGAAACACAAACAAGTCAGCCATGATCTTATTGAACGGAAGAACAACCTCGAGGGGCTGAATGGCCTCCTCCTGATCCTATTTTTTATGTTTGCATGCACTTGTCCCAATGGGCTGTTGCAGAAGAGTACAGGTAGCATCGTCTTTCGAAGGACCGCGTAAAATTTCCAGCTGTTTCCTCGACCCTTTCCAGGGGTTTTAAACCAACGATGGCACCGGCGTGATTGGACAACACACAGACGCAGGAAACCTGCACGATACCGCCCTCTGGAGGCCAGCAGCAAGGGCAACTTTTGTTTGTTGAACGATTTCGCTCATTTAAAGAAAGTTCTCAGCCAGTATGCTTACCCGCCAGTTCTGCCCCTTTGTGTCCCGTGTGGCCTCAGAGTAACTAACCCCACTGCCACGGCTCTATCATGGTTTGATTCGCAATCGCTGAACCAGAACTGAGAGGTTCAAACTCAGAACTCGATGCAAACTTCCTTTCCATGAACTGCGGTGCATCACTTCCTACACCCCAGTGAGATTCTGACAGCATCACTTTTCTTTCCAGCCATTGATGGATGTTGAGGTTAGCAGACTTTGACTGTTCGTCACTGAACTGCATGGACACGCTCCACCACTCTCCAGTACTGAATATTAATTTTTGCAGGCCATACATCTCGCTGTAACTCTTTTGAGGGCTACAGCGGCTTTCTGTAATGCTACTTCATCCCACTGCAGTCTAATCATTCATGAGCGTGTCCTTGACAGGCATTGAGCTACTGCACCTGTCACAGAGATTGTTTCCTTTAATGCTTTCTTGCTTTCACCTCTGAGTTGTGAAGGTCATGGGTTCAATCCTCAGCCCAGTGCCAAAATCCAGGCCGAAGCTCCGATGCAGCGCTGAGGGAGTGCTGCCCTGTCAGAGGCGCCGTCCTTCTGCCGAGATTTTAAACTGCCCCGTCTATCCTCTTGAGTGGATACATAGATACATAGAGGATAGGAGCAGGAGGAGGCCTTTTGGCCCTTCGAGCCTGCTCTGCCATTCATCACGATTATGGCTGATCATCCAACTCGATAGCCTAATCCTGCTTTCTCCCCATAGCCTTTGATCCTATTCTCCCCCAGTGCTATATCTAGCCGCCTCTTGAATATAATTCAATGTTTTAGCATCAACTGATTCCTGTGGTAATGAATTCCACAGGCTCACCACTCTTTGGGTGAAGAAATGTCTCCTTATCTGTGTCCGAAATGGTTTACCCTGAATCCTCAGGCTGTGACCCCTGGTTCTGGACACACCCATCGTTGGGAACATTTTCTCTGCATCTACCCTGTCTAGTCCTGTTAGAATTTGATAAGTCTCGATGAGATCCCCCCTCATTCTTCTGAACTCCAGCGAGAACAAGCCCAATGTAGTCAATCTCTCCTCATATGACAGTCCCGCCATCCGTGGAATCAGTCTGGGTGTAAAAGAAATCATTGCACTTCTTTGAAGAAGAGCAGGAGAGTTCTACTCGGCAGCCTTGCCACTATTTAACCCTCAATCAGCTTCACTCACACAGTGCACCATCACAGTGTTGTTTGTGGGAGCTTGCTGTGCATAAAATTGGCTGCTGGGTCTCTTTTCATCAACATTTGTCGCCCATCCCTGATTGCCCCTGAGCTGAGTGACTTGCCTGGTCCTTCCAGAGGGTAGTTAAGAGACAGACGCACATTGCTGTGAATCTGGATCATAGGTAGGCCAGACCAGGTAAGGGTGGCAGATTTCCTTCCTTAAAGGTCATTAATAATCTTTATTACTGTCACGAGTAGGCTTACATTAACACTGCAATGATATTACTGTGAAAATCCCCAAGTCGCCACACTCCGGCGCCTGATCGGGTACACGGACGGAGAATTCAGAATGTCCAATTCACCTAACAAGCACGTCTTGAGGGACTTGTGGGAGGAAACCGGAGCACCCGGAGGAAACCCACGCAGGCACGGGGAGAACATGCAGACCCCGCACAGACAGTGACCCAAGCCGGGAATCGAACCTGGGACCCTGGCGCTGTGAAGCAACGGTGCTAACCACTGTGCTACCGTGTCGCCAATTCGACAATCGACAATGGTTTCAGGGTTCCATGACTGAGGCGAGCTTTTAATTCCACATTTATGAATGGAATTTAAATTCCGCCAGCCACTGTGTTGGGAATTGGAGCCCTATTCCTCAAGCGTTGCCTTGCGATCTCTGGATTACTAGTCCAATGACATTACTACCATGTCACCTTCTTCTATATTGCCAAAGTGACTGGACATCCGAAAGCACCTATGTGGCCGAATCCTTTTGGCACAGGATGTAGATTTGTTGACTCATACAGTACAGAAGGCCTTTCAGCCCACTGTTCAACTGCTAGCTTTTTGAAAGAGCCATTAAAATTGGTTTAACTTCTCTGCCCTTTCCCCAAAGCTCTGAAACCTGTGTCCCTTTTCGAGATGTCTTTCCAATTGTCTTTTGAAAGTTGCTGTTAAGCAATGGGTTAAGAGACATTCCAATTAGTTGTCTCATTTATGTTAAGTATCCAATAATTGACACTGATTATGTAAAGGGGCTTCAGGTGGCCTTTGTGTCAGGTGATGTGATGTTAGAGTTTTGTGCATAGTCTGTTAAAGTGAATTAAAGGTGTTTGTGGAAAAGGAGCAGAACCTTTGACTCTTTATATAACAGCAGCTAAACGTCTAACAGTTGCTATTGGGTTTTCTTGTTTTCCAATCGATGCACAATTCGCTTTTCGAATCCACTTTCGTCACCCTTTCAGAAAGGACATTCCAGATCGAAAGAGTTGACCGTGGAAACATGGGCGGGATTCTCTGATCCTGAGGCTAAGTGTTGACTCCGTCGTAAACGGCGTCGCGTTTCACAATGGCGTCAACATGCCCTCAGGAACTGCGATTCTGACCTCTACAGGGGGCCAGCACGGCACTAGAGCGGCCAACGCCACTCCAGCTGCCGATCCGGCATCAGATGGGCACCGCGGATCTGCGCATGCGCAGTGGGACCGGCGCCAATGCATGCATGAGCAATAGGACCGGCGTCAATGCGCGCATGCGTGGTGGCTCCCTTCTCCGCGCCAGCACCGACGCAACATGGTATAAGGCGTCAGGGGCCGGCGCGGAACAAAAGAGGCCCCAAGCCCGAGAGGCCGGGCCGCCAATCGGTAGGCCCCGATCACGGGCCAGGAAACTGCAGAGGCACCCCCCCCCCCGGAGTCGGACCACCCCCCCCCCACCAGGCTGACCCCGGATGCATGCACGCCTATGTGCCGCCGGGTAAGAGCACACGTGGATGGGGCCAGCGGGACTCAGATTTTTTGCACGGCCGCTCGGCCCATCCCAGGCGGAGAATCGCCGGGGAGACCGCGTAGAGCGCCCCCCCCCCCCCCCCCCCCCCCCCGCCGAGTGCGCAGGCGCCAATGCCGCCAATTCTCCACTCTCCGGAGAATTGGCGGATGGGCATCGGGGTGGCGTCGCACGGTTTGCGCCCGTCCCGGCGATTCTCCGGCTCGGCGTGGGCTGAGAGAATCCCTCCCTTTGTTCTCTCCATCGTCTCTTTTGTAAGTCAACCAATTATCATCAATCTGTGTCCTCTAATTACTAATCCATCTTCCAATTTCTCACTATTGACTCATATTATAATATTGAACACCCCCCATCCCTCAAACCCCTATCCACCTACACACTCACCCACCCCCATCTGCCCATACACCCTGCATTCCCCTCACACACCCCACAACCCCTATCACCCCACATAGCACCCACCCCCCCACCCACACAGTCCCCATCCATAGCCCTTACATCCCCCATTTCCCCCCGTGCCCATCCCCATCCCCATCCCCCCTCACTCCATTCCCCCACACACACCATCTCCCTCACACACAACCCACCCCTATCCCCCCACACATCCCCATTCCCCCTCTCACACCCCCATCTCCCTGACACACCCCCCACCCCTATCCCCCCACACATCCCCATTCCCCCTCTCACACCCATCCCCCTCACACACCCCCCACCCCTATCACCCCACATAGCACCCACCCCCCCACCCACACAGTCCCCATCCATAGCCCTTACATCCCCCATTTCCCCACGTCCCCATCCCCCCTCACTCCATTCCCCCACGCACACCATCTCCCTCACACACAACCCACCCCTATCCCCCCACACATCCCCATTCCCCCTCTCACACCCCCATCTCCCTGACACACCCCCCACCCCTATCCCCCCACACATCCCCATTCCCCCCTCACACCCCCATCTCCCTCACACACCCCCCACCCCTATCCCCCCACACATCCCCATTCCCCCTCACACCCTCCAATGCTCCCCACCCCTATCCCCCCACACATCCCCATTCCCCCTCTCACACCCCCATCCCCCTTACACACACCCCACCCCTATCCCCCCACACATCCCCATTACCCCTCACACCCCCCAATGCTCCTCACACACTCTCATGCACCTCACTACCCCCCACCCCACCAAAACAAAATTCCACCATGCCATGTTTATGAAGGAGATGACGGTGTAGTGGAAAGGTCAGTGGAGTAATAATTCAGAGACCCGGATTAACCTGCTGAAGGTCATGGGTCAAACCTCCACCATGGCAGCTATTTATTTAATTACCGAAATCTGGAATTGAAAGCTAATCTCAGTCATGGTGGCCATTGTCATAAAAAAACCAATCTGGTTCCCTGATGCTCTTTGGGGAAGAACATCTTGACTCCTATGTGGCCCTCTAAAAATGGTCGTACGGGCCACTCGGTTCAAGGGCAATTAAGGATGGGTGACAGATGATGCCCACATCCTGTGTGGTAATCGGTATTAGGGGTATTACGGTACCCAGGTTGAGGCTGTATGACCACTGGTGTGGGAGGTACCTGAGACAGCAATATCATTGGTGAAGCCTGCCTGCTGGTTCCGCACAGTAAGGCGGAGTATAAGAGCCTGTGTCTCCCTAGCAGCTGCATTCTTGTACCTGAGCTGCTGGGGGAAACATCTAGGCCAATAAAACCTTCAATTGTCGTCCAATCTCGTTTCTGGAGTCATTGATCGAGCATCATCCTGTAAAATAGTTTAAAAAAATTAAAGCAAGCAATGAAGGTGCTGGAAATAATCAGAAGGTTGCATAGCACCCTGTGGAGAGAAAAGTAAGCCAACCTTTTAGCTCTGTAACCTGTCATCAATGCTCTGCTCAAATGAAAGGTTATCTCTGTTTCGCCCTCCACAGATGCTGCCCGACCTTCTGAGAGTTTTCAGTACCGTCTGTTTTTGTTCCAGCTTTCCAGTACCTTTTTTTAAAATAATGATCTTATAATAATCTTTATTCTCACAAGTAGACTTACATTAACACTGCAATGAAGTTACTGTGAAAAGCCCCAAGTCGCCACACTCTGGAGCCTGTTCGGGTGCACTGAGGGAGAATTCAGAACGTGCAATTCACCTAACAGCACGTCTTTCAGGACTGTCAGTATTTTAAGTTTTTATATTAAGGTTTTTATTTTGTTTCCTTGGCTCTGATCACCGTTAGCCGACCTGGTTCACGAATGTCCTTGAGGGAAGGAAATCTGCCATCTTTACCCGTTCTGGCCTCCACGTGACTCCAGACCCCCAGCAATGTGGTTGATCCTTAACTACCCTCTGAAATGGCTGAGCCAACCACTCAGTTCAAGGGCAATTAGGGATGGGCAACAAATGCTGGCCTTGCCACATGCCGTAAGATCATAAGACAGAGGAGCTGAATTAGGCCTTTCGGCCCATCGAGTCTGCTCCGTCATTCAATCATGGCTGATATGTTTCTCATTCCCATTTTCCTGCCTCCTCCCCATAACCCCTGATCCCCTTATTAATCAAGAACCAATCTATCTCTGTCTTAAAGACACTCAGTCATTTGGCCTCCACAGCCCTCTGCGGCATAGAGTTCCCCAGAATCACTACCCTCTGGCTGACGAAATTCCATGCATGAATAGAGGGGGAAAAAAAACAGTGCCTGTCCACTGTTGAAAGACCGCAAGGTCAACTCAAGGTCACTTTTGACCGTGAGTGTAATAAATGGGCCGATTCAGGGGAAAGGTTTACTCTGCATCTGGGACCAAACCAATGTTCTTTATAAATAGAGGGCTGAATTCTCCGTCGGCTGGATCCTCTGTCTCATAGGCAGTGTACCCACGTTCCCGGATTTCCCGACGGCGTGGGGCCTCCCAAACCCCATTGGCCGGCTGCCGGGACGGAAGATCCCGCGGCCAACGGTGGGCCCGCCGCACCAGAAAACGGCTGCGGCGGGACAGGGAATCCCGCCCAGAAGATTTGGAGTTTTCTTTTTTTACCTGGTTGTGGAATTTCCACCCCGTTCTCTAACTAAGGGGCTGGTTTAGCACACTGGGCTAAATCGCTGGCTTTTAAAGCAGATCAAGGCAGGCCAGCAGCACGGTTCAATTCCCGTACCAGCCTCCCCGAACAGGCGCCAGAATGTGGCGACTAGGGGCTTTTCACAGTAACTTCATTGAAGCCTACTTGTGGCAAGAAGCGATTATTATTATATCATATCTGAGCCCAGATCCAATCGATACTTCCAAATTTTGTCATTTAATTTTCATAACTTAATTTCATAACTTCACAAGGCGTTCAGTGGAAAGCCAGTTTATACTTCTGTGTAATGTCCAGGACACAATTCTGACAAAGTTACGGTGACGCTGGATAAACTTTGAGAAAATTATTGGTCCTCATAGTGTAATACCAGACCTCTCATCTCTCATTTGCTATCTTTATTTCACTATTATTGAGCTCACCATAAAAGAACTTGCATTTTATACCCCACCTTTCACGACCTCAAGAATTCTCAAAGCACTTCACAGCCAATATAGTCAGTGCTCCTTTTAATGTTCTTCGTCCTCCTAAATTCCAAATATACCAGCCTACAAGGTGCGATTTCAACATAATGAATACATTGTAAGGTGGAAGAGCAGGTCTCTTATGCCAGCTAAAAATTTATTCAGGATCTCAACACTGTGAAGCTCCCTCACTCTTCCATTCCCACCCCATATGACTGTGAATTGCAGGCTTTTGAAATGCCCTCATGTTCCCTGTACTGTGTTTAAACTTGCTAGCATCTTGCAATAATGGCGTCACCTATTGGGCGGCACGGTAGCACAGTGGTTATCGCTGTTGCTTCACAGTGCCGGGGACCCTTGCTTGTATTCCTGGCTTGAGCCGCTGTCTGTGCGGAGTCTGCACGCTCTCCCGTGCCCGCATGGGTTTCCTCCGGGTGCTCCGGTTTCCTTCCACATATCCCGAAAGACGTGCTTGTTCGGTGAATTGGACATTCTGAAACTCTGTGTACCCAAACAGGCGCTGGAATGTGGTGACGAGGGGATTTTCACAGTAACTTCACTGCAGTATTGATGTAACCCTACTTGCGACACTAATAAAGATTATATGATAAAGTTTCACAATATAATAAAAAGATAATAAAGAAGTTATTTCTGCATTCTCACTTCTCGTTATTGTTCAGCTTTGTCAATCTTGTCAGTGTTTAATGGATTTTCAGTAGTACTCCAAAGCTGGAATACTGTCAGCTGATCATGATCCTTCAAAGGTGGAGGACAATGCAAGAATTTAACAATGTACCAGGAGGGCACATTCATCTCCATGCCCTGTGCATTGTCCAGGGAGAAATTGCATTTACATAGCCTCCCAACAATCTATTGACTGGCATTTTCCATTACATTCTTCACAAAATGTAATTTTCAATGTTGTATCAGAAAAGAAAAGAAAAAGAAAAGAAAATCGCTTATTGTCACGAGTAGGCTTCAATGAAGTTACTGTGAAAAGCCCCTAGTCGCCACATTCCGGCGCCTGTCCGGGGAGGCTGATACGGGAATCGAACCGTGCTGCTGGCCTGCTTGGTCTGCTTTAAAAGCCAGCGATTTAGCCCAGTGAGCTAAATCAGCCCCACAATTCAACCCACTAAATCAACCCCACAGCCCCACAGGGCCACAATTTAACAATGCCTCAATTATGGGGCTCATTTAGCACAGGGCTAAATCGCTGGCTTTTAAAGCAGACCAAGGCAGGCCAGCAGCACGGTTCAATTCCCGTACCAGCCTCCCCGAACAGGCGCCGGAATGTGGCGACTAGGGGCTTTTCACAGTAACTTCATTTGAAGCCTACTTGCGACAATAAGTGATTTTCATTTCATTTCATTTCTGCCACACACAAGCCATCAGATTTGATCTGAACACCAGCAATCGATAGACGGATGGGGGCATTGCCCTGTAAATCTTTCCCCGCCTCACACAGGAAAATGGGTTCATCTGACAAACCTCTCCTCTCCTGGTGGCCTTCAGACGCTCTTTATTCAACATTCATATCAACTCATTCCAGCCCACTCGAATACAGAAATCTAATTTTCTTTCTATATAGCGAAAAATAACATTGTAAAGCACGGATAAGGATAGAGCCCATGACAATGGAAGTGGGCCCAAACATTCTGTTATGCTGCATTATTCGCCACAATAAACACCTTTCAATTGGAATTTAACTTCGACAATGACTTACTTGAAGAAAATTGAAACTTGGTGCTGACGTTTTACGGTGATGTATGTTTACCATGTAGGTGTCACACAAAGTCATGTGTACATGGTAGGACTATATCTTCACATGCAGCTGGTTAAATCATGAGGACAGGTTGAGCAGTCCCAGCTTTTGTAGTCCTGTGTCGACAGAGGATTAGGGATTGATGTAGTTGAGACATTTGAGATGATTTAACAACTTGATGAGGTAGACTGAGAGAAACAAATCCTTCTGGGCAGGGGGCCCAGAATAAGCGGAAAGAATCTTCAAGCTAGAACCTGGCCAGTCAGGCGGATCCTGGTACAAAAGGTGGTAGAAATCTGGAACTCTTTCCATACACAGCCCCCTCCTAACCCATCTGCAACCCCCCCCGCCCACCGGCCCAAAATAAACAATTGAGGCTGTGGTAGTGGGCGGTGGGAGAGTGTGTGTGGTCAATCAAAAGAGTTGTGCTGGTCAAGGATTCCAGGACGAAGATGCGTTAAGCTACAGATCAGCTATGAATGTCCATCAGGTTCAAGGGGCTGAATGGCCTCCACCCATTCCTGAAAAGCTGGAATTAAAAGTCGGATGATGACCATGAATTGTTGTAAAAACCCAGCTGGTTCACTAATGTCCTTTAGGGAAGGAAATCTGCCGTTCTTACCTGGTCTGGCCTACATGTGACTCCAAACCCACAGCAATGTGGTTCACTCTTAAATGTCCACTGAAATGGCCATGCAGTGCAAGGGCAATTAGGGATGCTAGTCCAGCCAGCGACACCCACATTCCATGAATGAATTAAAAAAATTAGTTCCCAACTTTTCCTTCATTCAGTCCCATGCAGATGGACTTTGATTAAATATAACACTCAAAAATCCATGGACAATGTGGTGAATGTGATTCACACTATATATAGTTGCCAATATTACTCCATGTATATATGTTCGTTATCTACCCGTTGTAAGATCAATGCTGTATATAGTTGCCAATATAACTCCGTGTATATATGTTCACTGTCCACCATTATAAGTGCAGTTGCACTATCCGACCACCAGGGGGGGAGTCGCTCTGGGAGTACGCGAGAGTTTGTATTGGGCTCCTCCCTTGGCTCCGCACAGGACTCCTCCCCCTGGGACCGATGTATAAAGATCAGTGCCTTAGAGCCAGCCTGCCAGCTCATCTGGAGTTCAACGACGAATAGGCTGGCTCTGTTGTAAGTGTATTAAAGCCTCTGTTCAGATCCAACTACGCGTGTTCGCTGAATTGATGGTTCCATCAGACATGAACGCTGAAAATAAACAGGCCATACCGCAACATACAGAGGGAGGCGATACTGTCAGGGGTGAATCTTCAAAGCAGGTCAACGTGGAAACCAAGCTGACATTATGAGGTACTGAGACATTGTCATCACAAGTACAGAATTAAAGACACTGAGGAGACTATCATAGGAGATGGACCCTGACAACAGACAACATAAAAACAATATCGGCAACAGCTAAAGAGAGATGGACTTTGACTCATGCATATCAATCCGGGAGCCAGAGTCATCACACCTGCATGAGGTCCATTGTTTCTGTCATGGAAACAGCATCTGCATTGAATGGGCTTGTCTGAACCAAGGCAGCAAACAGGCTAAAGAGGTTAAAAGGTTGCTCAGCACTGACTGTTCAGCACAATGTCTTCAGGAAATGTGTGTTGATGTTTTGGACAAGGTTTGGGATAAAAAGTCTTCACCTCAGTCAGAAGGAGACTCAGGCCTACTTTCAACACCGCACAAGACCAGCCATGTTGGGGGTGGTAAGTGTCTTCAGCTCGACCGTGGTGATATTGGCCAGACGGTTTGGGGACAGGGGTCAACCAGGAGGGTCAGGAAGGAACGGTCAACCTGATTCCGGTGCAGCTCGCACCGGAAGGCCCAACCGTGTCGGGAGTTGTAAATTATCAGCCAGGTCGGGGATTTGGGGCCTGTGGCTTGAGGAAGATTTAAGGGGAACAACTAAATTTTGAGGGAGCTTGACTAAAATCAAGTAAGGTTTTGGGCAAAATGTGGGGTTTCACCTGCGGCATTTTAGTGGAATCTTTTATTAATAAGTTGTGGTTGATATCTGTTTACAGGAATCCAAGATAATCGGACAAAACCAGTCAAGTGTGCGGCGTCATTATATTAGTTTTGAGCTCGTGTATTAGGGCACTCGGGGATTTTATCTGTAAATAAACAAGTTTGTGTTTCAGTTGAAACTTTGAACCTGTGTAAATCTGCCCTGTATAAAATTTGCACGCTACTGGATACCATAGGTGTGTGCCAACAATATCAATGGCATTCCACAGGGATCAGTTCTGGGTCCTTTGTTGTTCGTGGTGTATATAAATGATTTGGAAGAAAATGTAGCTGGTCTGATTAGTAAGTTCGCAGACGACACAAAAATTGGTGCTCACCTCTGTCCTAAATGTTCTACCCCCGTATCCTCAGACTGTGACCCTTGGTTCTGGACACCCACACCATCACGAACATCCTTCCTGATCTACCCTGTCTAGTACTGGTGGAATTTTATAGGTTTCTATGAGATCCGCCCCCCCTCCCTTCATTCTTCTGAACTCCAGTGAATACAATCCTAACCGACTCAATCTCTCCTCCTACGTCAGTCCCGCCACCCCAGGAAACAGTCTTGTAAACCTTCGCTGCACTCCCTCTATGGCAAGAACATCCTTCCTCAGATAAGGAGACCAAAACTGCCCACAATATTCCAGGTGTGGCCTCACCAAAGCCCTGTATAATTGCAGCAAGACATCCCTGCTCCTGTACTCGAATCCTCTTGAGATGGAGGCCAGCAAACAATTTGCCTTCTTTACCGCCTGCTGCACCTGCATCCTTACCTTCAGTGACTGGTGTACGAGGATACCCAGGTCTCGTTGTCCATTCTCCTCTCCTAACTCATGGCCATTCAGATAATAGTCTGCCTCCCAGTTTTTGTACCTTGCATTTCTCCAAATTCTACTGCATCTGCCAATCATTTGCCCATTCACTCAACTTGTCCACATTACACTGAAGGATCTCTGCATTTTCCTCACAGATTACCCTCCCACCCAACTTTGTGTCATCTACAAATTTGGAGATATTAAATGGTTCATCTAAATCGTTAATATATATCGTGAATAGCTGGGATCCTAGAACCAATCCCTGCGGTACCCCACTAGTCACCGTCTGCCATTTGGAAAAAAAACCCGTTTATTCCTACACTTTGTTTCCGGTCTGCCAACCAGTTTTCTTCCATCTCAATACACTACCCCTACTCTCATGCGCTATAATTCTACACACTAATCTCTCATGTGAGGCTTTGTGAAAAGCCTTCTGAAAGTCAAAATAAACCACATCCACTGGCTCCCCCTCATCAACTCCACTAGTCACATCCTCGAAGAATTCCAGTAGATTTGTCAAGCATGATTTCCCCTTCATATATCCATGCTGACTCTCTCCGATCCTGCTACTATTTTCTAAGTCATCTGCTATAAAAGCTTTGATGTGGAGATGCCGGCGTTGGGCTGGGGTGAGCACAGTAAGAAGTCTGACAACACCAGGTTAAAGTCCAACAGGTTTGTTTCAAACACTAGCTTTCGGAGCACTGCTCCTTCCTCAGGTGAACATACCTCTCCATTCACCTGAGGAAGGTGCAGTGCTCCGAAAGCTAGTGTTTGAAACAACCTGTTGGACTTTAACCTGGTGTTATAAGACTTCTTACAATAAAATCTTTGATAATGGAGTCCAGAATTTTCCCCACTACCAGAGTCAGGCTTACTGGTTTATAATTCCCCATTTCCTCCTTACATCCCTTTGAAATAGTGGAGTTACATTAGCCACCCTCCAATCTGCAGGAACTGTTCCAGAGACTGTAGAATCCTGGAAGGTGATCACCAATGCATCCACTACATCTAGAGCCACTTCCTTAAGTACTCTGGGAAGTAGATTATCAGGCCCTAGGGATTTATCAGTCTTCAATCACATCAATTTCCCCGAGACCATTCTCTAATATTGATCTCCTTCTGTTCCTCCCTCTCACTAAATCCTGTGTTCCCCAACATTTTTTAATTTATTTTATTTATTTATTTTAGAACAGTACAGCACAGAACAGGCCCTTCGGCCCTCGATGTTGTGCCGAGCAATGATCACCCTACTCAAGTCAACGTTTCCACCCTATACCAGTAACCCAACAACCCCCCCCCCCCCCCCCCCCCCCGTGTCTGCGTGGGTTTCCTCCGGGTGCTCCGGTTTCCTCCCACAGTCCAAAGATGTGCGGGTTAGGTGGATTGGCCATGCTAAATTGCCCGTAGTGTCCTAAAAAGTAAGGTGTGGGGGGGTTGTTGGGGTACGGGTATAGGGTGGATACGTGGGTTTGAGTAGGGTGATCATTGCTCGGCACAACATCGAGGGCCGAAGGGCCTGTTCTGTGCTGTACTGTTAAGAAAAAATTGCCAACCTTACCCGGTCTGGCCTACATGTGACTCCAATGTCATTGACTCTTAACTTCCCCCTGAAATGACCTAGCCATTTGAACTCAGTTCAAGGGCAATTAGGGACGGGCAACAATTGATGGCCTTGGCAGCAACGCCCTCATCCCATGAAAGAATAAGGGAAAAAAAATAAGGGTTGGGTACTCTGAGTTTTGCCCCAGGAACACGCAACGTCCTTTATAGTAAATGCATTTCCCTTGAGCACCCCCCCACCCCGTCATCTCCCCAAAAGGCGTTGACTTGTTTTCAACTTCCGTTTGTCCTGACCGATTTTTGCGTATTAGCGACCATCAATGCTTCATCCACTGGGCTTTTGTCAGGCAACATCTAGTGAGCCGGCAATATCTGTCTGCTGATTAACAAGTACTGCAAACTAAAAATGGTCAAACTATATTTGTAAATCTGAAAAAATTTCATAATTTCATTGACTTTGATAGTTGCACTCGACCATACACGGTGAGGCATATGATTTTGAGCGTTTCTGGGATCTTTCTTCTGCATTAACAACCACCTTATGCCTAATTTCTGACAACATAGGGGTGAGGCACGGACAAGTGAAGCAGCACATTCCATTTTGTTCCTTTCAGATTTTAATTCACCCGTTCTTTCTCCTGCCTTGCTCTTCATGGTGTTCAGACAAGCATATCGCTCGCGTTTTGGAGAGAATTGCACTCCCGTGGCTCATGTCCAATTTCAGCTCTGTTCCACTGCAGTGGTTTATCCCATTGCCTCTGTCATATTCTGCAGATTCCAAGTTCTCATTCCTTATCTACGGTAATAACTATCGAGATTCTATTTGAGTCTAATTCGCTTTAGGACACGGAGGACTTATCAGGTTCACTGTGCGAGTTTGTATCAAGTTCATCTTTTTTAATAGAGGCATTAACCCACACAGTTACCAGTTAGAACTGTGGATGAAGAAGAATTTTTTGGGCGGATTTTCCAATAACTTTTAGAAGAGATTGTGCATGATATTCACCACATTGTGCAATAGTGCAAAATGGGCAGTAGCGAGTCAGTTTTTTTATTTCCATTGGCATCAACAGAGGTAAGATTCAGGAGAGGTACACCACCAGCTGTCTATTTTCTATTAGTGTCACAAGTAGGCTTACATTAACACTGCAATGAAGTTACTGTGAAAATCCTCGAGTCGCCACGTCTTTCGGGACCTGTGGAAGGAAACCGGAGCCCCGGAAGAAACCCACGGAGGCACGGGGGGAACGTGCAGACTCCGAACAGACAGTGACGCGTATCGCCCCTGCTCCCGTAACCCAGTGACCCCTACTTAACCTGTTTTGGACAGTAAGGGCAATTTATCATGGCCAATCCACCTAACCCGCACATCTTTGAACTGTGGGAGGAAACCGGAGCACCCGGACGAAACCCACGCAGACACGGGGAGAAAGTGAAAACTCCGCCCAGACAGGGACCCAAGCCGGGAACCGAACCTAGGACCCTGGAGCTGTGAAGCAACAGTGCTAACCACTGTGCTACCATGCCACCCATACTTGGATTGCCATTATAGCACAATGTGCACCGTGAATCCCAGGAATTTCCACTGCTTGAAACAACTTTGCTCCCAGGATGAATTAAGACAATCGTTCAATAACACTCGTAAATAAGCTGTGCTATGAGCCATAAGTAATAAGGATGTTAAACCAATCCCCCTGCTGTCCTCTCTGGTGAATGTAGGGGATCCTCAGGAACTTCTTGAAGAAACTGCAGAGGGGTTCTCCCAGGCGACCTTGGCCAATGTTTATCCCTCGATTAACATCACCAAAACAAATGATCTGATCATGATCACATGGCTGTTTGTGAGATTTGGTTGTGTGCAAGTCGGTGCCACATTTACGACATTCTAATAGCGACGACACTTCAAAACCCATCTCCAGGCTGTGCGAAGTTAACACAAATCCTTGCATTTCTTGCTTTAGGGCCCGGGAACTGTGCAAAGAGCCCTAAATAAAGTGCATGCAGTTCTTTGTCAACAATCTGGTCAGAAAGGTGACCAGAGAGTGCTCCAAATAAGGAAAGGATGAGGCTCACGAGAAAGCGTTTGATGTGCTCGAACAGGAGGTGATGGCCAGAATTCAGCACAATAAACAAAAGTTTGCATCTGAAGCCAAGAATGGAGCATTGGAAGCAATTATCCAAAACGCGCACACCCCACACACGCACACACACTCCAACCACACACACTACACACACACACCACACATGCAGACACACACACATCATACACACACACCACACACTCACACACACCACATACACACACATACACACACACATACACGCATACACCACACACACCACACACCACACACACACCACACACTCACACACACCACACACCAACCACAAACACCACACACGCACCACACACGCAGACACACACACACATAGACACTACTTGTGTCCCTGTCTGGGCGGAGTTTGCACTTTCCCCCCCGTGTCTGTGTGGGTTTCCTCCGGGTGCTCCGTTTTCCTCCCACAGTCCAAAGATGTGTGGGTTAGGTGGATTGGCCATGCTAAATTGCCCTTAGTGTCCAAAACAGGTTAAGTAGGGGTTACACACACCACACACACGCATACACCACACACACGCATACACCACACACACCACACACACACTCACACATACACGCGCACACCACACACCAACCACACACACCACACGCGCGCACACCACACATGCAGACACACACACAGATAGACACACATCACACACACCACATACCAACCACACACACCATACACACACACCACACACAGCCACACATAGACACACACACAACCCACACGCACAGACCACACACACACACGCAGGGTAGCAGATGATACAAAACAGCTATCCAAACAAAAACATGAGTATCAATAAAAGAATCAGAAGTGAAGCTCGCTGGGCAGGATCTTCTGGCCCATCCCGCCGGGGAGATCTTATGGTCCCGCTGAAGGCAACCCCCCCGCCCCCCGCCCCCCCCCCCACCCCCCCCCCCCCCCCCACCCCGCCCCCCATGGCGAGTTGCCCAGCAGCGGGATGGGTGAGCCATGCAACGGAAAACGGCATGGACAATGGCGAGTCCGAAAGATCCTGCCGGCAGCCAATGGCATTGCCTCCATTGCTGTAAAGTGCGCTGGAGGGGGTGGGGGGAGGGGCGCTGCTGGAAAACCCCGCCCATTGAATGTCCTAGAATTTGAAGAACAAAGAAATAATAAAACAAAGCAATCTTATTTTCAGTTTGGGATCCTTGCCCAGAATGCGTGGCATGGCGATGGGATTGGAAGCGGAGTTCACACGTACCTCAAACAGGGAAAGTCCTGGAGGATTCAAATGGAGATTGGCGTCAGAACATTGGGGAAGAATTCTTCTTCTTTATAATAATAATAATCCTTAGTATTGTCACAAGCAGGCTTACACATTAACACTTCAATGAAGTTACTGTGAAAATTCCCTAGTCGCCGCACACCTGTTCGGGTACACGGAGGGAGAAGTCAGAATGTTCAATTCACAAAACAAGCACGTCTTTCGGGACTTGTGGGAGGAAACCGGAGCGCCCGGAGGAAACACACGCAGACACGGGATGAACAGTGACCGAATCCGGGAATCGAACCTGGGATCCTGGTGCTGTGAAGCAACTGTGCTACCGTGTGGTCTCATTGCTACCAATTGTTATGGTTTTGCTGATGACCGCATAGGGAAACAAACCACGACAGCACAAATTCACCAGTATTTGTGATTTGGAGTGTATTGCCTTTCAAATGAGATGATAAACTGATGCTGGCCTCTCAGCTGGAGCTATTCCCCCGGAATTATTCAAGGAAGGCCTGGGGTTTTCTTCCCTGTGTCCTGGGTAATATTTAGCCCAACCAACTTCACGAGGAACAGATTGTCTGGTGATGATGACGTCGCTCTTTGTGGGAACTTACTGTGCACAGATTGGCTGCATTGTTTCTCATGCAATGGCAATGACTGGGCGTGTAAGATACCATTGACCATTAGCTGTAAAGCCTATTTGGGACATCCTAAAACTGAGCTATTTGGGCATCATGGTAGCACAGTAGCACAGGCACATGAACAGACGGGCTATAGAAGGATACACGCGGTTTAGATAGAACATGTGATCGGCGCAGGCTTGGAGGGCCGAAGGGCCTGTTCCTGTGCTGTACTGTTCTTTCTTCTTTGTTCTTTGTCCACAGCAATGCGATGACGAGATAGGTTATTTTACTAACGTTGATAAACATTGACCAGCTCCCCATTGATAAATCCTCTGCCCTCCTTCACAGCACTCCCAGGACGCTGGACATGAAGCCTTGATCGATGCTCCTGAGGACTGGCGTGGGATTTGAACCCACAGTTTACCAACAAGGTGACAAGAGAGTGCCGGCTGAGCTACAGCAAGATTAGGGAGGTGAAGAGTGAGTGCGTGAAATGGGGAAAACTGAATGGTAAAACAGCACAGCATCCAGTAAAATAATTCAATAATCAGATTTAGCATCGGAAAGTAGTGAGATGCATTCACAGCAGCCTGTTATTCATTCCCGTGAAATGAAAATCCCTGTAATCTTCCCACAATCTTCTGCAATCTTTCAGTGACTTCAATCATTTCCAATCCAGTTGCTGCCATTTCACCCCCCCCCCCCCCCCCACCCCCCACATTATTCAAGGCTTAAAATCACTAAGACTGCCTATTGTGACTTCTATCAGTCTGCATTATTCCAGTCAAATTGGTTTCGAGTGCTAATTTAGATAACTAGAAATTGCTTTCAATGTCCTCCAGCCGAAAATAGTCTTGGGAAGCAAGCTGAGGAATTTCAACAGTCATGCTCCATTTCCCACCACATTCATTGAAAGGTGTCGGCAGATGTAAGTTCATCTGCCAAGGGGAAAGACATTGAAATCTGAGTGTTCCATTACATGAAAACAATTTTTGCATGTCCTCTCCTGAATGTTACCGTGTCTCTTGGCACTTGAGTACTGTTTTACTCACTTGCAAAAAAAAAAAATGGCTCTGATGCATAGCAACATAAGTGGACTGCTTTACATATACTGGAACACAGTGTAAAAGAAATCCATTTAAATCCTCTAGCTGTAGCACAGGAAAGTGTACATAATTGTCACAGGAGGCTATTCTGCCTATCCAGCCTCTGCCCGTTCATTGAAAGAGCTAACCAATTAGTCCAAACTCCATTAACCCTGCATTTCTTTTCATTGTTTAATATTTTCCTCTTTTGTAAGTTGCTCAAGGGCAATTAGGAATGAACGACAAACGCTGGCACTCGCATCCCATAAAGGGATGAATCAAATTGGATTTGCCTTGCTTTCAGGCAGTGCGCTCCAGCTCATAACAACTCACTGTATCAGATACTTTCTCCTCCTGTTCCCTCTCGTTCCTTTACCAATTATTTTAAATCTGTTGACCTCCTCCGCTCACTGACATAGATCATAGAATTTACAGTGCAGAAGGAGGCCATTCGGCCCATCGAGTCTGCACCGGCTCTTGGAAAGAGCACCCTACCCAAGCCCACATCTCCACCCTATCTCCATAACCCAGTAACCCCACCCAACACTAAGGGCAATTTTGGACACTCGGCGACAATTTAGCATGGCCGATCCACCTAACCTGCACATCTTTGGACTGTGCGAGGAAACCGGAGCACCGGGAGGAAACCCACGCACACACTGGGAGAACGTGCAGACTCCACACAGACAGTGACGCAAGCCGGGAATCGAACGTGGGACCCTGGAGTTGTGAAGCAATTCTGCTAACCACTATGTTACCGTGCTCATCTAATGCTTATTGCGTTACTCGAGTTATTGCAACATTGGATACACAGTAGCTGCTGGTGATGCTGTTATTCATTCCCGTGAAATGAAAATCCCTGTAAACCCAAGGGATGCCCTGCAGCCAGATACCCCTCACCCAGATACCCAGCACCCAGATACCCCTCACCCAGATACCCAGCACCCAGATACCCCTCACCCAGATACCCCTCACCCAGATACCCAGCACCCAGATCCCCCTCACCCAGATACCCCTCACCCAGATACCCAGCACCCAGATATCCCTCACCCAGATACCCTCACCCAGATACCCTCACCCAGATACCCCTCACCCAGATACCCAGCACCCAGATACCCCTCACCCAGATACCCCTCACCCAGATACCCAGCACCCAGATACCCCTCACCCTGATACCCCTCACCCAGATACCCCTCACCCAGATACCCAGCACCCAGATACCCCTCACCCAGATACCCAGCACCCAGATACCCAGCACCCAGATACCCCTCACCCAGATACCCAGCACCCAGATACCCCTCACCCAGATACCCTCACCCAGATACCCCTCACCCAGATACCCAGCACCCAGATACCCCTCACCCAGATACCCCTCACCCAGATACCCAGCAC
Source organism: Scyliorhinus canicula (assembly GCF_902713615.1). Taxonomy (NCBI): domain Eukaryota; kingdom Metazoa; phylum Chordata; class Chondrichthyes; order Carcharhiniformes; family Scyliorhinidae; genus Scyliorhinus; species Scyliorhinus canicula. The sequence continues at coordinate 14,831,380 of NC_052146.1, forward strand.
CCAGATACCCCTCACCCAGATACCCAGCACCCAGATACCCCTCACCCAGATACCCCTCACCCAGATACCCTCACCCAGATACCCCTCACCCAGATACCCCTCACCCAGATACCCCTCACCCAGATACCCCTCACCCAGATACCCAGCACCCAGATACCCCTCACCCAGATACCCCTCACCCAGATACCCAGCACCCAGATACCCCTCACCCAGATACCCAGCACCCAGATACCCCTCACCCAGATACCCCTCACCCAGATACCCTCACCCAGATACCCTCACCCAGATACCCCTCACCCAGATACCCCTCACCCAGATACCCAGCACCCAGATACCCAGCACCCAGATACCCAGCACCCAGATACCCAGCACCCAGATACCCAGCACCCAGATACCCCTCACCCAGATACCCCTCACCCAGATACCCAGCACCCAGATACCCAGCACCCAGATACCCAGCACCCAGATACCCAGCACCCAGATACCCAGCACCCAGATACCCCTCACCCAGATACCCAGCACCCAGATACCCTCACCCAGATACCCCTCACCCAGATACCCAGCACCCAGATACCCCTCACCCAGATACCCCTCACCCAGATACCCAGCACCCAGATACCCCTCACCCAGATACCCAACACCCAGATACCCCTCACCCAGATACCCCTCACCCAGATACCCAGCACCCAGATACCCAGCACCCAGATAACCAGCACCCAGATACCCCTCACCCAGATACCCAGCACCCAGATACCCCTCACCCAGATGCCCCTCACCCAGATACCCCTCACCCAGATACCCTCACCCAGATACCCCTCACCCAGATACCCAGCACCCAGATACCCCTCACCCAGATACTCCTCACCCAGATACCCAGCACCCAGATACCCCTCACCCAGATACCCCTCACCCTGATACCCCTCACCCTGATACCCCTCACCCAGATACCCCTCACCCAGATACCCAGCACCCAGATACCCCTCACCCAGATACCCCTCACCCAGATACCCCTCACCCAGATACCCAGCACCCAGATACCCCTCACCCAGATACCCAGCACCCAGATACCCAGCACCCAGATACCCCTCACCCTGATACCCCTCACCCTGATACCCCTCACCCAGATACCCCTCACCCAGATACCCAGCACCCAGATACCCAGCACCCAGATACCCAGCACCCAGATACCCAGCACCCAGATACCCCTCACCCAGATACCCCTCACCCAGATACCCCTCACCCAGATACCCAGCAGCCAGATACCCCTCACCCAGATACCCAGCACCCAGATACCCCTCACCCAGATACCCCTCACCCAGATACCCAGCACCCAGATACCCCTCACCCAGATACCCCTCACCCAGATACCCAGCACCCAGATACCCCTCACCCAGATACCCCTCACCCAGATACCCCTCACCCAGATACCCAGCACCCAGATACCCCTCACCCAGATACCCCTCACCCAGATACCCCTCACCCAGATACCCAGCACCCAGATACCCCTCACCCAGATACCCAGCACCCAGATACCCCTCACCCAGATACCCCTCACCCAGATACCCCTCACCCAGATACCCCTCACCCAGATACCCCTCACCCAGATACCCCGCACCCAGATACCCAGCACCCAGATACCCCTCACCCAGATACCCCTCACCCAGATACCCCTCACCCAGATACCCAGCACCCAGATACCCAGCACCCAGATACCCCTCACCCAGATACCCCTCACCCAGATACCCCTCACCCAGATACCCCTCACCCAGATACCCAGCACCCAGATACCCCTCACCCAGATGCTAAGCTGTGGTAAACCTGAAGGTTGCCCCACACCCAGGTGCCAGGCTCATATTCCAACTGATGCGGGCGAATCGCTCGCCAATTAATAATTAATCAATAGCCTATTCCAAATTCGGTCCTCATCTATTCACCTGCTCTTCCTTTACATAAATCAGTTGCCGGAGTCTTTTTTCTGATTTTTGTTTTTGTTTTCTCCTTCCTTAGCCCAGAGCCAATCAAGCAAACTGGGTCAACACCAGGTCCATGTTTGTTCAATTCAACTAACTCAACATCAACTGGGCAACAACTGCGGGATATTTCTGAACTTTACGTCAAATCTGTCAGTCCATTTTGGTCAGTGCCCCTAGCCACGGACATCAAGGTTAATTATCCCACTGGTCTTGTAAGGAAGGTGCATTGTTACACAAACCATCTCCTCCTTAATCACTGCAATTTGTTGATTCACTCCATTGGCAAACAAAATTAATAATTGGAACCAAGGAATGTAATCACTGATAGGCACTCCATCATTCCCAAAAGCTGGACGAAGGATCGTTCATCAAACCTCCTAAGCAAATTTCCCTTTTCTGATTTGTGCCTTTTCTGTGCCTATACCTCAGGACAGCAGGGGTTCAAGAAGGCAACTCACCACCAAATTCTGAGGGGGAATTAAGAATCATAGAATTGATAGTGCAGAAGGAGGCCATTCGGCCCATTGAGTCTGCGCCGGCCCTTGGAAAGAGCACCCTACTTAAGCCCACGCCACCACCCTATCCCCGTAACCCAGTAACCCCAGCAAACATTTTTGGACACTAAGGGCAATTTAGCGTGGCCAATCCTCCTAACCTGCAGATCTTTGGACTGTGGGAGTAAATCAGAGTACCCGCAGGAAACCCACACACACGGGGAGAACGTGCAGACTCCGCACAGACAGTGACTCAAGCCGGGAATCAACCTGGGACCCTGGAGCTGTGAAGCAATAGTGCTAACCATGGGCGGGATTCTCCAAGTCCCCACCGGGTCAGAGAATCGCCGGGAGCCGGCAACAATCCCGTCCCCGCCGTTTCCTGAAGTCTCCGGCACCAGAGGTTCGGCGGGGGCGGGAATCGTGCTGTGCCAGTCGGCGCCCCCCCCCCCCCCCCCCGGCGATTCTCCAGCCCGCGATGGGCCAAAGACCCACTGTTGTCATGCTTCTCCTGCCGGCGTGGATCAAACCACCTACCTTTACCGGCGGGACCAGGCGGCGCGGGCGGGCTCCGGGGTCCTGGGGGGGGCGCAGGGCAATCTGGCACCGGGGGGTGCCCCCACGGTGGCCTGGCCTACGATCGGGGCCCACCGATCGGCGGGCGGGCTTCTGACATGGGGGCACTCTTTTCCTTCCGCCTTCGCCATAGTCTTCACCATGGCGGAGGCGGAAGTGACCCCCTCCCCTGTGCATGCTGGGGATGACGTCAGCGGCCGCTGACGCTCCGCGCATGCGCGAACTTCCTCCGGCCGGCGAAGTCCCTTCGGCCCCGGCTGGCATGGTGCCAAAGGCTGTTCCCACCAGCCGGCGGGGCGCCAACCACTCCGGCGCGGGCCTAGCCCCTCAATGTTAGGGCTTGGCCCCTACAAGTGCGGAGACGTCCGCACCTTTGGGACGGCCCGATGCCGGAGTGGTTCACGCCACTCCATCACGCCGGGACCCCCCGCCCCACCGGGTAGGGGAGAATCCCGGCCCATTGTGATACCGTGCCACCCTCTGGGATGGGCAATAAATGCTGGCTTAACCAGCGAAGCCCACATCCAGCTCAGACGATACTAAGAGTAAAGTGTATCAAGTGGGATTGGAGTAACATGTAAGTCGGGACCAAGGAGGGTTGGTAAGCTGCTTTCTTTGTGGGACATTATTGAGTGGATTTCTACAATTTTTAGAATTATTGTAAGTTTCACAACTTGAGTTTGCAACCTCCAGCCCCGGACATAATCACAAGGGTACCATATCTTTCTTATAGTCTACTCTACAATTGGGAAGAGAATTTGAGCCAAGAAATTGAACAGAACCACATTGTGGGTGTCGGAATTAAACCAGAATTTTTCAGTAGCCCGCAATTAGGACCAACGCTTTGTACGTGTTACTGGTTCCAATTGTCCTTTAAGTATCTCTTCTGAGACAAAAGTTTTCCTAAAATATTGAAATAAACTTGCATTTTTCCTTTAATATATGTGTTCAAAGGCAAGGATCAAACAATGCTCTGAAACACATAAAACTAATAAAACATGATAGCTGGATTTCCCAAGACTTCATTGATAACAGTCACAGTCAAAACGTTTGATGTACGCTGATTTTCTCATCTTGTGGTTAATGGCCATTTATATATTGTTTAATGTGATTAGGATAAATAATTTCCTGACCACAAATGAGGTTCTGCCTGTATGGTCCTTGTAATCAAAGTGTTCATCTCAGTTCAACAACAGTATTGCTATTCCACATGCCTGATCATTTAGAGATGCTTATTGATCCCGACAGGGCCACACATACATTGAGAAGCCTCCTGACAACGATTGCCCTCCACTTAAGCCTGGAGAGTTTCTCTGTTTAATATTGTAGATGCAAGACTTTTCCATCAACTAGAGCTGCTCAAGTGTGTCCAGTTTCTCTCATTGCCGGGTGACAAGAATATAAATTTCCGAACTAGGCCATTGCCACCAGCATAAGCAAGGGGTTAGGGTGGACGACACTGTACTTCTTCGGTTGCCTTTTAACAATTCTTCCCTCCTTGGGCAGTACGGTAGCATAGTGGTTGGCACATTTTCCTCACACCTGGGTCCCAGGTTTGATTCCTGGCTGGGTCACTGTCTGTGTGGAGTTTACACGTTCTCCCCGTGTGTGCGTGGGTTTCCTCCGGGTGCTCCGGTTTCCTCCCACAGTCCAAAGATGTGCAGGTTAGGTGGATTGGCCATGCTAAATTGCCCTTAGTGTCCAAAACATGTTAAGTGGGGGTTACTGGGATACGGGGACAGGGGCGATACGTGGAAATGAGCTGCCCCATTTCCAACGGCCTCCTGCCATTCAGCGGCCTCCTCAGTAAGAGCTCACGTTGGCGCCGATTAGTACGCCTTTTGAAAAACGTGAACCTAGCGGAAGGGCTTCTGTGGGGAGGTGAGTAGCCATCATTGCTCAAAGAGCCCGAGGGCACTGGGTTTTTGACCCCTGTTCAGTGGGGGGGGGGGGTTGAGGGACCCTCGGCTTGGGGTGGGGGATGCTCTGCAGGGGTGGGCTGCCAAGAGGCTGCGGAGGAGGCATTGGGGGGGCACCCAGCGGGCAACCGCTCATGGCACCACCATGCTAACACCTGGATTGTCTGTACCCATTCCTGGGGCAACCCTGGTCCCTGCCCGCCTGCCCCACCGGTCACCCATAACCCCCACCGACTGCTGAGGCCTCTGGCTGTGAAGCTAAAGGCTATCGCTAATAGGGAATTGGCAACGGTCAAGTGAGAACTCCACACAACCCAAGTGGATTCCCGTGGGTGGGCGGGCCATGTAGCGTGTGGGAGTCAATGCCCAGCATTCCGACCGCACCCTGATGCCTGGACACTGTGTTTGAACACTGCACGAGCCGACACCACACACGCAGCTGCCAACTCCGAAGAGCCAGGGGATGGCATACACCTCCAGGGACATGCCCATGGCTGGAGCGTGGATGAGTGCCAGGGGGAGGGGGGAATGCCTGGAGAGATGGGCAAAGGGGGTCAGCCTGCATTGCGGTAGGAAGTGTCAGAGGCATTATAATTGTCGTGCAAAAAGGTATTTAATGTGTATTACAATACCCCACTCCCGATGGTGCTGATCCCCCCTCCCCCCCACAATAGCCTACCTACCCCCCAACCCCCCCCACCCCTCCCCCCATTCCGGTGCCCTCAGTGATCCTCAGTGTGCTTGGCCCTCCTAGTTCTACCACCGTATCTAGGTGTTTCCGCAGGCGCAGATCAGGGCCCTGGGTTCACATTGGGATGGAGGCGCAGCTGGTTCGAGTCCCGGCTGCCCCTGCAACGTCCGCCTCTGCCAGCCCTGGTGGTTCCCCATGGTCTGCACCATAATTTCGACGCCCTCAGCAATGCTCCTCAGTGACTGGGCCATGCTCTGCAGCGTCTCAGGAATGCCCATCTGAGAGCGGGACATGTCCTGCAGAACACTCATCAAGGTTAGCCTGGTACTGGGTGACACACCCCAGTGAGGCAGACATTCTGCTGAGACCCTCGGCCATGGGCGTCACCGACTGCGCGACGCCTTGAACACCTTCACTCATGGTGCAGACGTCGCGCACCAGGCTTTCCACTGCGGTCGCCACCCCAGCAGTGTTGCTCTCAATGCCACGTATTGCCAGCGACATCTCCTGCACCCGTGGCCTCTGGGACTCCTCCAACCGGCTATGGATCTGCTGGAGTGATGCTGCCATCTCCCTCTGAATGTCCAGGCCACACCCTATCATCTCCATCAGCTCCGGGTGCCTCTGTACCACAGGTTCAGCATTAGGCTGGGACCCAGCAGGGTCCTGGGATCCAGCAGCTCTCGGACTATTGTCTCGCCTGAGGGCTCCTGCCTCTACCTGATGTACATCATCAGCTGTGTGGTGCTCACCAGATTGTGCCCCAGAGTCCTGTCCACTAACATGTCCTAACCAGGTGTGTGTATCTGCGCTGGTGAAGGGTGGGGATGACAGCTGTGCCGCGACTATAACGGCTGCATCCTCGGAGCTCCCCTCTGAGGTGTTCTCCTCGGAGTGGGGAGGGGGTGCCGCACGGGATGGGCCGGCGCCGTCGGCTGGAGGATCTGCGGCAGGATGGACGTGTTGATGCGGGAGGGATGGGTCAGTCAGCGAGGCAATCACTACTCACATGTAACAGGTCCTCTGGGTGGAGCCCGGTGGTTCCTCACCTCTGCGGTGTCCGGCAGCCTCAGCGTTGGTGACCGATCTGTCCTCAGCTACCCCGGTCACCTCCAGGGTACACTCCTCGAAGGAGGTGAGGGTTCTTAGGTTTGGCACCCCTTTGCTGGTCTGGGCCCTCACCCGATGATTATGGGAGAGCTTTTCCTGAGGAGAATGAATGGTTCACAGTGGTGGGAAGGGGGGTGTGAAGGGAGGGTTGGGGGGTGAAGGGGGAGGAGGGGAGTGTTGGGAGTTGCATGGGGAGTTACGGGGGAGGTTATTCCCGTGGGTGTGGCGGGGGGGCATTGATGTATATTCTCTCGTGCTACCTGGTGTATCACGTTGACCTTCTTCCTGCACTGGAGGCCAGTCCTCCTGGTCACACTGCCCGAGCTGACTGCCGCCACCACCTCATCCCAGACAGCACTGGCTGCCTTGTGACTGACTCTCCGGGACCCTCGGGGGAACAGGACATCCCCCCCCCCCCCCGGCCTCCACCGCATCCAGGAGCCTCCCCAGGTCAGCGTCCCCGAATCTTGGGCCTGGTCTCCTTGGCGCCGTTGTTGTGCGCTGCCTGGGGTTGGCTGAGTAAGGGCAGCTTAAGCGCTGCTCGACCTTGTTAGCGGGGGGCTGGCGAGCGCGGTCCTGGCGAATCGGCTGGTGAACCTTCATTTGCGGCGAGAAGCCCATGAGGCCTCGTTTAATGGGCCAATTAACATTCAATTGCATTGCTGGCTGAGCGCCAGGAAGCTCGTGGCAATTCCCGCTCGCGACCACACTTAACAATCTTTCCCGGAGAATTGAGCCCATAACACGACTTCAAAGGAGAACAGGGGTGGGGATTGTCCCATCTGACGGCAGAGTGTTCACGTTGTCGTAAAAACTGGAGAGCTTAACGACTGCATCATCGGACCGCTAAGTGTAGTGATCCTCTACTCAACTGGGGGCCAGCACGGCACTGGAGAAATCCACAGCGCTACAGCTGCTGATGCCGGCGTCAAATGCTCGCTTGCGCGGTAGCTTCCTTCTCTGCGACGGCCCCGATGCAACATGACGTAGGGCTACAGAGGCCGGCGCGGAGCAAAAGAGGCCCCCACCAGGAGAGGCCGGCCCGCCGATCAGTAGGCCCCGATCGTGGGCCAGTCCATGGAGGAGGCGCGCCCCCTAGGTCAGACCACCCCCCCCCCCCCCCCCCCCACTCCCAACAGGATGGACGCCGAGGTCCTGCCGGGTAAGATCAGATGTGAACGGCCCCGGCGGGACTCGGGCTTTTTTGCGCGGCCACCCGGCCCATCCTGGGTGGAGAATCGGCAATGGCGCCGATTCTTCGGTGACCGGAGGATCGCTGGATCGGCGTCGCACGATTCTCCGAACCGGCGTGGGCTCAGAGAATATCGGATATCACACTGAAACAGATTACCCAGCCATTGCCACATAACTGTTTGTGTGATCTGTTTGTGGCTCTTTTTTAAAAAATGTGTCTGTACTTGAGGGGCTGGAATTCCCATCTCGTGATGCCCAAAGTGCATTTACCAAGGTGACAGAGAATTGGGCTTTGGGGGAAAATCAGGATCGGTGCCATGCGCTCATCCAAACGCAATGCTCTGACCCCCCCCCCCCCCCCCCCCCCCCCCACAACTGTGTGCCAGCGGAAGTAAATGAATGCAAATGGGTCTTAATGATCCATTCACACCCAAGCAGCAGGCTCGGCACGCTCATCTCCGATCCTCCGTGATTCTCTGGTCCTCTGGGTCGCTTCTGGTATTTGCCAGTGTGGTCCTGATGTGGTGGACCTCTCAGCGGACCAAGAGGTTAACCCACCCCCAAAGTAAATTCAAGGGCCGTCCTCTGCCAACACAATGCACTACCTTCCCACCCCTTCTCCACCCGACCCTCCCCCGCTCCCATGTACACTCCACCCCCTTCCTGGCCGGGACCCTTTCAATAGAGAGAGACCCCCCAGGGACCCCCTTAAAAGGAAATCCCCCAGGAATACTTTCAATAGGGAGCCCCCCCCCCAGGGACCCCATGAATAGAGACAGCCCCCCAGGGACCACATGAATAGGGGCACCCTTAAGGACTCCCTAACTGAACAAAACCTCACAAGGGCCCCTAACTAAAAGGACCCCCCACAGGAACCCACTGACTAAAGGCACCCCCTCATTAAAGTGACCCCCCAAACCCTCCCCCATGGACCCCAGACTCTCCTAGAAAAGAGGCTCCTATCTGGAAGCTAGAGAGCACTCTAGACAGGGTCAGTGAAATAAATTACAGGTGTAACACTTATCTGGATGCTCCACAATTCCACTCCTCGAAGGAGAACAGCTGTGACCTGTGTTTCGACCCTGAAGATCCATTAACTGCAAGCTGTTCATTCCTTTCTAGTGGTGGTCTGTGATTGACAGCTTCCACAAACCAGCTGCAGCCTTGATTCGTTCATCTCCCTTCATGGATGAGTGACTCTAAGTGATGAAACCCCCAATGTTTACAAACATCAACCACATCAAAGAGAGATAAGTGCATTCCAATTACTCAAGTGTGTGATCCCTGGTATTCCTCGCCATGCATACATTTGCATGGCAAGGGATATGGAATTGCTTCCCGCTTTGTGCTCCCAAGGAGAACATAAATCGGTTGCAATTCTCCTGTGACAGGAGAACATAGGGCTGGATTCTCCGGTTGAGCGGCTAACTGATGCTAGCGGAGTACGTGTGGTCTTTTATGACCAAAAGAATCTGTGTGAAACACTCACCGATTCCAGGATCTGTGAGGGGCTAGCAGCGGCGCTGGATGAAATTCTTGTGTTCCCGTACTGAAAACGGCCGGAGAATGGACATGTCCCTGGCCGTGCATGCACACGGCAGATGACCTGCAGCGGTCATGCCGTACAACACGGCGGCGGCCGTGTGCGGCCCTGATCTGCCATCCACAACCCCGCAGCCCATCCCTGGCCACCCCCTGGCCACCCCCCACCAGTCCCCCCAGCCCTCGCAGAAGCCCCACAGCCATCCGCATGAATACCGGCCGAGTGTGGCGGCGCTGAACACAGTCCGCAGCCGCCACGCCGGATTCCAGCACGGCTCAGACCACACATGTCTCGTGCCATTGGGAACTTGGCCCATTGTGGGCGGAGCATCGCAGGTTGGCTGGCCAATGATGCGTGGCACGCTACGTGATGACGCCATTTCTGAGGGGGTGGTGCATGGCTGACCAGCATCAAACCGGCGCCGGCACTTATTTGGGCATTGGAGTTGATCCTCCGTCCGATCGGCGATTACGATATCCATCCGAGAAGTATTTAATTGTCTGAAAAACATTTTGGTAAAACCCAGAGGATGTGAAAGGCGCAACTCAGCAGCTCACCATGGCTCCTTCGACAGCACCTTCCAAACCCATGGCTTCTACCACCGAGAAGGGCAATGGCGGCTGAAGCATGGGAATACCACCACCCTGACTTGCAACTGCATCGCCGTTCTTTCACTGTCTCTGCGTCAAAATCCTGCAACTCCCTCCCTATCAGCACTGTGGGTGTACCTACACCACATGGACTGCAGCTGTTCAAGAAGGCGGCTCACCACCATCTTCTCAGGGGTAATTAGGAATGAGCAAAGGTCTGGCCGAGTTAGCGATACCCACCTGCCATGAAAGAATGAAACAGGTACTTTTCTCTTTTCTCTTCTTTCTCGGTGCTATGTGATTAATATTTCAGAGCACTTATGGATTCCTCCAGTCCACCATTTTGTGAATTCAGTGAGTTTAGTCTTGATATTCAGATATCAATATACATGATCAATGTTCGTAAATGTAGTACAGTCATTTCAACACTAGATGGCTCACAGTCGGATACTATAAAAAATGGTTTCCCGCCTTTTCTAAGTCAGATGACGATGTGATTCAGAACAGTGAACAAGCAAGACATAGAATAGCTAGAGTGAGAGAAGTTAGGGCTAGTTTGTTATAATAGTGTATAGTTAGATAATTATCTGTGTTGTACTTTTAATTCTTTATTGTTAGTTTAGTATTGAGTAAAAGGACCCACAGTTTATTATTTTATTACTCATTAAATAGTTCATCTTTCAACAAGAAAACAATTGCCAATTTTGTCATCCTGGTGGATTCAAGAATAATATATATATTTTGGGTAAGTCATTATTTAAAAAATAACCAGTTTCACTCTTCAAATCTTCTGAATAAACTTTTTGACCCAACTAGCTGACCTGATATATTTATTTGCCGAGGTTTTGCTGTGTCCCACTGTTTTCTACGATGCCAGTATATTCTGATTTGCTTTTGCCTGAGGATATTTATTGAGAAATACCAGCCCCCCCACAGGAAATAGCAGGATTCGTGTATCAAGGTCGAACATTGTTCACCAAATGAAGAGCTAAAATTCCAGAAGACACGAGGTAATAATGATGAAAGTGAGAAGCAGGAACAGGAGGTGATGGTCAGAAGTCTCCGGCCTCGCCCGCGGCTGGGTGTCTTTGGTCTTTGGCAGTAAATGAATTTTTAGCCGAGGGCCAGATTCTCCCTTCCCGCTGGCAGCGGAGGTGGAGCGAACGAGAGGCGGAGAATTCCATCCAAGGCTGTGAAGGAAAGATTACCAGAGAAGGTCGTCGAAGTAGGTCTGGGAGCAATCGGATGTGTAGAATTTTGATTTGATTTATTATTGTCACATTAGTATACAGTGAAAAGTATTGTTTCTTGCATGCTGTACAAACAATGCATTCCATAGGGAAGGAAGGAGGGACTACAGAATATAATGTTACAGTTATAGATAGGGTGTAGAGAAAAGATCAACTTAATATGACGTAGGTCCCTTCAAAAGTCTGCTGGCAGTCGAGAAGAAGCTGTTCTTGAGTCGGTTGGTATGTGACCTCAAATTTTGGTATCTTTTTCCTGACGGAAGAGGGTAGAAGAGAGTATGTCCGGGGTGCGTGGGGTCCTTAATTATGCTGGCTGCCTTTCTGAGGCAGCGGGAATTGTAGACAGAGTCAATGGATGGGAGGTTGGTTTGCGTGATGGACTGGGCTACATTCACGACCTTTTGTAGTTTCCTGCGGTCTTGGGCAGAGCAGGCTCCATACCAAGCTGTGATACAACCAGAAAGAATGCTTTCTATGGTGCATCTGTAAAAGTTCAGTAAGAAGTCTTACAACACCAGGTTAAAGTCCAACAGGTTTGTTTCAAACACGAGCTTTCGGAGCGCAGCTCCTTCCTCAGGTGAATGGAGAGGTAGGTTCCCTTCACCTGAGGAAGGAGCAGTGCTCCGAAAGCTCGTGTTTGAAACAAACCTGTTGGGCTTTAACCTGCTGTTGTAAGACTTCTTACTGTGCTCACCCCAGTCCAACGCCGGCATCTCCACATCTGTAAAAGTTGGTGAGGGTGGGAGCTGACATGCCAAATTTCCTTAGTCTTCTGTCAGCAAGAGCCAGGTCTGAGGTACTTCTTGGAGAGGAGGAGGGAAGGGGTGGGGCACAGTTGGCGGTGGAGAGTGGATTGGTGGGGGGAGGGTGCAGGGGAAGTGAGGGACAGGGGGGAGGCAGGCAGGACGTACAGGGGAAAGAGAGATATTTGTCAGATGTCCCAAAAATCTGACATTTGGTTACAGGTTTGCTGGGCTGCAGTCGCAACCTTCTCCCGTGATCAAACAGTCAGAAATTGGGAGAGACACTGCCAAAAGGGCCATGTTAGTTGGATGTGATAGGCATTTCCGTTCGAAGATGCTCTTGTCTAAGATGAATTTCGGGGTTAAAGTGGCGTAACCTGGACGAGTAGGAAAGGGCCCTGGCCATGTTAGATTCACATTCCTTTCACCTGCTTAAAAAAACTGTGGGCCGGATTTTCCAGCCCCCGCCGCGTGTCTTTGGTGCTGGAGGAGGCACACCATTGGCTGCCGACGTGATCTTCCAACCGTGTCGATTCTGAGGCATTCTGTATGGCTCGCCCACCCCGGCACTGGGGAACCCACCCGAAGGGTGAAAAAATTCTGCCCTGTGTGTGTACATAATTATATAAACATACAATATAAAACTTCACAATTATAATTTGTTACTTATATATATCAGTATTGCTCACACACATGGGGGTGTAATGCATTTACATTACACTGACCCACATATGAGGGACATTTTGTGACACCGGACAAATGAGGGATTGCATAAAGCAACATATTTCCTCTCATTTATGCCCAACAGCGATGGTGACCCATTCACATTGTGGCTAGGCCCCACAACAAGTATAATTAAGACCCCTTAACAGGCCGGGCACCATACTCTCCAGGCCCTCGTGATTTTCCGGTGCTCTGGGCTGGGAATCACATGGGCGAGAATTGGTGCAGTTTCTGACAAGCGCGTATTTGACCTGGTGGACCTCGGGGAACCTGCCCCTCCCACAGTGGAAGACCTCAGCACTTAACCCTGTATGAAGTGGTCCAGGAGCTGTCAATCAAAGCTCGATGTCTATAAACACTGTGGTTAGTTTTACAGCTGACCACTTAGAGTTACTCAACCATGAAGGGAGATGAATGGAGAAATGCTGACAGCTGGGTGTGCGTGGAAGCTGTCAGTCGCAGTCTAGTAAAATCAATATCAAAGATAAATGAATGACTTGCAGATCAAAGATCTGAGGCGGTTTAAACCCAGCTGACTGGTTTTCTCTTTCCAGGAATTGACAGGTGCTGCTTCTGCTGCCTGAACCAGCAGGTGTATTGCCCAGGTGAGTGTTAAAGCAGTAATTTATTTCACTGCCTCTGTCTGGACTACTCTCTAGCTTCAGGACAGGGGTCTCTCTTCTGCGAGGGGGTCTCTTTATTTTGGGGGACTCTGCAGGGGGCAGTGGGGGGGGGGGTGGTCATTTCATCCCCGTAGTGTGGGGGGGAGGAGGTGGGGTGACCCAAAAAATCCCATCGGGAAATCCGTGGACGTGAGTGCGCTGCCGGCGAAATGGAGGATCCCGCCGACGGTGAATCCAGCCCACTGTCTCCCAAACGGAGAATCATGCCCTCTGTCGTTATTACAGCACTAAAAATGTTTAATTGCCTGTAGAGTGCTTTAAGAAGTCTGGTGATCATGAAAAATGCTATATTACTGCAGGGTTTTCTTTCTTTCGCAATCAACTTACTTGGAAAATCCACAGTGCATAAGTAGTCCACATCCTTTCCATGTGAATATTGGCTTTGGAGGTTTTCCACTCAAGAGAACGTTGTGGGTTCAAGTCTCAATCTGAACGTTTGAGCACCTAATCTGACCTGACACCACAGTGCGGCACTGAGGTTGTGCATCGCTGTTGGAGGTGCTCTCTGTTTTTGCATGGGAAAATTAAAGCAAAGCCCTAGGGCGGAATTTTCCGTAGCCCAACACCAAAATCGGGATCGGCGATCGGGCGAGATTGGCTTCCAACGCAGGAATCGGCGGTTTGACCAAGGTCCGTGATGCTCCACCCCCTCCAAATTGCCGGGACTAGGGGCGTCGAAACGCTGTTGGCGTGTCATTAGCCAGCTCACCCACGATTCTCCGCCCCTGTTCCCGACGGCATGGGCCACGTGCGCTCACAGTGGTCGGGAACCTGGCATGCCGGCTGCGGACAGTGTCTAGCGCCACCACACTTGTCCGGGATCCATGCCGCTGGCCGGGGGGGGCATCTTCTAGGGCTAGGGGGAGTGGTGGGGTGTGTCCAGGGGGTGGGCTGTGGGGTCGGGGCGGGTGGGTACGTGGTCCAACGCAGCCAGTATCATGCTTTCAGGTGCCACTGGGGCTGTTTAGCACAGGGCTAAATCGCTGGCTTTGAAAGCAGCATGGTTCGATTCCCGTAACAGCCTCCCCGAACAGGCGCCGGAGTGTGGCGACTAGGGGTTTTTCACAGTAACTTCATTTGAAGCCTACTTGTGACAATAAGCGATTTTCATTTCATTTCACTGGTGCAACTTGTCAGCCCTGCGCATGTGCGGCTCGGGATCCGGCGATTCTCCGGCCGTTTTACACGCGATCCACCGGCGTTTCACGCGACTCCGGTGCTAGCCCCTCACCGGCACCAGAATCGGTGAAGAGTTTGCCCCAATATTGCCGTCAGGAATCACCCACGGATTCTCCATTGGCGCCAGCGCTTAGCCTCAGGAACGGAGAATTCCGCCCTTGGTCCTTTCAGGTGGGTGTAAAGGGGCCACATAGCTCGGCTGGGGGGAGAGCTGAGGAGTTTGCCCGGTGGCCCAGCCAACATTTATCCCTCAAGCAAACATAATTAAAAAGTCGATGATCTGCTCATTTATCTCGTATGCTCTCCGTGGCACTTGACTGCGTGCTTGTTGTTTACTGCATTTCGGCGTCAAAAGTACTTTATTGGCTGTAAAGTGTTTTCGAGAAGTTCTGAGGTTATTGAAGGTGCTATATAATTACAAATTTACATCATAAACCTGTAAATAAATCACATTTACATAGCAAACAAAGCTGGATTGACCTTTTTTTGACATCATGATACCTGGAGAACAATTTGATTCTGTCGAGTGCAGTCTATATTTTTTAATATCACGAGCGACTGTGATTCTACAGTCTTATCACCGGGGACAGAGCCTATTTATGTGAACCGCCCAGATCTGTGAATTGCTCCCAGCAGAGATAATTTCCATGAATGGCGTTTTAAGATTGCAGTATGAATACAATGCTGTCTGAGGCACACTTTGGGTTATTTTAATCTTTTGTATCTAAGCAACTGTTCTGAATTTCGATATAGGCTGAAGCTCTGTTCATCTTTCATCAATGTAACCTTGGAAATAGAAATCCAATCTATTCCGTACTGGTAATGTCAAGACGCAGAATTCATGAGTGTGCTATTTAATTTGAGAATCGGCGGAGCCAATTTTTCAGAGATTTTGAATTTCATCCCATCTCTGTAACATTTAAATTCTAATACATTGAAAGCCAAATACAATAAAGCAGGTCTTTTGCTCGCCACCACCACCCCGTCCCCCAACCTCCGTTAAACCCAACTCATTCAATCAAGGTTTGTACTTACATTCTTTTAGGGTGAACGATCCAAATGCCTATTTGGCTGGCAGATGTCATTTAGGTTTTGTCCTTGGTTGCTTACTGCCAAAAATAGCGGATCTGACTCAAAGACGTATCGCACATGTGACATCCCCAAGACATTGCGGCCACTCCAGTAGAGCAAGGGGGTGGGGGGGGGGGGGGGGCATTGTCAAAGGCGGCGTCTTTCAGAATAGTGATCCAGAGCAAGGCCAGCAGCCCGGGTTCAACTCCCGTACCGGCTGAGGGTATTCATACCCCTGGCCTGACGTGTGGTGATGCTCAGATTAGAACATAGAATAGTACAGCACAGAACAGGCCCTTCGGCCCTCGATGTTGTGCCGAGCCATGATCACCCTACTCAAACCCACGTATCCACCCTATACCCGTAACCCGACAACCCCCCCCCCCCCCCCCCCCCCCCATTAACCTTACTTATTAGGACACTACGGGCAATTTAACATGGCCAATCCACCTAACCCGCACATCTTTGGACTGTGGGAGGAAACCGGAGCACCCGGAGGAAACCCACGCACACAGGGGGAGGACGTGCAGACTCCACACAGACAGTGACCCAGCCGGGAATCGAACCTGGGACCCTGGAGCTGTGAAGCATTTATGCTAACCACCATGCTACCCTGATGCCCCAATTACATCACCACCAGTCAGCCTCTGGTCATCTGGGACTGCAGCGGCTTGACCGAGGCCTCTGTCTGTCTGCTCGGCAGATAACATTAAGTTGAAGAAGAGCTGGAATGTTATCCCCGGGGTGTCCTTGCCAATGTTTGTCCCTCTATCAACATTGCAAAGCAGATTGTCTGGCCATTATAACATTGCCGTTTTGTGGGAGCTTGCTGTGTACAAATCGGCTGCTGCGTTTCCACATTACAGCGGTGGCGACGCTGCAGAAGTATTTTCCGGGTTAGAAAGTGCTATGAGATGTCCAGCGGTCATGAAAATTGCCACATAAATGCCGGTCTTCCTCTATTTAAGTGGTTCCCATCCTCATCTGCTCCTTGTGAGTCTTAGCTAAGTATAACATGAGTGCCATGTTTGCCTGCAAAACAAACACGGCCACACTTTGCAAGAAACCCATTGGATGTAAAGTGCTTTGGGATGTCCTGGAGGACATGTTAAGGTGTTATACCATTGAACGCTCCTTCCTTCAATGAGCCCTGGACAGGGTATTGGAATGAATTCTCCCTCAGTGTACCTGAACAGGCGCTGGAGTGTGGCGACTCGGGGATTTTCACAGTAACTTCATTGCAGTGTTAATGTAAGCCTACTTGTGACACAAATAAAGATTATAAAATGCACCCAATCTACGGTCAGCGCTGGAACCTGATGGATGTACATGCACAAAATTCAACTTTGGCAAAATAGGAGAAGTTGCCAATGGTACGGAATCTTATATGAGGAGAAGATTATGATTTTAAAAAATTACTGCAGCTCAGTATTAAGATTGAACCCAGCTATTTAGTTTTGGGATGATGCCGGGCATGAATTTAAGGAACACCTGCTCCCAAAACGAATTTCATAACTAACTTCATTGACAATGTTTTCTGAGAGTATGATTAACTGTATTTCATAACTTTGAAGCCACTTGGCAGACTAGTACTGAAGTAGCCATGATGTAAGTAGAAAGGCCATAATTGGTATCCTAATGCATTCTGTTTTCTGAAGTGCTGTGTACTCATTGTCTTCTTGTTCAGCAATTCCCAACCCTGGCGCTTTCAACTTGGCTGCATTTTAATGACGCTGTGCCACTAAAATTGCTTCTCTCGTATTTTATATCCGAGCAAGGCTCAGCCCTGGATATTGAAGACTGGATAAATATCACAGTTACAGCCGTGATTAGTGAGGCTGAGAGCTAATGACACGTGCATCAAGAAAAGGAACTTCCCTTCACATTTTAGCACCTCTTCATATCAGCCTGTATTATACAGAGGTTGAGAGAAACAAGCCCAAATTGGGAGCTGCGCTGAAAATGCGGAGGCAGCTGAAGATATTCTCTGAAAAAATCAATTTGCCTACTCCGTATTCTGAGATCATCTAAATCCTTTCATAGAAATGTAGAAATTGTGTCAGAGTACTTTCTGTTTATTTCCCTTGTTCCCATTTTCTTTTATTTTACTACTTTTGGCCCATAATCAGAATGTGCCTTTCAGCAGAGGACTCAACCTGAAGCAGCCTGTTTGTCAGGACAGCGTGCTCCTAGGTTTTGCATTTTGGAGTGGAGAAACAAACACGGAGATGCCAAGTGGATCTGAGGAACCAGATTTGGAGGAAGTCAGTTCAATTGGTCGGCTGGCAACTGGTGGGTTTGCCAGGGACAGTGTTCTGCCTGACTAACCATAATCAGTGATTGGTTCCTGCGTGATGCTTTTTGAGAGAACTGGGCAGAAGTGCTTTGACCTTGGAAAAGAAGGGAACACTCTTTCTCACTCTTGCTGCTAAACGAAAGAACTGCGTTATTGATCTAAAATCTGTGAATGTCGGCCCTATCTTTGCTGTAAACTAGAATTAATCCTGTATCTATAGAGGAAGTAGAGAACCTTGCCAGAGAAAACCATCTCAAGCCTAGAAGGAAGATGTACCAAAACAAAGGTTTGAACTCTGAGAGACATTAACTGGAATCCATCCCAATGTATCAAAGGTCCTTTATCCTTTTATTTTTATTAATATTTTCTTTACCTCTCAAATACACGTTCCCTCCTGTGTTGTGTGCCTGTTTGTGGGGGTAGAGAATGTGGGTAGTCAGTTACCTTTTTCTGTCCGTTTAATTATAATACTGTACATAATAAAAGGTTACATGTGTTAAAGTTACAAACCTAGTGACTGTAGTTTATTGGGCTCAGCCAAGGACCTCGGGTAAGTAGGGCTGGAACTGACAGCACTGTGGGTGTACCTACACCACATGGTCTGCAGCGGTGCAAGAAGGCAGCTCACCACCACCTTCTCAAGGGCAATTTGGGCATCAAATGCTGGACTAGCCAGCGAAGTCCATATCCCATGAATGAATTTTTAAAAAAAAAATTCTTGCCCTCCCTGGGGTGTTGAGCAGAATATCTAGGCTGATCGTCATAGAACCATACAGCGCAGAAAAGGCCCTTCGGCCCATTGCACCCTGAGGGAATGCTGAACTATCAGGGAAAAGCATTAGACTTGATGTAGGGGGGAATAAAAAAACAGAGTTGCACACGACAGAGAGTGGTGGACAATCCAAAATATAAACAGTCAATGAGGAACATCTGAAAGTAAAGGGTGATATTTTGCTTGAGGCCACTCGAATGAGACGTTAAACCAACGAACCTACATCGCTGAGAAACAAAGTATTTGGCCATTATCACATTGATGTTTGCGTGACTACGCTATGTGCATTTTAGCTGCGATATTCCCGACATTACAAAACTCAATGCATTCGTAAAAGTACCTGTTTGGCTGTAAAAGGTTGAGGCCATGGAGGCGCTACATAAATGCAAATCTGTGTCGCAGGGATCATGGGCGGGATTCCCGATGGCATTTCCCGATGGCGTCAACATAACCTCAGCATGGCACTGGAGCGACCCATGCCACTCCAGCTCCCGATCCTGGCGTCGGAAAGGCGCGTGGGTCCGCGTAGGTGCAGTGGGATCGCTGCGATTTCCGCGCATGCGTGGTGTCACCCTTCCCTGCGATGGCCCCGACGTAACATGGCGGAGGACTACAGGAGCCGGTGCGGAATAAAGGAAGCCCCCAGCCCGAGAGGCCGGCCCGCCAATTGGTGGGCCCCAATCACGGGCCACACCACAGCAGAGGTCCCGCCCGGGGTCGGACCCCCCCTCCCTCCCCACAGGCCGCCCCGTATCCTTCCCCGCCGTGGTCCTGCCGGCTAAGACCAGGTAAGAACAGCGCCGGCGGGACTTGGGTTTTTTGGTACGGCCGCTCGGCCCATCCCGGGAGGAGAATTGCAGGGGGGGCCCTGTAGACCGGCTCCCGCCTGGCGCTGCGCTGACTGTGCCGGTGCCAATGGCGCCGCTCTCTGCTCTCTGGAGAATCGCGTCCCGATGTCGGGGCGGCGTGGCACGATTCGCGCCGGTTGCGGCGATTCTCCGGCCCGACCCTGGGCTGAGAGAATCCCGCCCCATATTCCTGAATGTCCGAATTTTCTTTCAAATCTGCAGTGGGGGGGGGGGGGTCCAGGGAAGCGATTAAATGGTGGCCGGATGCTTGATCGATGCAAAAGGAGCAGGCTTTGCTGGGCCTATTGGCCTTCCCTATCCCCAAAACTCTGAAGCACTTAGCTCAACAATCTAATTTATTGCGCTAGCCGCACGGGAGTGCGTTGGTAAACCGACAATTGCAAGAACACGCAGTTCAATATTCTTTCTCAGGGACTGAGAGACCTGCAACGCTGGACAGCTGACATTGATGAAGTAGGCTTTCTGAGACAGTTTGTGTGAAAATTCTTTTCAGAGTCGGAACCGAAACACAACCAGTTTGTGGGGACCAGGTTCCGCTGAATGTCGAACCTCTGTCACACTGGGCTGTGCGGTCTTAGCTCCAAGTCATTAAGCTGAAGATAGGCCAGCTCGGCAATGAATTGCCGCTCATTGCTGCACTTCCTGTCACAGGAACTTGATCTGATTTATGTTTTCCTTATTAAATAAATCCATAAGCGTCAGTAATATTATTTTTATGCAACAGGAGATTACCTCCAGGATAATCACTTTTCAGTTATGACCTCAGTTGAGAGTTTTATAACCACTTTTAAGATGGGCTAATAGCCTCAATGGAAACCAAGAGCAATTTCAGATAGAAAAATTATTCCCGATTAGATTCTAATTTATGTAATGGTTATTTATGGACAATGGTTATATGAGCTGACAGGCAATTTATTCAGAATTCCCTATGGCCTACATCCATTGTTTGCTAACTTTTTGCCAGTGCAGAATCCTGCTGGAATGCTTTGAAACCAGTCGGAAGGATTGTTGCCCAAACAAAGGCATCTATTGGTCGCATCCCTGGTTTTACGATCGCAGGTTTGTGCTTCATCAGTGATATTAACGACTAGTTAGCATAGTATCATGGTGTTTCTGGCAGGGGTAATTCACACACGTTTTAGAGGAACACGTTTTGTGGAGGATGTCTGCGCACAAATGGACTGCTGCCTATCTGATTAACAACAGTGACTACACTTCAAAAAGCACTTCACTGCCTGTGAAGTGATTTGGGACGTCCTGTGGCATTGAAAGGCGCTATATAAATGCACATCTTTCATTGTACTCATCCTACAGCGTAAATTCAGGGGCCACGTATGGGCACGTCTTTTGTAGCTCATCCCGCTAGCTAACACGCTCAAAGTAGACTTTGAATTCTCATTGGCTCCTGCCCAGCACCAGGAGCTAATCAGGCACGAGGATGAAGTTCAATCAACTCTCAGTCCTCTCAGTTCAAGCCGGGACTGTGATCTGCACACAAAGGGATGTATTGTGTTGGACATCTTTGGGTAGTTCTTAATATACTTTGACATAGATCAACTGTATATACTTATTAATGACAAGAACAATGTCCATAGATAAAGTGTTCAGACTAGGAGCTCTCTCCATGCTTGCTTGCACACACAGCTCTGTCCAACAATGGACTGAGCCCAAGGCACAGGTCATGCATTCTCTTACATCGCTGTGTGGGCGGTACTGCACTCAGTCCCACCTTAAACTTGTGAGCCATTATTCATAGAATTTACAATGCCGAAGGAGGTCATTCGGCCCATTGAGTCTACACTGGCCTCTGAAAGAGCATGCTACTTAGGCCCACACCTCTACCTTCTCCCAGTAACCCAGCAATCCCAACTAACCTGAGGACACTACCATCAATTCAGCATGGCCAATCCACCTACCCCATATATCTTTGGACTGTGGGAGGAAACCGGTGCACAATTCACCTCAGTGTCCCTGTGGGCTAGCATGAAAGGAAAGGGCTACAAGGAGAAGTGACGCTGCCAAACAACGCTTATGCTTTGCGTTTAAACTCTTTTAAGTGCATCCATTTGTGTTTGGAGAGATGCTGATTTCAGTATGGTTACATTACAGTATTGTCATTAAGTACGGCATCAAAGCAGTTTGGCAGTAGCTTCATATAGCACATACACGTCCTTATTCTGCTGATGTTGGTATTGTCTCCCCGGATTTGTATGGCAGGTAATTAGATTGGCTGCCGTGTGATGAGGGCACAGTCAATGAACTGGGAATAGATCCACCATTCTCAGTTAATTGACAAGTGGAAAGGATATTGATTCTGAGGCAAAATCAAAGTGCTGCTTATTACTTGTCAACTAGTGGGTCATCCAATTCTCTCGTAGTTCAGGCACACAGAGTACCAGAGATGTTTCTCTCTTACAGCAGATCCCACGAGAGAGCAACGTTCTGGCAATTTGCCTTCACATCTCGAATGTGGTCTGCACCTCTCTCACTGGAAACTGTAAGGGTGAGTGTAAGAGTAGGGATTCAAGGACAGGGATTACACTGTCAGCAATGCTGCAGACTGTAAATGGACTGAGGTTCTGAGGCTCTGCATGTGTGTGTGTGTGTGTGTGTGCATGTGTGTGGCGAGCAGCGACAAAGGGTTTTCACTCCAACAGCAAGGCAGGCTTGCACGCAAATTCTTTTTTTAGTTTTTCAAATTATGGGGCAATTTAGGCGGCACGCTGGCGCAGTGGTTAGCGCTGCTGCCTCACGGCGCCCAGGACCCAGGCTCGATCCCAGCCCCGGGTCACTGCCCGTGTGGAGTTTGCCCATTCTCCCTGTGTCTGTATGGGTCTCAGCCCCACAACCCGAAGATGTGCGGGCTAGGTGGATTGGGGGGTGGGTGGGAAGGTGGTGAGCTGGGCACCCCTCATATTTTACATGTCCCCTGGGGTGGGGGGGGGTTAAAAGTTCAACCTATTCAGTCATTATGACGGCCATTTGACCCATCAAGTTCATGCCAGCTCTCTGCAGAATAATCCAATCAATCAATTCCATTCCTCACTCTATCCGTATCCCTGTAGCCCTGAAAGTTTATTTGCCTCCGGTGTCTATATCCAGTCTTCGTTTGAAGTCACTGATTGTCTCCACTTCCATCATCCTAATTGGCAGTGAGTTGCAGGTCTTTACCATACGTTACATAAAAATGTTCTTCTCCACATTTCCCCTTGTACCTCTAGTCCAATACCCTACAAATCAAACACAGTGGGCTTATCTTTGGTTCTGAGCCCTAGCCTACTCACATTTTCACTTACTAAACTCCCAAAGGGTGGATCACGCTCCAGGCCCGCAAGCAGCCAACGCGCTTGCTGGCGCCTGATCAGCATCGGAGCATAATTGCAACTTAAATTCAGGTTTGAGCGTTGTTGGAGCAGAGGCGTTTAGGCCTCTCTTTCTCAGGACATATCCCACCTCCCCCCCCCCCCTTCTCTCAAGCAACAGCCCGCCCCCCCCCCCAAGCCTAACTGCCTACATACCTGGAGCTCCCAATTTTCTGGGGTCCAACAGCCCCTTGGCAGTAACCTCCTCTCCATTCTGGGTGGAAGATGGACACCTTAAGGTTTGTGAGTTAAAATCGAGCCCGGTCTGATTCCTGAAGCTCCCAATACACACTTGCTTCACAGCGCCAGGGTCTCATGTTCGATTCCCGGCTCAGGTCACGGTCTGTGCGGAGTCTGCAGGTTCTCCGCGTGTCTGCGTGGGTTTCCTCCGGGTGCTCCGGTTTCCTCCCGCAAGTCCCGAAAGACGTGCTGTCAGGTAAATTGGACATTCTGAATTCTCCCTCCGTCTACCCGAACAGGCATTGGAATGTGGCGACTAGGGGATTTTCACAGTAACCTCATTGCAGTGTTAATGTAAGCCTACTTGTGACAATAATAAAGATTATTATTATTATTATTGGTCTTGGCCCAATTAGTAACATTCCAGTCAGGCGTCAAAAGGTAGTGGGTTCAGCTTCCACTCTCGGGTTCAAACATAAAAATCAAAGCTGACAATCCGCTGCAATATGGAGGCAATTAATTTTCAGATGTGATTTTAAATCCGTTTAATTTATCAGGTGGATATAAGCACTCCCATGGCACTATTTCAATGAAGGGCAGCTGAGCTCTCTGGTGTCCTGGCTGCTCATTTCCCAATCAGGTTCACAAAGCCCGACCTGACCGTCAGCATATCACTGTTTGTGGGCTAATTAGCTGCATTATAACACCGATTTCGATTCAATAATGCTCCATTGGCTCTAGCGAGCTACGTCTCGTGATCATGAAAGGCGCTGTCAAAAGGCGAGCTTTTTCTTTTCTTTTTAAAGCTCTTCTGACTTCTGGTAGCAAGCGGAGGTGCCGACAATTTAAGCAGTAGGCAGATTCTGGCAACAGATTTTCAGTTTTGTTCGATCGTTTATTCTGATGAACAGCCTGAATGGGTGTTCGGTTCCATTCTGGGAACTAAAAACAAGCAATGGAGCCTGTCATTATTGATGTGGAGATCACGATTGTCTGAAATCACGATACAAACTCTGGTGGGGGTGGTGTTGTGTTGGCAACTGAACGGGATCCGATCCTTAATAGATACCAGCAGACGAAAGGCGACATAATTGAGGGTTTTTTAAAAATACCTGTCAAAACAAGTCAATTGAAAGGAATGTGTTTACTGTATAATCTTACATGGAATCATTAAATTGTAATGCCGAGGTCTTTTGTCGTACAGAGTATGCACCACATGTGTGGCATATAAAAACAAACTCTTGTTCCATTCGAAAGTAAATGGCAAATGGCAAAACTTTTCGAAGTACAGAAAGTCAGAGCGATCTGGGCATGCAGGTTCACAGGTCTTTGAAAGTGGCAACACAGGGGCTGGTTTAGCTCACTCGGCTAAATCGCTGGCTTTTAAAGCAGACCAAGCAGGCCAGCAGCACGGTTCGATTCCCGTACCAGCCTCCCCGGACAGGCGCCGGAATGTGGCGACTAGGGGCTTTTCACAGTAACTTCATTGAAGCCTATTCGTGACACTAAGCGATTTTCATTTCATTTCAAGTGGACAAGGCAGTCAAGAAAGCATACGGAATGCTTGCCTTCATCGGACGGGGCATCGAGTATAAAAACTGGCAAGTCAGGCTACGGTTGTATAGAACCTTGGTCAGGCCGCACTTGGAATATTGCGCACAATTCTGGTCGCCACACTACCAGAAGGAAGTGGAGGCTTTGGAGAGGGTGCAGAGGAGGTTCACCAGGGTGTTGCCTGGTCTGGAGGGTGTTAGCTAAGTGGAGAGGCTGAATAGACCCGACTGTATTCATTAGAACAACGGAGGTTGAGGGGTGACCTGATAGAGGTCTACAAGATTATGAGGTGCATGGATAGAGTGGATGGGCAGGCACTCTTTCCCAGGGTGGAGGGGTCAGTCACCAGGGGGCATAGGTTTAAGGTCTGTGGGGCAAAGATTAGCGGAGATGTGCGAGGCAGGTTTTTACGCAGAGGGTGGTGAGTGCCTGGAACGCGATTCCAGGGGCGGTTGTGGAAGCAGATACATTAACGGCGTTCAATCGTTTATTCTGATGAACAGCCTGTTTCTCGACAAAGGCATGGATCGGGTGGGTATAGAGTGATACGGCACAAGAATGTGCTGAGGGATTTGGCCAAGATTAGTATCATGACCGGTACAGGCTTGGAGGGCCGAAGGGCCTGTTCCTGTGCTGTATTGTTCTTCGTTCTCATAATATTAGTGAATTGTTCTGAAGGAAGGCATTGCGAAGCGAATGGAACATTCATGCAGAGGTAGTAACTGATGCGGTACAAGGAAATACATTACCAGGGCAACAACAGGATAAATGAGCTACAAAGTGTTTTGGAAGTTGTAACAAACTGACAAGAATCACAGAGTAATACAGTGCATAAAAGGTCCTTCGGCCCATCAAGTCTGCACCGCCACATTAAACTAGGGGCTCGTTTAGCACAGTGGGCTAAACAGCTGGCTTGTAATGCAGAACAATTCCAGCAGCGCGGGTTCAATTCCCGTGCCAGCCTCCCCGAACAGGTGCTGGAATGTGGTGACTAGGGGCTTTTCACAGTAATTTCATTGAAGCCTACTTGTGACAATAAGTGATTATTATCGTCATGGTTATTGAAAGGCACCTGATCTGCCAATCCTAATCCCATTTGCCAGCACTTGGCCCATAGTCCCGAATGTTCAGACATGCCAAGTGCTCATCCAGGTACTTTTTAAAGGATGTGAGGCATCCCACCTCTACCACCCTCCCAGGCAGTGTGTTCCAGACCATCACCACCCACTGGGAAAAAAGGCTTTTCCTCAAATCCCCCCTCAGCCTCCCATACCTCAACTTGAACTTGTGTCCCCTCGTAACCAACCCTTCAACTAAGGGGAACAGCTGTTCCCGATCCATCCTGTCCATGGGGATGTAATCTTGTACACCTCGATCAGGTCGCCCCTCAGTCTTCTCTGCTCCAGTGAAAACAACCCAAAGCCTATCCAACCTCCCTTCATAACAAAAATGTTTCATCCCAGGCAACATCCTGGTGAAACACCTCTGCACCCACTCCGGCGCAATCACATCCTTCCTATAATATGGAAATAAGGGAAATAGTAAAAACAATTACAGCACAGGAGACCATTCAGCCCAGCTTAACTCTGCCAATGCTAGCTCTCCAACTGGAGCTTTCCCATCTAGTCAGGTTTTCAGCTGTCTCTCAGCAGTAATGCTCATATCGATGAATCTGAAGGCTGTAGTTCATTGATTTAAGTATCTAACCCTCCATGAATGGTACAGTAGGATGTTTTGTCCCCAAAGTGTGTTGGATATTATGAATGACAAACAACATATACCAAGGCATGAACAGTGTCGTGTTCGATACACTGGTATAACATTGTCTGCAACTTGATGCAGCTTAGATCAGAAAGATACTCCAGACCTTGAAGTTAGTTCAATCAGGTTTATTGAACTAATAGCACAGTTAGCTCAGTTCTCTGTGAGTTCGACTCTCTGCTAATTTAAGTGTGGTTACTCTGACTGAACCAGACTAGCTCTTAACCATGTGGTAGAGGTGTGAGATTGTAACAACACCCTTGACTGATTCTCTAGATGTTCATCAGTGGAAAGAGGCGGATTGTCAGTGCCTTTTATAGTCAGATCCCACCCCTGAGTGTCCTGCCTGCTTATTGGTCATATCCTGTTCTCTGTGTCCATTAGCTGCTTGTCTGTACCTGCCTGTATATCATGATGTGTGTATCTGCATATCATGACAAACAGTATATTAAAAACCAACTTCATATCAGTACATCAGACTTCCAGCATCAGAATTCATGGAGAGATCATGCTCATTTCTAGATTGACAGATAGCACAGCAGGAGAGATCATCAAGGAAAGCATCTCATTAAGTGTCAAGTGACTCAATCAAAGGGTTTCCCCCCTTTGGTCTGGTGGTCTGGGTCACCAAACTAGCAAACCACAAACCTGGAGCAATGCTCTGATGATCCGTCTCGAATCCCAGCATGGTAGATGGTTTCAGTTAAGAAATGGCAGGCATTGGTGAGCTGGAAGAAAATTGTCCGGAATTCTCCGGCCGTTTGCTGGAGGTGAGATTTTCTGGTCCCCCTCGGCAACGCGCCCCCACCCATGGGTTTCCCAGGGGCGGGGGGCGGCTTCAATGGGAATCCCCATTGACAAGCAACAGAGAATCCTGCTTCTAGCGAACAGCACGCTGCAGCTGGAGAATCCCGCCCGTTGATTTAGTTTATTGTCTTTTTTTAATCCACCTTAAAATAGAGTATGTTTACTGAACTGCTAATCCACTGATGTAGAACAATGTTGTGCCTGTTCGGGTACTCTGAGAGAGAACTTAGAACGTCCAATTCACCTAACAGACACGTCTTTCGAATCTGGTGGGAGGAAACCGGAGCACCCGGAGGAAACCCACGCAGACACGGGGAGAACGTGCAGACTCCACACAGACAGCGACCCAAGCCAGGAATCAAATCTGGGACCCTGGCGCTGTGGAGCAACAGTGCTAACCACTATGCTACCGTGCCGCTCATAAAGTGACAGAGAGTAATCAGTTACATCGGAGCTGGGGGTTGGGGGGGGGGGGGGGGGAGCACAAGGAGGGTTTGCAAGGTTATCCATGAGTTGGCTCACAATATTGTCGAATGAAAGCTGCGCTAGGCATTATATTGGTTAACTTAATTGGGTTTGACAGAATCTGTTCCATCTAATTAACAAGCAAGATTGAGGAAACAGATTTGAATCTCACCCACAGACTGTAAAACTGAATCAATTTGCATTTTGGAGAGAAAATAGTTTTGGATAATCTTCAAATGAACTGATGATTACTCAATGTTTTGGATGGAGAATGCCTTCCACAAGCTAATGAGGGATTAATGAAGTAGGAGAAAGCAAAGATGAGGCATTAACAAATGCTTATTGAAAATGTTCCCAATATAGTCCGACGGAAATATTAACTGTCGTATAATATCAAATGAAAGACTTTCATTTAGAAAGTGTCCAATGATCTTAGGACATCCAACAGCACTTCATAGCCAATGAAGTACTTTTGATATTGTCCTGATATCATGATTGAGTTGTAATTCACTGACTGACCATTAGGAGTCTCATTCATATATAAGTGAATGTTAGAGTCAGGTGACCTCTCAGACTGGCTGGAGGAAGCTGGAGAGAGGTTGCTTGTACTTAATCTTATTGTTATTCATCTCTTATTTTGTATATAGTCCACCCACGGTTAATGTTAAGAAATCGTTTATAGCTTTAGTTACAAGTGTTCTTGTAATAAAAATCAGACCATCCGACAAGAGCATTACTGATATATAGCAGGCAACCTGAGTGGTTTTGGTCGAACGGGCTGTAACAAACGTGTTTTAATGAGTCTGCGTTACTCAGCGGAGTAAATTTTCCAGCTCCCTTGCTGGAGATGGGATGGGCAATTTAACAAAACGTTTAAAGGTCCATAGACTTTGGGTGGAAATTTGCGGTATCGGGGTGGGCGTGGCCTGAAAATCCCACCCGCTTTCTCCATGTTCACCTTAACCCTTGCGGGCCAGGATTCCTGGGTCTCTAGAAACCCCGCAGATCAAGGGAGGTGAGGATCGCAGCTCACAAATGGTAAGAGCTTTTCCAGCATTGCTTCTTATCCAAGATGAGCCAGAGGCATCTCCTCATCCAGCAAGCACACCTACTCCCCCCTGATCTGGTCTAATCCAGAAAACCAGACAGTGAAGGGTAGGGCTGAATCTTTAAACACTTTGCAAACTCTTGTTTGCAGAAATAAAAATTGCAAACATGCACGTCCGAAACCAGCAACCTTTTTCAGACTTCTTTGATATGTAGAAGCACAGGTGACTCATCAGTTAATACCCATCACATTAAATTAATTAAACACTCACTCAATATACACTAAACACAATCCTTTGGACAATCAGACCTTACCCCCATCCCATGATCTAATTGGCCCTCAAAGCCACCATGTCCCTCGGAGCCGCAATCTCACATTTAATTGGTTCTTCCATCACCTACCGTGTAATGATGCATATGTGCTCCGGCCCATCTCCAACCTTTACCCCCCCCAACCCCTCTGATTTCCCCCAGTCCCTGATCTCCTCCAACACTGGTCAGAACCTCCCTCATATCTTCCCCTCCAATCCCCCCAACAAGGTCCTTCCGATCCCCTATCCCGCCTTCCTAACTCCCTGGCTCTGGCTTGGTTTCACCTGACAGCTAGGCTCTCAATCTCGTCGGCTGCAACTTAGAACATAGAACATACAGTGCAGAAGGAGGCCATTCAGCCCATTGAGTCTGCACTGACCCACTTAAGCCCTCACTTCCACCCTATCCCCATAACCCAATAACCCCTCCTAATCTTTTTGGATACTTTATCATGGCCAATCCACCGAACCTGCACATCTTTGGACTGTGGGAGGACACTACGGGCAATTTAGCATGGACAGTCCAACTAACCTGCACATCTTTGGACTGCGGGGGGAAACCCCAGGAAACCCACGCAGACACGGGAAGGACGTGCAAACTCCTCGCAGACAGTCACCCAAGGCTGGAATTGAACCCGATGCTGTGCCTCCCCGTGTGTGCGTGGGTTTCCTCCGGGCGCTCCGGTTTCCTCCCACAGTCTAAAGATGTGCGGGTTAGGTGGATTGGCCATGCTAAATTGCCCGTAGTGTCCTTAAAAGTAAGGTTAAGGAGGGGGGGGGGGGTTGTTGGGTTACGGATATAGGGTGGATACGTGGGTTTGAGTAGGGTGATCATTGCTCGGCACAACATCGAGGGCCGAAGGGCCTGTTCTGTGCTGTACTGTTCTATGTTCTAAAGTCGGAGCACCCGGAGGAAACCCACGCATACATGGGGAGAACGTGCAGACTCCGCACAGACAGTGACCCAGCGGGGAATCGTATCTGGGACCCTGGCGCTTCGAAGCCACGGTGTTAGCCACTTGTGCTACCATGCTGCCCAAACTGGGAAACAATGACAAAAAAAAACTTTAATGAGGTCCTGCCAATATAGTTGGTAGAGACGGAGGCATCTACAACTGCTCCCTCCTCAACATCACATTAATATTAATGCCACAGTGCCTGTTGCCAGGAAGAAAGTGTTGTAGTCACAACAAGAACCGCAAACAGCTGTTACTGGACCTGGAGAATAATCTGCAGGCAAACTATTTCCTATTCTCCTTTCTCGTGGAGACCTACATTCGCTTGCAAATGTTACTTTCATCCCCATTCATCTTAAATTCCTGTTGGTGCTATTTTAGCCGATTAAAGCTAGAAATAATAGGAAATTAAGTAGTGTATTAAAGGGTAACGAACGGGGAAATGAGCCACAATTGTGTTAAGCGAAGGGAAGCTGACATTTATTACTAATCACGGTGGTGGCACAGTGGTGTCTCACAGCACCAGGGACCCGGGTTCAATTTCAACCTTGGGTGACTGTCTGCGAGGCGTTTGGACGTCCTTCCCGTGTCTGCGTGGGTTTCCTGGGGTTTCCCCCTGCAGGCCAAAGATGTGCAGGTTAGTTGGACTGCCCATGCTAAATTGCTCCTTCGTGTCCATTTATTAGGTGGGGTTGCGGGGAAAGGGCGGTGGAGTGAGCTTAAGTATGGCGCTCTTCAGGGACTTCCGGTGGTGGCAATGAGGAGCTAAGCCGCACATTCGGCAGCTCCCGCTGAGAACGGACTTTGGGGCTCTTTTCAGAGCCCCCAACGGAGCTGTGTCGGCAAATCCCGACGTGGGAAGAGGTCAGGAGTCGACCCCAACGGTCCTATGGCCCGGACCAGGAGTGCGGTAAGGAGAAAACCGGAGAAAGCACCCCCGAAAAAGCGGGGGAAGGAAGACAAAATGGCGGCCGGCGGAGGCCTTGAGGAGCTGAGGCAGTGGGCTCAGGAGTAGCAGGCGACTCTGCTGCGCTGCTTCCAGGAGCTTAACTTGGAGCTGCTGGAGTCGCGGAAGGTAACCTGACAATGGGAGTAGCCCTGGCGGAGGCGGGGCCGGGCAGGGTGAAAGCGCGGGCTTTCTGTGGGTTTCCCGCGCTGGGAGATAGTGGGGGTGGGTCGGGCCTGAGAAGCGCGGGTCGTTGCTGGCTGTTTTCTTTCCCGCGCAAGAGCGGGGGGGGGGGAGGACCCGTTGACGAGCATGATGGAGGAGGGGTAGTCCCACGTGGGGAGGAGTCGGAGGTAGGGCGGGAGTCGTCGGGGTCAGCAGAAGTTAGCTGGCTCACGGGAGTGCTATGGAGGGAGGGGCATGGCAAGGAGGGCGGGGGGGGGGGGTACAGGCTTGCTGCTGAAACGGTCAGGAAGGAGCTGGAGGACGCAGGGGGGTGCTGGAGGGGGGGAGTTGCCGCCGTGGGAAACTGGTAGAGCGGGGGGACGCTGGCCGGGGGGTGGGCAAGGGATGGGGTATGGCTAATCGGCAGGGGAGGGGGGCAGGGAGCCCTCTCATCCGGCTAATAACCTGGAATGTGAGGGGGCTGAATGGGCCGGTCAAACGGGCCCGGGTATTTGCACACCTGAAGGGGCTGAAGGCGGATGTGGCCATGCACCAGGAGACACACCTGAGAGTGGTGGACCAGGTTCGGCTGAGGAAGGGATGGGTGGGCCAAGTATTCCACTCAGGGCTGGATGAGAAGAGTAAGGGGGGTGGCGATCCTGGTGGGGAAGAAGGTGTCGTTTGAGGCGTTAAATGTGGTGGCTGACAGTGGCGGGAGATATGTGATGGTGAGTGGTAAGCAGCAGGGGGAGCGGGTGGTGTTGGTGAATGTTTACGCCCCAAATTGGGATGATGCGGGGTTTATGCGGCGTATGTTGGGCTGCATTCCGGACCTGGAGGTGGGGGGCCTGATCATGGGGGGGGGGGGGACTTCAACACAGTACTGGATCCCCCATTGGATCGATCCAAGTCCCGGACGGATAGGAGGCCGGCGGCAGCTAAGGTGCTGAGGGGATGTATGGACCAGATGGGGGGGTGGATCCCTGGAGGTTTGCGAGGCCAAGGGCCAGGGAATACTCGTTTTTCTCCCATGTACATAAGGCCTACTCGAGGTTTGTATTTTTTTGTCCTGAGTAGGGGGTTGGTTTCGAGGGTGGAGGATGTGGAATACTTCGCCATTGTCATTTCAGATCATGCCCAGCACTGGGTGGACCTCAGGCTGGGGGAAGAGAGGGACCAGCGCCCGCTCTGGCGCTTGGAGGTGGGGCTGCTGGCAGATGAGGAGGTGGCCGAGAGGGTGTATCGAGAGGTACCTTGAGGCCAATGACAACGGGGAGGTCCGAGTGGGGACGGTCTGGGAGGCATTGAAGGCGGTGATGAGGGGGGAATTGATCTCCATCCGAACCCATAGGGAGAGGGGGGAGCAGAGGGAGAGGGAGAGACTGATAGGGGAGATGGTGAGGGTGGATAGAAGATATGCGGAGGCTCCAGAGAAGGGATTGCTGGGGGAGAGGCGTAGCCTTCAGGCCAGATTCGACCTATTGACTACCAGAAAGGCGGAAGCTCAGTGGAGGAAAGCACAGGGAGCGGTGTATGAATATGGGGAGAAGGCGAGCTGGATGCTGGCACACCAGCTCCGAAAGCGGGACGCGGCCAGGGAGATTGGGGGAGTGACGGATAAGGCTGGGAAGGTGGTGCGGAGGGGAGTAGATGTCAATGGGATCTTCAGAGACTTCTATGGGGAACTGTACCAGTCGGAGCCCCCGGTGGAGGGGGGTGGAATGGGGCGCTTCTTGGACAAGCTGCGATTTCCGAGGGTGGAGGAGGAGCAGGTGGAGGGACTGGGGGCGCCGATCGAGCTGGAGGAGGTGGTCAAAGGGATAGGGAGCATGCAGTCGGGGAAGGCGCCGGGGCCGGACGGGTTTCCGGCGGAATTTTATAAAACGTATTTGGACCTGTTGGGCCCCCTGTTGGTCCGGACCTTTAACGAGGCAAGGGAGGGGGGGGCTTTGCCGCCAACTATGTCACGGGCGCTGATTTCCTTGATCCTGAAGCAGGACAAGGACCCTCTGCAGTGCGGGTCATATAGGCTGATTTTGCTGCTGAATGCCGATGCTAAGCTGCTGGCAAAGATCCTGGCCACTAGAATAGAAGATTGCGTGCCTGGAGTCATTCATGAGGACCAGGCGGGGTTTGTGAAGGGAAGGCAGTTGAATACAAACGTGCGAAGGCTCCTCAATGTCATTATGATGCCGGCCATGGAAGGGAGGCGGAGATAGTGGTGGCATTGGATGCGGAGAAGGCCTTTGATAGGGTTGAGTGGGAGTATTTGTGGAAGGTGTTGGAGAGGTTTGGGTTTGGGGAGGGGTTTATCCGGTGGGTGAGGCTGCTCTATGAGGCCCCGATGGCGAATGTAGCCACAAATAGGAGGAGGTCGGAGTACTTTCGGCTGTACCGGGGGACGAGACAGGGGTGCCCCCTGTCCCCCTTGCTCTTCGCGTTGGCGATTGAGCCCCTGGCCATGGCATTGAGGGAGTCAGGGAACTGGAGGGGCCTGGTGTGGGGTGGGGAGGAGCACTGAGTGTCGCTTTATGCGGACGACCTGTTGCTGTATGTGGTGGACCCGGTGGGGGGGGGGATGCCGGAGGTGATGAGGATTTTTAGTGAATTCGGGGGTTTCTCGGGGTATAAGTTGAACCTGGGCAAGAGTGAGTTGTTTGTGGTGCATCCGGGGGATCAAGAGGAGGGGATTGGTCGGCTCCCACTGAAGCAGGCAGGGAAGAGCTTCAGGTACCTAGGGGTCCAGGTGGCTGGGAGCTGGGGTGCCCTGCACAAGCTCAACCTCACAAGGTTGGTGGAGCAGAAGGAGGAGGAGTTTAAGAGGTGGGATATGTTACCGATGTCACTGGCGGGGAGGGTGCAGTCCGTTAAGATGACGGTGCTCCCGAGGTTTTTGTTCCTGTTCCAGTGCCTCCCCATCTTTAGCCCAAAGGCCTTTTTTAGGAGGGTCAACAGGAGTATCACGGGATTTGTGTGGCCGCATGGGACTCCGAGGGTGAGAAGAGTGTTCCTGGAACGAGGCAGGGATAGGGGGGGGCTGGCATTGCCCAACCTCTGTGGGTACTATTGGGCTGCCAACGCAGTGATGGTGCGTAAGTGGGTAATGGACGAGGAAGGGGCAGCATGGAAGAGGATGGAGGCGGCGTCATGTGTGAATACGAGCCTGGAGGCACTGGTAATGGCGCCGTTGCCGCTCCCTCCAACGAGGTATACCACGAGCCCGGTGGTGGCGGCTACCCTCAAAATTTGGGGGCAATGGAGACGGCATAGGGGAGAAGTGGGGGGCTCGATGGAGGCGATACGGGGGAACCATCGGTTTGTCCCAGGGAGGATTGATGGCGGATTTCTGGGCTGGCACAGGGCAGGGGTTAGGAGGTTGAGGGACCTGTTTGTGGAGGGGAGGTTCGCGAGCCTGGGGGAGTTAGAGGGGAAGTTTGGGCTCCCCCCCGAGGAACATGTTTAGGTACATGCAGGTGAGGGCGTTTGCCAGGCAGCAGGTGGAGGGGTTCCCCTTGCTGCCCCCACGAGGGGTGCGGGATCGGTTGCTCTCGGGGGTGTGGGTTGGAGGAGGGAGGATTTCGGACATATACCGGGTAATGCAGGAGGTAGACGAGGCCTCTGTGGAGGAACTGAAGGGTAAATGGGAAGAGGAGCTGGGCGAGGAGATTGAGGAGGGGACGTGGGCGGATGCCCTGGAGAGAGTGAATTCCTCCTCTTCCTGTGCGAGGCTTCGCCTCATACAGTTCAAGGTGCTGCCTAGGGCCCACTTGACTGGGACGAGGATGAGTAGGTTTTTCGGGGGCGAGGACAGGTGTGCTAAGTGCTCGGGGAGCCCAGAGAACCACGCCCATATGTTTTGGGCGTGCCCAGCGCTGGGGGAGTTTTGAAAGGGGGTAGCAAGGACGGTGTCGAGGGTGGTGGGATCCAGGGTCAAGCCAGGCTGGGGACTCGCTATTTTTGGGGTTGCAGTGGAGCCGGGAGTGCAGGCGGAGAAAGAGGCCGGTGTTCTGGCCTTTGCGTCCCTAGTAGCCCGGCGGATGAT
Source organism: Scyliorhinus canicula (assembly GCF_902713615.1). Lineage (NCBI taxonomy): Eukaryota > Metazoa > Chordata > Chondrichthyes > Carcharhiniformes > Scyliorhinidae > Scyliorhinus > Scyliorhinus canicula. Next base: position 14,866,652 of record NC_052146.1, read on the forward strand.
TCTTCTTCAGTGGAAGGACGCGAGGCCCCCATGCGTGGAGGCCTGGATCAATGATATGGCGGGGTTCATTAAATTGGGGAAGGTGAAATTTGCCCTGAGGGGATCAGTACAAGGGTTCTTTAGGCGGTGGCAGCCTTTCCTGGACTTCCTGGCGGAACGGTAGGGAAATAGGCCGGCAGCAGCAGCAACCCGGGGGTGGGGGAAGGGAGGGGGCGGGGGCGGGGGGTTTGGATCGGCGGGAGGGAGAACTGTGTACATGGGTTTGTGGGATGTGGCGGGTGTTATCACTTTCCCTTTTGTTGTGGGGTGTTCTTTTGTTTTTTTCTTTTGTTTGTAGTTGCTTCTGAAGTTGGGTGGGCATTGTTCTTGGGGTGTTACCGCGGTTGTTTTGTTAATAGAGTTGAGTTGTTTATATTTTGTAAAAATTTCAATAAAAATTATTTTTTTTAAAAAGTATGGCGCTCTTCCAGAGGTGTGGTGGAGACTCAATGGGCCGTGGAGCCTCCTTCTGCACCTTGGGGATTCTATGATCACTGAAAGTGGAGCAATTCGCCATTTATCCCATTGTTGATTATGGGAGCTTGTTGTGCTGAAGCCGACTGCCTTACTCCCTCAGATAGCAACAGTGCAAAGGGAAGTTATTCATTCATTTGTCGTCACCATAACCTTAGAGGAGCCATTGACATCGTCTTGTCTGGCTTTTTATCAGCTTCCCTCAGTCCATGTCTCAACGTCATCCACCCACCCGGATTTCCTCCTTCCTCTTCTAATTTTACCTTCAATTTCTCCTTCAATTATTGCCAGATCGAGGCTGTCAGGTCAGGCCACAGTTTCCAATGCCCATTGTTGCCACTTTCTGTCCCTCGCTGGACTAAGTAACCCGTTTGAGGCCTGACAGTCCGCTCTTGATCTGATCCACTCTTTCTATTCCTTCCGAGGTAGCTCATTGGTTGTGAAATGTTTTGAGACACTCTGAGGAGGAGGCAGCTGATGTATAAATGCAGCTTCTTTATTTGCTGTCCGACAAGGGGGTGGGACCTCAGCAAAATGTGGCAGCGCGTCAGTTGAGGTGAGAAACACGGTGTGAATCCCGCCGTCGGCGTTGGCGGGAAGTCTCATGGAACTTTGACCCTCTCGAGCGAAGGGTTTTTCCTTCACGTGAATCACATCGAGTTCTTGGCGGCCTCCCGCTGATTTGCTCACCCCGGGAAAACTTTTCTGGGGGTGGGGGGGCGGTCCATTTCAATGACTCCCCATCACTTGTTCCGATGCATTAGAGGGGATGGCAGCCAGGAGGCCTGCGCCAAGGTTCTTGTGGGGAGCCCATTGAGACCCCTGGATGGCGCACAGAGGTGGGACCTTCTGTACCCACAATCCAGAGAGCGTCCATCCAGCAAGGGGACCACCACCGCCTCAGAGTGCATTCCAGCTTTAGTTAGTGTTCGCTCCGTGAAAGAGGTCGGCAGTGCTGGAAAAAAAAGTGAATGACGCCCTTAATGCAGCCAGGGTAAGCCTGCCATCTCCAACCTCTCGTTGCAACCCCCCTCACACACTCCTGGCACCTCCAAGGCGATCTCCAACTGGTGGGTTGTCCACCTGTCACGAGACACTCTTCCCCCTCTCTTCCCACGATGCCCCCCCCCCCCCCCCCCCCAGCTCCTCGCATCCCCGCTCCCATTCCTGTCCCACCAAGGCCGTTGTTAAACCACCTGGACAGGTGTGGCTCCCGCCTACAATCTCCCCCGTCAGTATCTCTGCAGGTCAAAAGAGGTATGAGAGGTCGCAGCATCTCAGAGTGATGTGAGAGCTCCGCACCTCCACCCCAAGTGAAGAGAAATCCCTTGAGCATGCCGAGGAGGCAGAGGACCATGCCTGTGCGGACGGTCTTCACGTAAGTAAACATCTCACTTCGTTCACCACCCCCCCCCCCCCCCCCCCCCCCGCCAATGCACAAATACCATCGCACTTACCTTGCAGGGCAATCAAATGAACAGCCTGTACCATCCCCATGCCCTGGATGCCACTGATCCCAGCAGCTCTGAGGGAGGATTCTTGACATCACCACGGAAGAGGCATCACATCTGTCACTGCACCCTCCACTAGTGCAGATACTTGCACATTGGTGGGATTAAGAGTAAGGGAAGCCTCTGGGTCACTCACTGCAGAGCACCTCACATCTGATGATCCACAACGGGCAGCCATAGAATTAAATCATAGAGTTTACAGTGCAGAAGGATGCCATTCGGCCCATCGAGTCTGCACCGGCTCTTGGAAAGAGCACCGTACCCAAGGTCAACACATCCACCCTATCCCCATAACCCAGTAACCCCACCAACCACTAAGTTTGGAAACTAATTTTGGACACTAAGGGCAATTTAGAATGGCCAATCCACCTAACCTGCACATCTTTGGACTGTGGGAGGAAACCGGAGCACCCGGAGGAAACCCACGCAAACACGGGGAGGATGTGCAGACTCCGCACAGACAGTGACCCAAGAGGGGAATCGAACCTGGGACCCTAGAGCTGTGAAGCAATTGCGCTATCCACAATGCTACCGTGCTGCCCCAGCACCAGTCAGAGAGGTGCTGGAGCCCAGGACACTGCTGGGCCCCTGGCCGATGACATTCCCCTCGTTCTGGTCTTCCCAGAGCTGTTGGAACTGCAAAGGCAGAGTGCAAGCATCAGGAAGGGATGGGATTATCCCTCCTCCTGGAGGAGTCCCATTATCTTCTGTCTGAGGAGATGGTGCTGTTACCCCTACACAACGAGGCCAACACAGTGAGGGTGGCATCGCAGTGGAGACCTTGGTGCGGGACAGGCACTCCATGTCTGCTCCATGGCTCAGCTCGTGACCTCCATGGTTGAGGGCATGAGATCCACATCTGCTGCTGGCCAAAATGCACAAACATCTGCACCCGTGAGTTTCGGGGCTTCTGGATTTCAGGAGCACCAGGGTCCCTCGGGCACCTGAAGGGAAGAGGATCTGCAGGGGCGCAGCCCCGGGCCTTCCACCCAGATGAGCCTGGGGGTCTCCAGCCCATCTGACCCCCCCCCCCCCCCCCCCCCCCGGCACAATGAGGAGGGCAGCTCTGCAACACCCCCACCCCCCACCCTGCCAGAATCAACACTCAGGCCTTTCATTGCAATCACTTTTCTCCAGTGATGAGGGGATCATGGACTGACAAGGTATGGAGAGTCAGACCCACCCCAGAGTTCAATTGGAGGAATGCACCCGGACCGCGGGCTGGGCACGGGACTGTAGCAGATGAGAGCTCATCCTGCGTTACTGAACGCCCTTTTCATTGGTGGGATGTGTCCAGCTCTCTGTCAGGCAAGAGCCAGAAATATCGCTGAGGATGAGAGGAACATCGCTCGGTCCTCACTGCAAGTCACCATCATTCTCCTGCAGAGTCCGGCCAATGGTGTTATTGACCTGCCCATGGAATTGGGCACCAGCACGAGAACCTACGCTGCCCCCACAGCTATGGCGAGATTACACTCCCCACAGTGGGAGAGCTCGTCACCCCATAGTGCTGGCTGTCCCCAAACCAAGAGGCTGTGAGGGCATTCCTACCTCGTCGGCCCATCCTTCCCCCTCCTCCTCCTCCGTGGGACCCCCTCGCCACCCTCCCCGTCCTCCTCCTCATCAAAGGAGATGTGGCGCTCCTTCATATTCCCCTGGTCCAGCTGGTCACCCCTCTGCAGCACCAAGTTGTGGAGAACAAAGCAGACTGCAATGATGTGAGGACACCCTCTGGGAGCTGTGTTGTCGAGCACTCCCCAACTGGCCCAGACAGTGGAACCGGATATTGAGTGGCTCTATCGCCTGCTGCCCAATTGCATGCATTGAAGCATAAGCCTTGTTATCGCGAGTATCTGCAGGTGTTTGTGGCCTCTGCACTGGCGTCATCAGCCATCTCTTGAGTAGGTACCCCCTGTTCCTCAGGAGCCACCCCTCTAGCCGCTGCTGTCGTTCAACCATGTCTGGGATCTGAGATCGCCCCATGATATCAGCCATGATTGAATGGTGGAGCAGACTCAATGGGCTGAATGGCCTAATTCTGCTCCTGTGTATTATGGTCAAATACTCTTATGAATGGGCAGCACGGTAGCATAGTGGTTAGCACAGTTGCTTCAGAGCTCCAGGGTCCCAGGTTCGATTCCCAACTTGGGTCACTGTCTATGCGGAGTCTGCATGTTCTCCCCGTGTCTGCGAGGGGTTTCCTCTGGGGGCTCCGGTTTCCTCACACACTCTAAAGATAGAACATAGAACATAGAACAGTACAGCACAGAACAGGCCCTTCGGCCCTCGATGTTGTGCCGAGCAATGATCACCCTACTCAAACCCACGTATCCACCCTATACCCGTAACCCAACAACCCCCCCTTAACCTTACATTTTAGGACACTACGGGCAATTTATCATGGCCAATCCACCTAACCCGCACATCTTTGGACTGTGGGAGGAAACCGGAGCACCCGGAGGAAACCCACGCACACACGGGGAGGACGTGCAGACTCCGCACAGACAGTGACCCAGCCGGGAATCGAACCTGGAACCCTGGAGCTGTGAAGCATTTATGCTAACCACCATGCTACCGTGCTGCCCCAGATGTGCAGGTTAGGTGACTTGGGCATGCTAAATTGCCCTTAGTGTTCAAAAAAGTTTGGGGGGGGAGGTTACTGGGTTACAGAGAGGGTGGAGGTGTGGGTTTAGGTAGGGTGCTCTTTCCAAGGGCCGGTGCAGACTCGATGGGCCAAGTGGCCTCCTTCTGCACTGTAAATTCTATGATTCTAAGATGTATCTGTCATGCACTCTCCCCCGGCAAAGGGGCAGACACCTGTATTATACGCATCATGTGGACACAAACAAGTTCGACATTAAGGGAATGGAATCCTTTGAGGTTCATGAATAGCGCCAAATGATGCCTTATAGAACATACAGTGCAGAAGGAGGCCACTCGGCCCATCGAGCCTGCACCGACCCACTTAAGCCCTCACTTCCACCCTATCCCCGTAACCCAACAACCCCTCCCAACCCTTTTCGGTCATTAAGGGCAATTTAGCATGGCCAATCCACCTAACCTGCACGTCTTTGGACTTGTGGGAGGAAACCGGAGCACCCGGAGGAAACGCACGCACACACGGGGAGAACGTGCAGACTCCACACAGACAGTGACCCAGCGGGGAATCGAACCTGGGACCCTGGCGCTGTGAAGCCACAGTGCTATCCACTTGTGCTACCGTGCTGCAGCCTATCACACCCTGCACATGGGGAATGTCGGCTAAGCAGGCAAAGCCCAAGGCCCTGGCATCTTGGTACAAGTTCAGAAGCATTTGTGTGCAGCTGACTGGGAGATGCCACACAGATGACTGGTGTTACCCTAAAACGAGCATTGAAGTTGAGAGAAGTGGTAAATAAATTTAAGGGTCACGGATAGTGGGTGTCATCCACATGTACCTCAGCACTTGTCTGTCACATGTCCAGCTCCAGTACCAACATTGCTTCTATGGCCGGGATTCTCCCCTACCCGGCGGGGCGGGGGGTCCCGGCGTGATGGAGTGGCGTGAACCTGTCCGGCGTTGGGCCACCCCAACGGTGCAGAAGTCTCCGCACCTTTAGGGGCCAAGCCGTCACATTGAGGGGCTAGGCCCGCGCCAGAGTGGTTGGCGTTCCGCCGGCTGGTGTGAACGGCCTTTGGCGCCACGCCAGCCGGGGCCGAAAGGACTTTGCCCGTTGGCGTAAGTCCGCGCATGCGGTGGAGCGTCAGCGGCTGCTGACGTCATACCGGCGCATGCGCAGGGGAGGGGGTCTCTTCCGCCTCCGCCATGGTGAAGACCATGACCATGGCGAAGGCGGAAGAAAAAGAGTGCCCCCACGGCACAGGCCCGCATGCCGATCGGTGGGCTTCAATCGTGGGACAGGCCACTGTGGGGACACCCCCCCGGGGTCAGATTGCCACGCACCCCCCCCCCCCCCCCCCCCCAGGACCCAGGCGCCCGCCTGCGCCGCCAATCCCACCGGTCAGTTAGGTGTTTTGATTCCCGCCGGCGGGAGAGGCTTGACAGCGGCGGGACTTCGGCCCATCGCGGACCGGAGAATCGCCGCGGGGGGCCCGCCAACCAGCGTGGCGCAATTCCCGCCCCTGCCGAATCTCCGGTGGTGGAGAATTCGGGACACGGCGGGGGCGGGACTTACGCGGGCCCCGGGCGATTCTCCGACCCTACGGGGGGTCGGAGAATCCCGCCCTATTTCTTTCTTCTTCATTGCCACAATATTAGGGAAATTGGGATTCATAGAATTTACTGTTATAAGGAGAACCTTATTGACATTTTCATTATACCATGCATTAGAGCTCGAGATTACTCATGGTGATAATGTCAGATGATCACTTCACACATTGAGGATGACATTCCTCTATCTGTGAGTTTAATAAAGCTGTTTATTTTAATTTGGTTAATGCCTGTGCTTAGGTAGAAGAATGCAATATAACTTCATTAAGAGGTTACCCGTTAATGTTGCCAACATTAGTTTCAAGGCTTATAGGTTGCTTGCTGTAGCACGTATTCTCAATGGAACATGCAAAATGCTTGACTCTTAAGCATCATGTGATAAAAAAAATCAGAATAATGAATAAAGAGCATAAATTTGGCAAGTACTTAAGGGGTAGAAATTAGTGTTGGTGATGCTATCACACAGGGCTTAATGAGTGTCGTTATCTGATTCCCTTCTCTTCTATTTAGTAAAAATGTCAATCCATATCTGGGGCAACGCCTCGTCAAATAAGAAAGAGATCGACACTTGATACGAGTTAAGAATGTGAACAACACCATTTCTGGCAGGAAGTTTTACCCTTTAGTTTGACCTCTAAGTCCATAAGATGTAGGAGGAGCAGAATTAGGCCATTTGGCCCAGCGAGTTTGCTCTGCCATTCGATCATGGCTGATCTCCTCCCAGCCATAACTCCACCGTCCTGCCCGTTCTCCATAACCTTTCAACCCATTACCAATTAAAAGTTTGTCCAGCTCCTCCTTAAATTTACTCCCTGTCCCAGCATGCACTGCACTCTGGGGTGGGAGGAGGAACTGAAGGCACTGTTGCCAGGTTTGTAGATGATACAAAGATGTGCAGAGGGACAAGTGGTGTTGAGGAAGCGGGGGGGGGTATGACTCAGAGGTTTGCGGTACCTATCTGCCATTGGTGCAGAGCACTCGCTGCCCATTGGCTCAGGTCAGTCATGTGCCTCTCTGCTGATTGGTTGAGGCTAGTCATGTGACTGCTCACCCATTGGCTGAGTGGCAAGTAGTCCCGCCTACGAGGCGGGGTATAAGAACCCGTAGGACCCGGCAGTCGGCCTTTCTCTGTAAGTCGACTGCAGGGCATACAACTAGTTGATTAAAGCCTGATATTTGGAACTTCTTCACGACTCGAGTCCAATTGATGGTACATCGGCGGGGGCGGGGGGGGGGGGGGGGGGGGGGTTGCAGCAGAATTTGGCAAGGCTAGGAGAGTGGCCAAAGAAGTGGCAGATAGAATGCAATGTGGAAAAGTGTGAGGTTATGCACTTTGGTAGGAAGAATGGAGCCATAGACTATTTTCTAACTGGGAAAAAGCTGAGGAAACCAGAGGCACAAAGGAACTTAGGAGCCATAGTTCAAGATTCTCTTCAGATTAATGTGCATGTTCAGTCGACATTTAGGAAGGCAAATGCAATGTTTTAAAAAAATATTTTTATTGGCATTTTTCCAGTTTTTACAGCAAAACAATATAACATGTAGTGCATCTGATATTTACACATTGTGACGTTTCTAATTTCCAAGTTTTACATTTATTCTCTCCATCCGCCCTCTCCCGTTGGAAATCTGGTTCTTTCCTTGCACCAACGTTCATCCTGGGTGTTGTATCACTGTGCTCCGCTCCACTCTTCTGTGGTTCCTGTTGGTGTCTTTGTAGGTTTGGTGGTGGTGGTGGGGGGTCATTGGGGGCTTCCTGCCCCCTCCTTGCCTCCCTTTTCCCCCCATCTTTCCCTCTGTGATTCCCTTGGGTTCCCTCCTCAACTCCCCTCCACTCCCACTCTGCTCCTCTCCGTTATGTGCATTCTTAGCTGCCCTCCTCAGTCCTCCCTCTCTCTCTAGTCACTGTTGGCTTTGAACTGGTCTTGGAACAGGCTGATGAATGGCCCCCATGCTTTATGGAAGCTCTCGGCTGGTGTGCTTGATCTTCTCCAGTTGGAGAAATTCCGACAGGTCTACCAGCCAGTCTACGGCTGTGGGTGGTGCTGCTGAGCGCCAGCCGAGCAGGATTCTCCGGCTTGCAATTGGGGATGCAAAAGCCAGGGCATCGATCCTCTTCCCCATATGTAGTTCTGGCTGGTTCGATACCCCGAAGAGTGCCACTCTTGGGCACTACTCCACCCTCTCCCCTACAACCTTGGACATTGCCTCAAAGAAGGCTGTCCTGAACCCGATAAGTTTGAGGCAGGTCCAGGACATGTGGGCGTGGTTGGCCGGGCCTCCCTGGCACTATTCGCATTTATCCTCCACCTCAGGGAAGAACCTGTTCATTTGGGTTCTGGTTCGGTGTGTGTGCTCTGTGCACCACTTTAAATTGCCTGAGGCTTAGCCTTGTGCAGCACTACTTAGTGCTTCGCTCCAGAGTACCCAACCCACTTCCGTCCCAAGCTCATCCTCCCATTTCTGCCTAGCTCCATCCAATGGTGTCCTTGCCCTTTCCAGAAGTCATCCGAGGATGTCCCCACAGTTATTCCTCTCCCTACTGTCCGTATTTATTAGCTCCTCCAGCAGAGTGTCTCTCAAGGCCCTAGGGTACCTCACCGCCCACTTGCGGAGGAAGTGTTTGATTTAAAGGTGCCAGAGTTCCTGTCCTGTTGGCAACTCCATCAGTTCGTCCAGGGTTGCGAGTCTGTCCCCTCTGTAAAAGCCCCTGACCACTAGCGTTCCCCCCCACCTGTCTCCATTTTTTGAAGGTGGCATCGTGCATGGCTGGACGGAATTTGTGTTTACCACAGATGGGGGCCACGGAGAACATCACGGTTAAACCAAAATGCTGCCTCATTTGGTTCCATGTCCTCAATGTGGCTCCCAACACTGGACAGGATGTGTGTTTTGCCAGGGGTGGTGGGAGCGCTGCTGTGGCGAGGGCCCAGAGGGTCGTTCGCATGCAGGAGGACTCCTCTAGCCTCACCCATTCCATATCGGGTTGTCATATCCATCCCCTCACCATCTCGGCTATGGCTGCCCATTGGTGGTACTGCAGAGTCAGCAGGGCCAGGCCGCCCATATTTTTCCTCCTTTGAAGTGTCGGCTTGGGGATCCTGTGGGTTCTTCCACCCCCCCCCCCCCCCCCACACACACACACACACACACACACACACACACAAACGCCAGATCATTCTGTCTACCTTGTGGAAAAAGGCCTTGGGGATGAAGATCGGTATGGATCTGAACAGGACGAGGAACCTCGGCAGTACGTTCGTCTTGGTCATCTACACCCTCCCTGCCAGGGAAAGTGGGAGTGCATCCCATCTCAGTGGGGTCTTTTCAACTTCCTCCGCCAGACTGGGCAGATTCCACTTGTTTCTTCCAAGAGTTTCACCTATGAGGTGAATCCTGTCCCAGGCCCAAACCCCTCCACTACCTCAATGAGGTCCTTCAGTTCAACTCTGTCGAAGGCCTTTTCTGCATCCAGGGAGATGATCACCTCTGGTGTTCGCTCCCCAGATGGGGGTCATTATTATATTTGGCAACCACCTGATGTTAGCTGTCTACCCTTAACGAAGCCTGTCTGGTCCTCAGCAACCACCTCTGGTAGGCAGTTTTCCAGTCCCTCAGCCAGGATCTTCATGAGTTTCTTCGCATCCACATTGAGCAGAGAAATGGGTCTACAAGATCCGCTCTCTGTCTTTTTGGGGTATCAGCGATATCATGACCTGTGTTAGTGTTGGAGGCAGGGTGCCCCTCACTAGGGAACTCCGCGAACATTTCCTGTAGATGTTGGGCCAGGGCTGGTGCGAATGTTTTGTAGAAGTCCCGGTTCCCAGCGCCACCCCCGCTTGCATGGAACTGATGCTTTCCATGATCTCTCCCAGTCCTATTTGTGCTTCCATCTCCCCTTGCCTATCATCCTCCGCGGCTCTCCAGTCCATCAAGGAACTGTTTCATCCCCGTGTCCCCGTCGGGGGGCTCGGAGTCTACAGTCGCTGGTAGAAGGTCTCAAACGCTTGGTCGATCTTTTTTGGTTCGACTACCAGTCTGGCTCTGTTGTCCTTTACCTGGCCTATCTCCCTTGTGGCTGCGTGCTTTCTCAGCTGGTGAGCCAACAGATAGCTAGCCTTCTCTCTGCATTCGGAGAACGTCCGCTGTGTCTGGTGGAGTGGTGCTCTGCCTTCCTGGTGGATAGCAGGTTAAAGTCCTTTTGCAGCTTTTTCAGCTCCGCCAGAAGCCCTACAGTCGGGGCCTCAGAGTACTTTCTGTTGACCTCCAGAATGGAGCCGATCAGTTGTTGCGTGGCCGCCCTCTCTTCTCTGTCCCCACGTGCTTTGTAGGCTATAATCTCTCCCCTAATCACCACCTTCAGTGCCTCCCATTTGGAGTATTGTGAGCAGTTTTGGGCCCCGTATCTAAGGAAGGGTCCAGAGGAGGTTCACAAGAATGATCCCTGGAATGTGATCCCTGGAATGAAGAGCTTGTCGTATGAGAAACAGTTGAGGACACTGGGTCTGTACTCGTTGGAGTTTAGAAGGATGAGGAGGTATCTTATTGAAACTTACAAGATACTTAGAGGCTTGGATAGAGTGGACATGGAGAGAATGTTTCCACTCGTTGGAAAAACTAGAAAAACTAGAACTTGAGGACACAATCTCAGACTAAAGGGACGATCCTTCAAAACAAAGATGAGGAGGAATTTCTTCAGCCAGAGGGGGGAAGTGAATCTGTAGAACTCTTTGCCGCAGAAGGCTGTGGAGGCCAAATCACTGAGTGTCTTTAAGACAGAGATAGATAGGTTCTTGATTAATAAGGAGATCAAGGGTAATGAGGAGTAGGCAGGAGAATGGGGATGAGAAAATATCAGCCATGATTGAATGGCGGAGCAGACTCAATGGGCCGAGTGGCCTAATTCTGCTCCTGTGTCTTATGGTCTTGAGGTAGCGAATTTCACAGATTCCCAACCCTTTGGGAGAAGTAGTTTCTCCTCAACTCTGTTTTAAATTTGCTACTTGTTTGTTCTCAGGCTATGGCCTCACGTTCTAGAACGCCCCACGAGAGGAAGTACCCGCTCCACGGCTTCATTACTTTTTTCCACAGCTTGGGAACCTGTTTGAAATAGAAGAGCTATTCACCAGGTTAATGTGCCGGGCCGCAAACACTGCATGCCAAGATGAGAAATTGTTTTCGGAGAAATATATCTACTCTTCACACATTGCGCACGTTGCCGAGTGGGTTACACATAAATATTTGATACACTGAATTTCTGTCAAGTTCCCAAAAGAACCAAAAGCTTAAGGTATGGCCTTATAAAAAATGCAGCTTGCACTTGTGTTTCTCTCTGACTGCCCTCCCTCCAGAATTTGCTGCAAACATAATGGCGCCTGAACGATATGTGGCATTATTAATGCACAAATTGGCCAGCAAATGTTGTGAAAAAGCAATAACCTATGATATGAAAATCCAAGAAGTTGCCGGACAATTTATGCTGTCTTCTCATAAACATAATAAAAATGGTGTCTCACCCCCAGTGTCCCCACGATTTTCATGAAGTTGCTGCACTTGCGCATTAATTCCCCATTAAACTCGCCACAGAAAGTTACGTCTAGTCATGAACAACCGAAGAATCATTTTAATGATATGGTCATTATTAATGATTTACACACAACCTCCCTGGTCTAGACAATGAACAATTACAAGTGTGCAGTTTCATTCCTTCAAGTTGTGAATTGCTGTTGGAGATTTTATACATGTCAATTTTTAAATTTATTTTCCTGCATTGTTTCTCTGTTAATCTACCCTCTACTTGATTTGACACTGATTTTGCCCACTCCAATTCATCTTCTATCTCAATTTTTCCTTTCCTTATTTCTTAATCTTTTAATCTCATTGCTGAGGGAGATACATTGTTGGTTGTCCTGTAGCTCCCGCCATGCTGTTATCAGCTTGCACGTCCAAGAACTTTATGGGTAAATAGTTTTGAAAGATAAATGTGCCCTAGCATGTCTAACCAACAGGGCGCACTGTGAGACACTCTTTGCTCCAGAAAAAATCAAGCTACACTCTCATTGGTTAGAAGCTAAATCTCCTCTGAGGAGGTAATCACCTATCACTGGATTAACATTTGAATTTGCGACCCAAAGCGCTACCTCCTGCCCACAAAATATACATGATGTGGAGATGCCGGCGTTGGACTGGGGTGAGCACAGTAAGAAGTCTTACAACACCAGGTTAAAGTCCAACAGGTTTGTTTCAAACACGAGCTTTCGGAGCACTGCTCCTTCCTCAGGTGAATGAAGAGGTATGTTCCAGAAACATGGATATAGACAAAGTCAAAGATGCGAAACAATGGTTTTTGCAAGCCCAGGCCAGATCATCCCCCACCATCTGGCCTGTGCTTGCGAAATTCTACCAACTGTCCTGGCTTGAGACAATTCACACCTCTTTCACCTGATGTTACCCCTATCTCTGGATCTGTAAATACTTAATTACCTGCAAATGTTCGCATTCAAGGCACTGTCTTGCATCTTTGACTTTGTCTGTATCTATGTTTCTGGAACTTACCTCTTCATTCACCTGAGGAAGGAGCAGTGCTCCGAAAGCTAGTGTTTGAAACAAACCTGTTGGACTTTAACCTGGTGTTTTAAGACTTCTTACAAAATATACAAACCATCAACAGTCAGGAGTTGCTACAAAGTCTCCGGAAAAATCTCCTACCACATCCTAATGCTGACAGTAGCACACAGCAGCGGAATACATGTTCTGTTTTGCCAAGTGGACTTAACACATTCTGACTGTCATTAAAAACTGAAATTTCAGTGTGTGTACAGTCCCTTTCACCTGGTGAAGCCAAGTTAGCAGAATAAAAGCAGGCACACTTGCCTCAACTGGGGCGAGGGACAGACTTCCTTGGGTCATGAGATAGACTGAGTCTACTGGCCAGGGGAGAAGACAGTCGATAGACCAACTTTAATGACATTGGCTTGCCCAATGGGTAAAGAACCCATTGTTTTTCTACAGGGTTAAAATAAGTGGTTGGCATGTTGCATGCTACCTCACCATACTTCGACCCTTTTGTAGAAAGACTGGGTTCCAATGACTGTCGGCCAAAGGTGTGGAACACCAGCAGTTTATTGAGTACTCTGGGCAGCTCTTACAAGCTGCATCTCTGTTCGCACGCCGGGGAGAACTCCCGTGCTCCCGATACGTATCCCCTTATTTAACCGTGTCACCCCAGCGTCCACGTGATCACCCTATCTACACCTTTGATTGGAACTGAGTGGATTTGAAGAAGGGAAAGGCCATGCAGATTCAACTTCTTGATTTGCTGACACTGCAATCAGATACACAAAGGGGAAATGTTCAAAGTGAGTATTCGCACCAGCAACGAACTGTGGTGAGAAGAAAAATACTCTAAAGGAAGTGTTTTAGCACTGGCACACATCTCTGAAATTAAATTGCACACGTTAACCCTTGAGAGTGCCGAATGACTTGCCTGTATGTCTATTAACTGATCAAAACTATTTTTCCATTGATTAAAAACCAAATGTATATTGATGCTCCTATATATTCACCACTGATTTGACATTGAGTTAGCATTGAGTTAGTATTGAAGACTTACTAAAGAGGAATCCACCAATTGATCAATGAGGCCATGAATAATAAGACTTCTCAAGTAGCCTTACTCCTGACAGCTGACGTGCAACACTTCGTCTTGACAATGCCCGGTATTCACAGAACTAACTTCAATAGAACCGTAGAATAGAACCTTAGAATTCCAACAGTGTAGGGGAAAGCCATTCAGCCCATCAGGTCTGCACCGACCCTCCTGGCTAGGTCCACTCCCCGCCCTATCCCCGCAACCTAACCTGTGCATCCCTGGACATTAAGGGGTAATTTATTACGGCCAATCCACTTAGCCACATCTTTGGACTGTGGGAGGAAACCGCAGCACCCGGAGGAAACCCACGGCGACACAGGGAGAACATTCAAGCTACACACAGTTACCCAAGGCCAGAATTGAACTCGGGTCCCTGGCACTGTGAGGTAGCAGTGCCAACCACTGTGCCACCCTGCCGCCCCTAATGTTCTCACATTTTAGAACTTGTCTGTTCTTTCTACAAACACAAACTGACCTGCTAAGTGTTTCAACCATTTTCCTTTTGGTACAGATTTATGGTAGTTCCTCTTCCATTGTTTTATTTTATTTAGCTTCATCACATTCGATGCATAGAAGAGAAAAGGCGACACGGTAGCACAGTGGTTAGCACTGTTGCTTCACAGCGTCAGGGTCCCAGGTTCGATTCCCTGGTTGGGTGACTGTCTGTGGCGAGTCTGCACGTTCTCCCCGTGTGCGCGTGGGTTTCCTCCGGGTGCTCCGGTTTCCTCCCACAGTCCAAAGATGTGCGGGTTAGGTGGATTGGTTACACTAAATTGCCCTTGGTGCCAAAAAAGGGTAGGTGGGGTTGCTGGGTTACAGGGATAGGGTGGAGGTGTGGGCTTAGGTAGGGCGCTCTTGCAGGGGTCGGTGCAGACTCGATGGGCCGAATGGCCTCCTCTGCACTGTAAGTTGTATGAAATTCTGTGAAAAAGGCAAGCTATTCAATTGGAAAGCAGTATATCACGATAATTATAGACTGGCTGACACCTATTTCCTAAAGGCAATCAGGTAACAGCAATAACAACTTGCATTTATAAAGCGCCTTTCATATAACAAAGCATTCCTGGGCCTTGCCTCGAGGAAAGGAATCTGCCGTCTTTACCTGGTCTGGCCTACCTGTGACTCCAGACCCACAGCAATGCGATTGATTCGTAACCGCTCTCTGAAATGAGCTAGCAAGCCGCTTACTTCAAGGGCAATTAGAGATGGGCAACAAATGCTGGCCTTGCCAGTGTGGAGTCTGCACCTTCTCCCCGTGTCTGTGTGGGTTTCCTCCGGGTGCTCCGGTTTCCTCCCACAATCCAAAGACGTGCAGGTTAAGTGGATTGGTCATGCTACATTACCCCTTAGTGTCCGAAAAGTTAGGTGGGGTTACTGGGTTACAGGGATAGGGTGTGGGCGTGGGCCTGGGTGAAGTGCGCTTTCTGAGGGACAGTGCCAACTTAATGGGCCGAATGGTTTCCCTCTGCACTGGTTTCAATTGCGTGGATACAGGGAGATTAGTTCCTCATGTGAGGGAGAGGCATAACTATGAAGAGAAGGCAGTTACCAAAAAACCCAATAGGGAATTCAGGAGAAACGTCTTTGCCCAAAGAGTGGTGAGGGTGTGGAACTTGCTGCCGAAGATGGTGAGGATGTGGAACTCGCTCCCGAAGGTGGTGATGGTGTGGAACTCGCTCCCAGAGGTTGATGAGGATGTGTAACTCGCTCCCGAAGGTGGTGAGGATGTGTAATTCACTCTCGAAGGTGGTGAGGATGTGGAACTCGCTCCCGAGGGTGGTGAGGGTGTGTAACTCGCTCCCGAGGTTGGTGAGGATGTGTACCTCGCTCCCGAAGGTGGTGATGGTGTGGAACCCGCTCCCAGAGGTTGGTGAGAATGTGGAACTCGCTCCCGAAGGTTGATGAGGATGTGTAACTCGCTGCCGAAGGTGGTGAGGATGTGGAACTCACTCCCAAAAGTGGTGGCTGAAGTGGATCTGTGGATGTATTTTAGAGGAAGCTCGACAAGGATTTGAGGGAAGAGGAAATAGGATGCTCGATTTAGCAAAGAAAAGATGAGACGAGGCTTGAGTGGCGCAAAAGCACCAGCATGTACTGGTTGGGCCGAATGGCCTCTTTCTGTGCCAGATATGCCAGACAATTAGACACTGAGCTACATAAGGAAATATAAGGGCAGGTGGCCAAATGTTTGCTGAAAGAGTTCAGTTCAAAGGATCATCTGAAATGGAATAGAGAGATTGAGAAGCGCATGCGCGGGATCGCCAGCGTGTGCTGGCGGCATCCCAGCACATGTGCAGAGGGCTTTGTCTCCGCACTGGCCATGGGGGACCACTACAGCCGCCGGTGCGGAAGAATAGAGTGCCCCCACGGCACAGGTCCGCCCGCGGATCGGTGGGCCCTGATCGCGGGCCAGGCCACCGTGGGGGGCACCTCCCGGGGCCAGATCCCTCCGTGCCGCCAGGTCCCGCCGGTAAGGACCTACTCTAATTTACGCCGGTGGGACCGGCAAAAAAAACGGGCGGACACTCGGCCCATCGCGGGCCGGAGAATCGCCGGGGGAGGCCGTTGCTAGCGGCCGCCGACCGGTGCGGCGCGATTCCCGCCCCCGCCAAAACCCTGGCGCCAGAGAATTCGGCAGCCGGCGGGGGCGGGATTCATGCCAACCCCCCCGGCGGGTTGGAGAATCCCGCCCCTCATGTCTATGAGAGGGTAGAATGTAGAAGGCCAGCCGGGAGTGAGTTGGAATAGTCAAACCTCGTGGTAACAAATGCATAGATGGGGATTTCAGTCGCAGATAAGCTGAAACAGGGACAAAGTCAGACCTTGCTCTGGAGTTGGTAATAGGCGCACTTTGTGAATGACGTGAAGACTGTGGCTGGAAGCTCATTCCAGAGCCAAATTTAAGACCGAGGTTGTAAACAGCCTGGCTTCATCTGACATAGCTGCCAAGGAGAGGGGTGGAGTCGGTAGCTCAGGACTCCTCAATATGCCTACAAGTTGTACCCATTTGCTTTCAATTCATTGCAGTGATGTCACTTGCAGTGGTGGAGCATTTCTGCTGATTGCGATGGGCCTTACGAATCCTGCCTGGCCTGGTCACAAAAGCAGAGTTTTATTTTTTATAAAATTTAAAGCGCCCAATTAAGGGGCAATTTAGCCTGGCCAATCCACCTACCCTGCACATCTTTGGGTTGTGGGGGCGAAACCCACGCAAACACTGGGAGAATGTGCAAACTCCACACGGACAGTGACCCAGAGCCGGGATCAAACCTGGGACCTCAGCGCCATGAGGTAGCGGGGTGAACCCATTGCGCCACCGTGCTGCCCTTAAACCAAAGCAGAGCTGCTGGTCTCCAGCCTGCCTTAATGCCTCACGAAATAAAAAGAGAATTAATGTTCCTCCAATGCTCATCCTGCTTTTCCTGTTCAGTTGTATACGTGTCTTTCACAGCTGGGGGGGCGGCTCTACACTGTGATGTAGCATTCCCTCATCTCCACCCACCCCCAAACAGCGGCAGGGGGATTATAGCAAATCAGACTAATCCCCACTTCTCTCTCATTCCAAATGGCATCATTCCCCCATTTAGCACAGTGGGCTAAAGAGCTGGCTTGTAATGCAGAACAAGGCCAGCAGAGTGGGTTCAATTCCCGTACCGGCCTCCCCGAACAGGCGCTGGAATGTGGCGACTAGGGGCTTTTCACAGTAACTTCATTGAAGCCTACTCGTGACAATAAGCCATTATTATTATTTCCTCGCTCGCCGCTTTCCAAGCCCCAAGGAAATCTCCTTCTGCACCCGGCACTTCTTCCAGTTGACCAGCAGGGAACTTGACAAAATGAGCAGCGCCAGTCAACGTAGTGGGCAGCTGGGAGAATTCAGGCTGAAGGTCCTCACATTGCAAGACAGTTAGGCCTGGCTCGGCCGTCAAACTGCTCTTCAATGACAATGTTCAATCTGTGAATTCCAATTTACGGAAACTATGAAGGCAGGTGAAATATCCTGCAGTTGTATCTGTAGACCTCCCCCCCCCCCCCCCCCCCACCCCCCACCAAAGAGCTGCAATAAGTAACTTGACATGGTATGTTAATCGCAAGATGTGCTATTGACTGATTATAAACATCTACTTGACACTAGATCAATCAGCACTCCAATCTCATTATTCTAACAATAAGCATCGGCTCTCTAATCTTCTCTAAGTTTCCGCCGAGGCTGACCGCTCTCACATATTAAAACGGGAAGCTTATCCAAATCATTTCAGTCGCTCCCATTAACACGTTCTGCTATCTCACCTTTTGCCACTATTAGCAACCTTCATCCTTCAATGGTACCAGAAAGACTTCTTACGTCCATGACAAATTGGTCAATATCTCCTATGCCGTGACCTGACCCTGGGCAGGATTCTCTGATCCTGAAGCTAAGTGTTGACGCCATCGTAAATGCCATTGCGTTTTACGATGGCGTCAACAGGCGATCCTGCGCCCTACAGGGGCCAGCGCACGGGTGGTGAATTATAAACCTAGTAACTCACACTGTGTTCCATTATATGTACTGTGTCCTTGTGGGCTCTTTATACGAGCCGTTGCGCGGCTCTGCCCATAGGGGGAGATGAGGAGTTTGTACTGGGCTCCACCCATGGCTCCTCCCACTAACCGGAAGTATAAACTCTGCAGTCGTGAGCCTACTGCCAGTTCAACTCGTCACAGGCAGGCTCTGTTGTAAGATTATTGAAACCACTGTTCACTTCCAATCACGTGTCTTGTGAATTGATGGTCACATCAATTTAATAACCTTAGGAAACTTGAAGAAAACTACTATGGAATCAGCCCTCAAACCTGATCGACTAGAACTCGACCCGCAGGCTGCAGAGGCGAAAGAAATCTTTCTACACTGGCTCAGATGTTTCAAGGCCTACCTGGCTGAATCAAGCACTTCAGAAACTACGGAGGAGCAGAAACTCAGCCTACTGCACGCAAGGGTGAGCCACCGTATCTCTACTCAACTTAACAGTACTTCCTCGTATATGGAGGCCCTAGCCATGCTCGATCAACTGTACATGGGGCTCATCAACGAGGTCTACGCACACCACATTTTTACGACCCGCTGCCAGTTCCCCGCGGAGTCGCTGGATGAATTCCTGCGCAATTTAAAAACCTTAGCGCGGGACTGTAATTATCAAGCTGTATCAACCGCCCAACATATGGAGCTCGCTGTCCGAGGTGTGTACGTGGCAGGGCTCAGGTCAAACTATGTGCGCCAAAGGTTGCTTGAAAAAGGGGCCCAGAACTTGAAGGACACTGTAGAGTTAGCTACAACCATGGAGGTCTCGTTCCGCAGCCTCACCTCGTTCCCCGCGGACCAAGCGACCCCATCCTCCGCCCCCGACCAGCGACTGCACCAGGCCTGCGCCGCGAGGCCACCCACCCACTACGCAGCCCCAGTGTGCCATTTATGTGGGCAGCCCCAACACCCACGGCAGCACTGCCCGGCCCACAACGCGACCTGCAGCAGCTGCGGTCGCAAAGGACACTATGCCCGGGTCTGCCTGGCGAATAAATCCCCCTCTCCAAACTCTCCCGCAGCCCAGAACACTCGATTCCCAAACTCACAGGCCCGCAGGCCCTGTAATGCTGCAGCCTGTATGCTGACTCCGCCCCCACCCGACACGTGCGATTCATGGGGGCCGCCATCTTGTCAACCCTCCTCACGCGGCCGGCCACATGCGACTCATGTGGTCGCCATCTTGGACGCCATCTTCCTCGCTGCCCGCCACGTGCGATCCACGGGGGGCGGCTATCTTGGGATCCAGCCTCTTCAAACACTGAAACTCACCTCGACGACTACAACCTCAGTGGACAGTCATCACGGGGCCACTCCAGCACAGCTGATCGAGCCGCCGACTACCCGCAACTCAGCGCGGTCACGTTGGACCAGTCGCGTCCGAAACACCTCCGCAACTCAATGATGACCGTTAAAATCAATGGTTACAGTACACTGTGCCTCTTTGACACCTGGAGTACCTAGAGCTTCGTACACCCAGATCTGGTAAGACGCTGTTCGCTCCCTATCTTCCCTGCACGGCAAACTATCTCCCTCGCCTCGGGCTCACACTCTGTTCACATCCAAGGGCGCACCGTCACGACTCTAACGATTCAGGGCGCCAGCTACTCGAACTTCCAGCTATACATACTCCCTGAACTCTGCGTCCCACTCTTACTGGGACTCGACTTCCAGTGCAACCTCAAAAGCCTCACACTCAGCTTCGGCGGACCTCTACCTCCACTCACTATCTGCAGTCTAGCGACACTAAAAATCGACCCCCCTCCACTCTTTGCCAATCTCACTCCGGACTGCAAACCCATAGCCACCTGGCGGTACAGCCTGCAGGACAGGGATTTTTATCAGAACCAAAGTCCATTGGCTCCTACGTGAGGGGATCATAGAGGCCAGTAATAGCCCCTGGAGAGCTCAGGTGGTGGTCGTCAAGACCGGGGAAAAATTCCGAATGGTAATGGACTATAGCCAGACCATTAATCGGTTCACGCTCCTTGATGCGTACCCCCTCACCAGGATTGCAGACATGGTGAATCAGATCGGCCAGTATTGTATTTTCTCCACGGTGGATCTAAAGTCTGCAAACCACCAGCTCCCAACCTGCCCGGAGGACCGCCACGACACGGCGTTCGAGGCCAATGGCCTCTTCCATTTCCTCCGGGTTCCCTTTGGCGTCACGAATGGGGTCTCGGTGTTCCAACGAGCAAAGGACCGAATGGTGGACCAGTATGGGCTGCGGGCCACGTTTCCGTACTTGGACAACGTCACCATCTGCGGCCATGATCAGCAGGACCACGACGCTAACCTCCATCAATTTCTCCAGACTGCCCAGAAACTCAACCTCACGTATAACACGGAGAAATGCGTTTTCCGCACGACCAGGCTAGCCATCCTCGGCTATGTCGTGGAAAACGGAGTCCTGGGCCCCGACCCGGACCGTATGCGTCCCTCTTACAACTCCCTCTCCCTCATTGTCCCAGGGCCCTCAAAAGGTGCCTGGGATTCTTTTCGTATTACGCCCAGTGGGTCCCTCAGTGTGTGGACAAACCCCACCCACTATTTAAGGCCTTCCTCTGTCAGATGAGTCTCGCCAGGCCTTCACCTGCATCAAGGAGGACATCACCAAAGCCGCCATGCGGGCGGTGGATGAATCCGTCCCCTTTCAAGTGGAGAGCGACGCCTCAGAGGTCACTCTCACCGCCACTCTGAATGAGGCAGGGAGACCAGTCGCCTTCTTCTCCTGAACCCTCTCCGCTTCGGAACTTCGACACTCCTCAGTCGAAAAGGAAGCACAAGCCATCGTGGAGCCTATACGTCACTGGAGGCACTACCTCGCAGGAGGAGGTTCACCCTCATCACCGACCAAAGATCGGTTGCCTTCATGTTTGAGAACTCACAAAGGGGCAAAATTAAAAATAATAAGATCCAACGGTGGAGGATCGAACTCTCCACCTACAAGTATGATATGATGTACCGACCGGGGAAGCTCAACGAGCCCCCAGATGCCCTGTCCCGCGCCCCTTTGAACGCCTGAGCATCGATTTCAAAGAGCCACTCCCCTCGACCAATCGGAATGTGTACTTCCTGAACGTCATCGACGAGTTCTCCCGCTTCCCCTTTGCTATCCCGTGCCCCGATATGACCTCCCACACAGTCATTAGGGCCCTGCACAGTATCTTCACCCTGTTCGGTTTCCCCAGCTACGTGCACAGCGACAGGGGTTCGTCCTTCATGAGCGACGAGCTGCGTCAGTACCTGCTCGACAAGGGCATCGTCTCGAGCAGGACTACCAGCGACAACCCCAGGGGGAACAGGCAGGTGAAGAGGGAGAATGCGACGGTCTGGAAGACCGTCCTACTGACCCTCCGGTCCAGGAATCTCCCAACCTCCCACTGGCAGGAGGTCCTCCCCGACGCGCTCCATGCTATTAGGTCCCTCCTATGTACAGCCACCAGTCAGACCCCTCACGAACGTCTATTTGTTTTTTCTAGGGGCACTACCACGGGGGTTTCGCTCCCAGCATGGTTCAAGACACCGGGCCCGGTTCTCCTCCGGAAGCACGCCCGGACACACAAAACTGACCCACTCGTAGAGAGAGTGCTCCTCCTCCAATCCAACCCTCAATACCCCTTCATCGAATACCTTGACGGCCGTCAGGACACTGTTTCCCTCCGGGATCTGGCGCCTGCAGGATCCAATCCCAACACTACTACCGCCGAGGTACCCCTCACACTACACCCCGCACAACCCTCCGCACCCTGCGCCCCCGCTCCTACAAATTCACTGCCCGTGCTCCACTCCCCCGTGCCTATGGGTTTCCGGCACTCCTCGTCGCCAGTCGAACCTGTCGGGTACGAAGCTCGGACCGAATCATCCCCGGAGTCCACCATCGTACCCTCACCGACTGCCACCACCCAGCCACCCGAAGAGGCTGCAACCCCGGTGCTTCGCCGATCGTAAAGGACGACTTGGCCACCGGACCGGCTCAATTTGTAGACCCGTCGCCCCCGCCGGGCTTGATTTTTTCACAGGGGGTGAATGTGGTGAATTATAAACCTAGTAATTCCATTATATGTTCCATTATATGTATTGTGTCCTTGTGGGCTCTGTATGTGAGCCGTTGCGCGGCTCTGCCCATAGGGGGAGATGAGGATTTTGTGCTGGGCTCCACTCTTGGCTCCGCCCATGGCTCCGCCTATGGCTCCTCCCACTAACCGGAAGTATAAAGATCTGTCGTCTCGTCGCAGGTAGGCTCTGTTGTAAGATTATTAAAACCACTGTTCACTTCCAATCACGTGCCTTGTGAATTGATGGTCACATCAGCATGGCACTGGAGTGACCTACGTAGCTCCAGCTGCCGATACCGGTGTCAAATGGGCAGCGCGGGTCAGCGCATGCGCACTGTGTCCGGCCCAAACTCATGCATACGCGCTGCGACATGGCGGAGAGCTACATGGGCCCGGCGCGGAGTAAAAGAGGCCCTCACCAGGAGAAGCCGGTCCGCCTATCGGTAGGCCCCGATCGTGGGCCAGGCCACGGTGGAGGGCTCCCCCTGGGGTCGGACCCCCCACCAGGCCGCCCCCGGAGAATGAACGCTGCGATCCCGCCGGGTAGGACCACATGTGAACGGCGCTGGCGGGACTCGGCCTATCTCAGCGGCCAGTCGGCCCATCCCGCGCCGGCGCCAGTGGCTCCATTTCTCCGGTCATGGTGGACTGGCGTCGAGTGAATCGTGCCCCCCACCCCGGGCGATTCTCCGACCCGGCCCGCGTTCAGAGAATCCCACCCCCGTTCTTCTATTCTGCTCCACCTCCTCCTCCCCCTTTCTAACCATTTAATTCTTCACATTTCCACCTTTCTTCAGTTCTGTAGAAGGGTCATTCAGACACAAAACATGGTGGGAGATTTTGCTGATGGCGGACGTGGCCGCAAGATCTTGCGAGAATCGCTAAACGAGATGCTGACCGGGGGAGATCTCCTTTCTCGATTTTCGCTGCCCTCTTCGGTGACGTGACGAGGTTCACGCCCACAGAGTTCGAGAACCTCAGTTTGATGCTTTTTCATACATTTTAATATAACTAGGTCACATGATCGTCCCACACTGAATACTGAAAAACGTGAATCAATGGAAGGGATCCCTCCCCGGGGGGCAAAGGTAAGCATATCCCCCCCCGGGGGGGGGGATGGGTTGGGGGAGGGTCATGTCCCCGGCATTGCCCATTGGCACAGATCAGCACTGCCAATGTGGTGCCGAGGAGGGCAATGTGATGTAGGCTCGGAGTAGATCCTTTGGGGAGTCCCATTGGGGGCGGGGTTCACGTTATGTTTGTTGGAGGTGTGAGCACCGATTCTGGTGGTGGTGGTGGGGGCCCTGGTGCTGATGGTGGAGGGGCGGGGGCAGGGCCAGGGGCTGTCCCAATGCTGATGCTTGACAGGGGGGTGGGGTTGGGTGGAGAGCCCCCGATGCTTGTGGAGAGGGGTCCCCACTGCCCGTGCGGGGGATGGGGTGCTGGGCAGGGGTTTCCTTCTGTGCCGATTAAGGCGGCGTTTTAAAGGTTGCCCCGTTCTCTGTGGAGCTGGCCTTGCCGACTCTACCAGGCCCCGCTCCGCCATAATGACGGCGTAAACCACGGTCACTGAATTTCTTTCAGAAAGGCTGAAGGTCTGGCCTAAAAACCCGGCTGTGCAGCCGGAGGGTTTCAGTCAGAACCTCACACTCTGAAAAGAAATGGGAAATTCCATCCATAATCTGCGCAGATAGGGGCAAAGTCCCAAGTTCTCCTCGAAATCACACACCACCCTTGACTTCGACATATACTGACCACTCCTTCAGCGTTGTTGGATCAGAATCTAGGAGCGCCTTCAACACTCAAATTGCAGGGCTTGAAGAAGGTGGCTCCCCATCACCCGCTCATTGGATAACTAGAGTCGGCAATAAATGCTGGCCTTGCTACCCACTCCCGTGAGCTACTAAATAATGCTGATTGGATAATATAATCTCTGCACGCTGAGCTAGCAGGCACAGGCGGTGACTGTCAGTCAGCCAGCTGCCCAACAGCAGATGGTAACTCATTGCTGCCGTTATACAGCTTCCAAATACAGAGATGGAAGAAGAATCTTAATGCGGCGTCTTCTCATGTCCACATGTAACAAAGCCACTTCATGTGTTAGTGGTAGCTAATAGCGCACTTGCCTCTTGGGAGAAGGTCGTGGCTACCAGACCCCTCCAAAGAATAGTTCCATGCTGACACTGCAGGGCAGTACAAAGCGTGCGAGGCACAGTCAGGGGCGCTGTCTTTTGCGTGAGCTGTCAATTCGAGGCCTTGTCTGTCCTCTCGCCTGGACGTAGAAGATTCCTTGGCTGTTTGAGGAAGGGAAGGAGAGTTATCCGTGGTGGCCTGACTGGTATTTTCCCCCTCAATAAGCATCACAAAAGAACGATTATTTGAACATTATCACATTGCTGTTTGTGGGAGCTGGCTGTGTGTACGCTCTCTGTGTCATTCTCTACATCGCAACAGTGACGGCACCTCTAAAGTACTTCGGAGTGTCCTGAGATCGTGAAATGCACTGAAGAAATGCAAATCCTTCTTCCTTTCTAACAAAACCAGGGTTCCAGGTTCGATTCCCCGCTGGGTCACTGCGTGGAGTTTCCTCTGGGTCCTGTGCAGGTGAGGTGGATTGGCCATGACAAATTGCCCTTAGTGACCAAAAAGGTTAGGTGGGGTTATTGGGTTACGGGGATAGGGTGGAAGTGAGGGCTTAAGTGGGTCGGTGCAGACTCGACGGGCCGAATGGCCTCCTTCTGCACTCTATGTTCTGTTGAAGGAGGAGTATCCATTTCCTGGACTCTGGGTAACCTCTCTACTTCATCGCCACTGGTACCATGGGGTTTTTTGGGTGCCACGTGAAAATCCATAGCCTGAGGGGGAGGTGGATGGGGTTGAATGGTAGGAAGTGTTTAATATTGGGGCAAGCTTGATTGTATTTTATTTATTTATCGTTACATGTACCGAAGTACAATGAAAAGTATTTTTCTGTGGCCAAGGAAACATACGCAATTACGTACATAGTAGACAAAAAAAGTAGATAGTTACAGTGAATGCGAGAAAGTACACAATACATTGACAGATAAATAATTAGATACAGTATGGAACAAGGGCAAAATAACAAAGCAAATACGACATAAGCAAGAGAAGCATAGAGTGTCGGGAATAGTGTCTTGTAGGGAACAGATCAGTCTGAGGGGGAGACGTTGAGGAGTTTGGTAACTGTGGGGAAGAAGCTGCTCTGATGTCTGGATGTGCGGGTCTTCAAACTTCTTTACCGTCTGCCTGACGGAAGGGTCTAGAATAGGACAAAGCCTGGGTGGGAGGGGTCTCTGATAATGCTGTCTGCCTACCTGAGGCAGTGGGAGGTGTAGACAGAATCAATGGGAGGATGGCAAGCTTGTGTGAGGTGTAGACAGAATCAATGTGGGGTTGCAAGTTTGTGTGATGCGCTGGGCTGAGTTCACCACACTCTGCAGTTTCTTGCGATCTTGGGCTGAGCAGTTGCCATACTAAGCTGTGATGCAGCCGGATAGGATGCGCCCTATGGCACATCTGTAGAAGTTAGTGAGAGTCTATGCAGATATGCATCGACTAGCCGAATCGCTTAATAGTCCAGCTATTTATTTTTGTCCCCGTGAGTTTTGTATGTTTGTCTCACCTCTGGAGTTGGATTCTCTTATAATGTGCCGTTCTTTCAAAACTGCACTGAGGTGTCTGGCTGGATCGCTGATTCAAGTCCTTGATTGGGGCATGATACAAGAATACCAACTACACCCAAGTACCCACGTATGTCAGCCCATACTGCCCAGCAGTAATCATTAGCTATGGTACAGGATCACAAAATCAGGCCGATTTTCCTCTTCTACAACTTAACAGATACCAGACCAGTGCCGCACTTCTCCCACTGTACCTACTAACCGAGGATTGTCCTGGTCTTTATAACTTAGTGCATTTACCAGATCATACAGAACCAATTCTCTTGACGAGTTAATTGAACGTATTGATGAATAATTCAATAATTGGTCCTCCTTAGCAATAACTTTATACGGTGGCATAACATGTTTTGATGTTGCATGCTTCAAAGACTAATTACATATTCGACTTAATTTTACTCCACACTGTCGAGTATTCCGGTGAGATTAAGAACGTACTTTGTGCAGTTTGGCAAATAGACCAGAGGGGAGTAGAGTAGAAACCCTTTTACGCAGAGCTAGCTGACGCTGTCTGAAATTGATGCAGATTCTTTCAAAAGCGAATTGGACGCATAGTTGAAATGGAAAGATTGACTGGGCTATGGGGAATGAGTGGAGGGTGGGATTGCTAACCTTGAAGAGTCAACACAGACATGATAGCCTGAAGGACAATTCTACGAATTTATTTGAAACCACGAACACCTCAATTTTGTATTCTGAAAGTGGATGGGCGATAATCTTTGATCTCCAGGCCTTCACTGAGGAGGACTCCACGAGTGCCCCAACATGAGTCCCTCCATCCTTTGATGAAGGAGAGCAATACGACCTCTCACCTTTTGCATCCCATTCTCCATCCTTAACAGCATCAGGTACCTTTTAGAGATGAAATGACCAACCACATAGGAGAGAAGTCATAAAATATTTATGGACGCCCTGTCAAAGTTGAGTATCTGACAAGAGTTCAATTGCAAAGAAATAGGTCGAGCTATCAATTTTCTTTGAGTTAAATAATTCTTAGGCAATGGCTTAAATTGTTCTGCTTTTAATGTGAATTTTGCAGGCTTCTGTCTTGCTTTGAACAATCAGTTCAGGTCAATGTTCATCCTTCAATAAACTTCACTGAAATAGATGATTTGGTCATTTATCTCATTGCGGTTTCTGGGACACTGACGTGTGCCAACTCTGGATTCCCTCTATTAGTACAGTGCTTACATTTCAAAATTGTTTCCTTGGCTGTAAAATGCTTTGTGTTTAGGAGAATGAGAGGAAATCTAATTGAGGTATACAACATGATAAACGGTATTGACAAAGTTGATGAAGAGTGGATGCGACCTCTTGTGGGGTAATCTGGAACGAGAGGTCCCAGTTTTAGGCTAAGGGACAGAAGATGTAAAAGAGGGATGAGGAACATAGGAACACAGGAATTAGAAGCTGAAGTAGGCAATTCAGCCCTTCGAACCTGCTCCGCCGTTCAATCAGATCATGGCTGATCTCTTCCTGGTCTCTGCCTGATCTCTTCCTGCTCCCAAATCCACCTCGCCACCTGTTCCCCGTGACCCTTTAAGTTTTAAAAAATCAGAAACATATCTATCCCCTTCTTTAAACCATTTAATGATTCTAATTCCATCACACTATGGGGCAGCGAGTTCCACAAATGCGCCAGCCCCTGCGAGAAGTAGTTCCTCTTCACCTCAGTTCTAAATTACTTCTCTCAAAAGGTGGTGAATCTGTGGAATTCACTACGCCAGAGTGGATGCCGGGACACTGAGTGAGTTTAAGGAGGAGATAGACAGATTTTTAATTAGTAAGGGGTTGAAGGGTTGTGGAGAATGGTCAGGAAAGTGGAGCTGAGGCCGAGAGATCAGCCATGATTGTATTGAATGGTGGAGCGGGCTCGAGGGGCTGAATGGCCTACTCCTGCTCTTAGTTCTTACGTTCGTTTATGTTGTGATGACCTAATGTTGTGAAAGGTGCTGTATTAATGCACAGCCTTTCTCCTGTTTGGGGTCAAACTCAGCCCAGACCAGTTAGATAAAAGTCTCCGCTGTCTGTTGGAATTCATAAGTCATGACGGTAAGTAGCCTTCATTCAGTGTGGAGATTACTACTGGGAGGACAATCTCACTAAAAGGCCTTAGACTGGCTGACACCTGAACCAGCAACTAAGCACCACTAATTCACTCGGTAGTAGGGAGAGCGTAACTCTACACCTCACTGTGTTAACCGTCCGTGGGGAGCTGATGCTGAGCTGGGCCGCTGAAGTGGAAATGTTCCGTTTCACAATATTAACATCACTCAAAACTATTATCGAAAAGCAGTTCATCCTCGTCAACAGCAAAGAATCTTCCAACATCAACTTGAGGTCCGAAGGTTGTTACCTATCGTTTTCTGAGTAGACTATGAGAAAATATGGGGGTGATAGCTGCGATGGTACAGGATGGAATCTCATCACGGCAAGCGTGAAATTACATTAATCCGATATATATTGTGAAGCTCCTCCCAGTCAGGGGGGAGGCTGTGCTCCCCCCCCTCAATCACTGGGGGGGGGGGTTCATAGCAGGGCAATCGGACCCAACGGGCGGGATTCGGTGATCCTTAGCCTAAGTGTTGACGCCGTTGGAAACGCCATTGCGTTTTTCGATGGCGTCAATACGGCCTCAGGGTCAGCATGGCATTGGAGTGGTTCACGCCGCTCCAGCTGCTGATCCTGGCGCGAACTGGGCGCTGCGGGATCCGTGCATGCTCAGTGGCACCAGTGCAAATGTGCACAAGCGCAGTGGCTTCCTTCAACGCGCTGGGCCCGATGCAACATGGCGCAGGACTACAGGGGCCGGCGCGGAAGAAACAAGGCCCCCAGCCAGAGAGGCCGGCCCACCGATAGGTGGACTCCGATCGCGGGCCAGGCCACATCGGAGGCCCCGAGGTCAGAACCCCCCCCCCCCCCCCTCCCCTTACAGGCCGCCCCCTGACCCTTCCACTCCGAGTTCCCGCCAGCTGAGAGCAGGTGTGGGCGGTGGCGGCAGGGCCCGACCGTTTTTATGACGGCCGCTCGGCCCATCCCGGCCGAGAATCGGCGGGCCGGCCGCTTAGAGCGTCCCCGCTTTGTGGAGAATCGCATGCCGGCGTTGGGGCGGCGTGGAGCGATTCGCGCCACTTGCAGGGATTCTCCGGCCCGGCCCCGGGCTGAGAGAATCCCGCCCAACATAGTGCTTGGCCGCTGAAGGGGTCGTATCAATTTCAAGCCTCAATCCTGCCGTCAGTCCGGAGTTTGATTTTTGGCCAATGGCTCGATAACAGACACTCTGTTGAAGAAGCAGCAAATCTCAGCCAAACTCTGCCTTTCAAACCCTTGCTCACACCTGTCGGGTTCCTGAGCTACGTATCCGACAAATGCACTATTGCTGCCCAAACCAGAGATCGAGGATGTAATGAACAGGAACTGTGGGCATGCGGCAAGCATACACACAGCCAGAGCCAGGCACTAATGGCCTAACCCCAACTTAAGATGCACATCTTTTCATTCCCTGCTGATCAAGCAGTTAAGCATGACATCAACTCCATTGAGCCATGTAATGGCCTTTGATTTACAATGATATTTGGTGTTGTGCATCATTATGTTTCCTTAATGCCTCACTGCAGTAGGCACATGGCATAAATAGGTACAGTGAGCTGCCTTGGAATGGAGAGCTTTCTCATTGCAGAGAGTAAGCAGGATACTTAAAGTGGCATCTGCAACTGAACATTAATTAACAAACAAAATATTATATAGGATCTAGAACTTTAAACTTAATTTGAAGTTCCTGAATGAAACAGCAGTGATGCAGCATATCTAATAATTGAATGAGTATTTGGTAACAATCTGCCACTTTTGTTCCAATTATGTTTGGTCAATGCACTGCGCTTTGCATCCAGTGCCTCACCCAGCTTGCTGGATAGCATTCATCCTGGCTCCATATTGGATGGCCACACTACCAGAAGGATGTGGAGGCTTTAGAGAGGGTGCAGAAGAGATTTACCAGGATGTTGCCTGGTATGGAGGGCATTAGCTATGAGGAGAGGTTGAATAAACTCGGTTTGTTCCCACTGGAACGACGGAGGTTGAGGGGCGACCTGATAGAGGTCTACAAAATGATGAGGGGCTTAGGCAGAGTGGATAGTCAGAGGCTTTTCCCCAGGGTAGAGGGGTCAATTACGAGGGGGCATAGGTTTAAGGTGCGAGGGGCAAGGTTTAGAGGAGACGTACGAGGCAAGTTTTTTACACAGAGGGTAGTGGGTGCCTGGAACTCGCTGCCGGAGGAGGTGGTGGAAGCAGGGACGATAGTGACATTTAACGGGCATCTGGACAAATACACGAATAGGATGGGAATAGAGGGATACGGACCCTGGAAGGGCAGAAGATTTTAATTTAGACGGGCAGCATGGTCGGCACGGGCTTGGAGGGCCGAAGGGCCTGTTCCTGTGCTGTACTTTTCTTTGTTCTTTGTTCTATTTGTTCACAGACTTCCTAACTTTAGGGTTCAGACAGCAATCAAGAAGGTGAACTTTGGATATTTTCTTTCTTCCCAACCCTGTGATGGTGAGCCTGTGTGCAGTGTTCAAACTACAATTCAGCTGCAATAAAGTAAGGGCAGAAGGTTTCTTTTTTTAGTTCGGGCATCGTGATTGGCATAGACTTGGAGGGCCGAAGGGCCTGTTCCTGTGCTGTACTTTTCTTTGTTATTTACAATCCAACAGATACTGAGGAATGTCTAGACGTCTCGGCAACCAGCCATTCCCACGCTCACTCTCAGAAAGCTATGCAATTTACCTTGCTCTTTTCCCACATTCCTGCAAGTTTTCCTTTTCAAGTATTTATCCGATTCGCCTTTGGAAGTTGCTTTTGAATCCGTTTCCAGCACTCTTTCAGGCAGCACTATCCCAGATCACGAACAAAATTCTCCTCATCTCCCTTCTGGTTTTTTTATGCCAGCCGTGTCGTCACTGGGAATCAGCGGTCCCTGATTTTTTTTTACTTAAATCCATTGACTTCGCTTTCAGCATTTCGAAATTGTGGTTGATGCCAATTGCATCAAAAGCTTGTCGTAACCTCCACGAGGACAACCCGA
Source organism: Scyliorhinus canicula (assembly GCF_902713615.1). Classification (NCBI taxonomy): domain Eukaryota; kingdom Metazoa; phylum Chordata; class Chondrichthyes; order Carcharhiniformes; family Scyliorhinidae; genus Scyliorhinus; species Scyliorhinus canicula. Next base: position 14,897,937 of record NC_052146.1, read on the forward strand.
TTAATCTCCCCATGAGCCTCGTGGGTTACGAGCTCCCCCATTGACGGGCTTATGCCCCATCAGCGGGTGAGTTAGTTCTGCACATCCAGAACCGGCCCGGGTAGGTGCTGTACTGCAGAGCGGTCCCAACTGAGGCTGGGACTGTTGCCTTGGTCATAAACCATTCTTTTTAACTCTCTGTTCCGGACTCCTCTGTGACTATTGAAAAGCCAAAAGGTACAAGTAACCTTCCCAGCAGATGGACATTTCACCTGATTTCTCCATCTGTATTCTAAATAAAGACATTAACACTTCAATTAAATGAGCTCGTGGGAGAACGCGACATAGATGTTTTCATCTTACACCCCCCTAAGATTAGTAACACTCCCACTCAAATTGAATATTGTGCTCATTATCAAAACCCTGTGGCTTATAGTTGTTTGTTAGTTTGTTACTATTCATTATTGTTGGGGGGGGGGGGGTGCACAAAGTTCCCCTTAGTGTCCAGTTTTTGTGGGTTAGATGGAGTTACAAGGTTTTAGACATAGGGCAGTGATGTGTTGGGTACTCTGGATCCATGGAGACTGCGTTTACCGCAGCAGTAACACATACAGGCTACCAACACTTCAAATACTACAACACTATTTTATTAAGCTAGAAAGTGTTGAACATACTCTCACTGTGGGCCGACACTATGTTGGATTAAACTAAAGACCTATGCCTATCCTAACCAGTCTATGCACTCAGCACATGGTGAAGATCTGTGCTGTAAGCTGTGAGCTCTGTCCTTCTGAGAGGCTGCATCCCGAATGAGCGGGAAAACTGATGCCCTCTGTCTTTATAGTGAGTGTGCTCTAACTGGTGATTGGCTGCGGTGCTGTGTGTGTTGATTGGTCTTGCTGTGTGTCCATCAGTGTGTGTGTCTGCACCATGATATACTGGTATATATTATGACAGACAGGAGCCTGATCAGGGTGGTATTTCACAAGGTGTATGCAGAGTCGATGGGCTAAGTGGTTTCCTTTCGCACCTTAAGAATTCTATGATTGAGTGTGGCAGACTGGAACATTCCAAGGACCCCGACGATGTGCTGAGGGATACTCAGAGGGTCAATGGGGAAAAGACACCGTCTAAGGATCTCCCACCATGATATACCGAGAGGCTGGAAACCATGTAAAGCCCCTCGGGCTGTAAGCACTAGAACAGTAATGGGCAACCTAGGCTGGTCAGTGGGCCGCATGAGTGGCCCTCGTTCATCTCAGTGAGCCACAAGATTGAAATCGGGCTTGTTCACTAAACATGACCCCATGAATAAGATTAAATACATTTAATACACGCCAAATATTTCATAATGAGTTATAGAAAATGCTTAATCATTTATGTCTTGTTATGCTCTAAGTTTGTCACAAGCGGCTTCCTTGTGGTGCACTTGACAAAGGAAGGTTCAGACATGGAGATAACTTCAACACGTTTATTAAACTATATATACTTCTCCTACTCGGGTTCGCCACTACTGCTAATCCTACTATAGCTACCCAGACTGACTAACCAGTTTGCTACAATCCACCTGGTAGGAGTGATATTGAATCAACCCTGTGTCTCTACTCACTGACTGTCTCCACTGGAAAGAGACAGATCATGTGTGTGGTGTCCTTTATATATGGGTTGGTGTAATGGCCTCCTGTGGTCGTGTCACCTCTGTGTGTATCGTGAATGCCCATTGGTCGTGTCCTATCTAACTAATCTATTGGTTGAGTGTGTGTGTGTGTGTGTGTGATGTCTCTGGTGCTCCTTCTAGTGTCTAGCTAGTCTACGTGTATTTACATTAACCCCTCGTGTATTTACAGTGATGCACATCACCGCAATTTGTATATTAATAGAACCGTCATCAACTTCAAATGGTGAAAACAAAATCAATATTTCCACTTGATTGGATGCAGGGGGAGCACATGGCTCTCACAGTCAATGCTGTGAGCAATCAGCATGCACCTCTTGCCCTTGTTTTGTGCGAATCAATTCAGTCATACTGGTTGGGAACAAATTAAGAAAATCAGCGGAATGTAGCAACTCTGCACATGGCAACATTTACTAAGAGGTCTCATGGGCTGCACCTACAACCCATTGGGCAGCAGGTTGTCCACCACTGCACCAGAATATAGAGAATGAAGCGTATAGTAAACGCAACCTCTCCACGTAACCTGTAATGGCAAATGTAGTGAGGAACTGTGCGATCTTGAAAAAAGATGACCTGTTACACTTTATGTATTGTCTAATTGGACTGTTGTGTATTATGCCTTCAAAAATTTTATGATTGAAGTATATACTTGAAATAAAACGATGGAGCGATAAAAATAGGGGATGTGCAAGAAGCCAGAGTTGGAGGAGTCGGGAGATCGAAGAAGGCTGTACGGCCACAGAAGGTCATAGACAGAAATTCTCAATGAGAATCTGAGTCGCACAGAACAAGAATGTGCAACGTTTGATTCTCAGCTTGTCCTGAATTAACAGTTTAGCCGAGTGGTCCCAGGTCAGAGACGGATAGAGTTTTCCAAGGACCCTGGATTTTGTTTACCCAGGATTTTTTTTATTGTCACGTGTACCGAGGTACAGTGAAAAGTCGTTTTCTGTGATCAGCTCAACAGATCATTAAGTACATGAAAAGAAAAGGAAAATAACGAAAATACATAATAGGGCAACACAAGGTACACAATGTAACTAGATAACACCGGCATCGGATGAAGCATACAGGGTGTAGTGTTAATGAGGTCAGTCCATAAGAAGGTTGTTTAGGAGTCTGGTAACAGTGGGGAAGAAGCTCTTTTTGAGTCTGTTCGTACGCGTTCTCAGACCTTCCCAGTTGCCATTCAGTGGCTACTCCTCGGGTGGTTCTCGCCTTAACAAATTTGAATAATGAAAAAAAAATTTTAGAGTACCCAGTTCAATTTTCCAATTAAGGGGCAATTTAGCGTGTTCAATCCACCTACCCTGTACATCTTTGGGTTGTGGGGGCGAAACCCACGCAAACACAGGGAGAATGTGCAATCTCCACACGGACAGTGATCCAGAGCCGGGATCGAACCTGGAACCTTGGCGCCGTGAGGCAGCAGTGCTAACCCACTGCAACAAATTTGAATAATTTTGTTTGTTCCCCAGCCATCGGCCCAATCCATGCTTTTCTTGGCAGCAATTCTCCGGGGCCGTTAGTCATAGAATTTACAGTGTAGAAGGAGGCCATTCGGCCCATCGGGTCTGCTCCGGCCCTTACAAAGACCACCCGACACAAACCCACGTCTCTACCCTATCCCCGTAACCCAGTAACCCCCACTTAACCTTTTTTTATTGGTCACTAAGAGCAATTTATCATCGCCCTCCACCTAACCTGCACATCTTTGGACTGTGGGAGGAAACCGGAGCACCCGGAGGAAACCCATGCAGACACGGGGAGAATGTGCAGACTCCACGCAGACAGTGACCCAAGCTGGGAATCAAACCTGGCACCCTGGAGCTGTGGAGCAACTGTGCGTGCTAACCACTGTGCTACCGACGATTCCTGCTGGCCTGTTGAATCGGGCTTGAGGCCCAAAACGGGATTCTCGCCGGGCGCCAAACCCATCGCGAGTCTCCCGGCCTGTCCCCTGGTGAGATCTGGTTATCGCCCAGAAGCGGAGTCTGGATCATGCCCAGGGAGGGCGACATCCAGATCTTGCTGGGCGGAACGAGGCGGGTGACTCGCGATTTGGGGCTCGGGCGTAATTCACCCGTCGCGCCCAGATCCACACTGGGCAGAATGGGGTTGCTGAATCGCGTCACTAGACATCTTCGCCTCTCCACCTCTGTTTCCTGCATGCAGATGCTCCTTGAAACCATCTCTTCAACCAAGCTTATGACCTTTTGTCCTCACATCTCATTATCTGGCTTGGTGTCGGGCGTTTGCTCTTGTGGAAACTTTGGAACATTTATTTCAAGGGAATCGAATGAACACAGAGTGGAATCATCTCCGAATTTTTCAGTTGCAGACTGAAATCCCACATGCCGAGTTTTCACTCCAGGTCCTTTGCAAGGCACTCAGTGAACAGAGAATCTGGAGGCGTGGTTAGCGCTGGTACTCTGAGGCCTGGCAGAGCCAGAAAGGCCGTCTCCACAGAGATGGTACCCCACATTGCCCAAACAATAAACTCCCATCATCTACCCCACAGACACGGAGGACCTCCCCACCTCACAAGAATCAGGGCACAAATCCTCCCATCCCACAAGCATCTGGGGGCGGGGGGGGGGGGGGGGTGGGAGTGGGGGGGGGGGGGGAATAAGGGGGGTACGTTGAGGGCAGAAGAAGCAGAACCAAACACGCTCACGAGATCATAATGTATGCAAATCAGGCTCGCACCCTTCCTGTGCATGAACTTGATCACGTCATCTGGGGATCACATAGAAATATAGAATCCCTACAGTACAGTTCAGGGGCTGGTTTAGCACTGGGCTAAATCGCTGGCTTTGAAAGCAGACCTAGGAGGCCAGCAGCACGGTTCGATTCCCGTAACAGCCTCCCCGAACAGGCGCCGGAATGTGGCGACTAGGGGCTTTTCACAGTAACTTCATTTGAAGCCTACTCGTGACAATAAGCGATTTTCATTTCATTTCATTTCATCGGAATGGACGGGGAAGATCAGAATCCTAAATCTCGCCGACGAAAATCGCGTTTGTGACCTTTCACATGATTTAGCGGCCATGAGGGACTTGCTCCCCTGGCTAACATGGCCGCGACATTGCACCCGGATTATGGTCACGTTTTTGCTTTTTCCTGTGACCAACAACTGAACCCTCAGCCACAACAATTACTTGGAGAACAATAGTTCTCTGGGCGGCACGGTAGCAAAGTGGTTAGCACTGTTGCTTCACAGTACCAGGTTTCCGGGTTCGATTCCCGGCTTGGGTCACTGTCTGTGTGGAGTTTGCACGTTCTCCCCGTGCCTGCGTGGGTTTCCTCCAGGTGCTCCGGTTTCCTCCCACAAGTCCTGAAAGACGTGCTGTTAGGTGAATTGAACATTCTGAATTCTCCCTCCATGTACCCGAACAGGCACCGGAATGTGGTGACTAGGGGATTTTCACAGTAACTTCCAAAATGTGCCAACATTGGGCGGGATTCTCCGCGGACCGGCGGGATGGCCATTCCAGTGCTGAGGAGTGGCATGAACCACTCCGGTGTCAGGCCGCCACGAAGGTACGGAATCCTCTGCATCTTCAGGGGCTAGGCTGGCGCCGGAGTGTTTGGCGGAAGGGCTTGGCGCCATGCCAACCGGCGGCGAAGGGCCTCCGCCGGCCGGCGCGAGTTGGGGTATGCACGGGAGAGCCAGCGTGTGCTGGCGTCATCCCAGAACAATGCACGGGGGGTGGGAAAGAGTGCCCTTACGGCACAGGCCCGCCCGCGGATCGGCCAGCCCCGATCGCGGGCCAGGCCACCGTGTGGGCACCCCCCGGGGCCAGATCCCTCCCGTGCCCCCCCCCCCCCCCCCGAGGACTCTGCAGGCCGCCCGAGGAGCCAGGTCCCACCGGTAAGGACCTGTTGTGATTTACACCGGCGGGATCCGCCGAAAACGGGCGGCCACTCTGCCCATCGCGGGCCAGAGAATCGCTGGGGGGGGGGCCGCTGCCAGCAGCCGCCGACCGGCGCGCCGCGATTCCCGCCCCCACCAAAACCCCGGCGCCGGAGAATTCGGCAGCCGGCGGGGGCGGGATTCATGCCGTCCCCCGGTGATTCTCCGACCTTGTGGGGGGTTGGAGAATCCCGGCCAAATTTGGGAAACCAATAAAACTCCTCTCAGGATAAGATGCAAAAGATTTGTTGCGGATTTACCTCTCTCCCACATTTCTATGTGTATTCATGGCCAACTGCAGATTTCTGAAGCAGGTCCTCATGTCCAATGATAATTATATCTGATTACTGACTGTGACAAGACAGCTTTCATAAAGATGAACAATGACTTTTTTACTGAGACGCTTTCACCAGATGTTGCATGGGCTTCCCACAAAGTCCTTTCTCTCTCCTGTCACGTCAAAAAGCAATGCACTAACATGCCATAAAATTCAGGCTCAAACTAATAGTGGGGTTGATTAGCAATATTTTAAATTATCTTGAAGCTGGGGACATACAGCACCATAATCAGCGGCATGATTGTTTAATTTATGTCGAAAAATAAAATAAACTTTCGCAAAAAGTTTCTGCAACTTTTGCAATCTTAGAAGTCTCATTAAATGGAATTTTGGACAATTATTTCTGTGCACTTCGGCCCTCTCCTAGTTCTCTCATGAGCTGAAGGGCAGAAAATAAAAGGTTGAGACAAAGGAGTGGATATTGATGGAAAGATTCTATCCTTCCTCAGGGCATTCAAGGTAAAATAAAACACACAAGTCCAAGCGGTTGGACCCCACATAGCAAGTACCCTATTACAAAATCAATTCTCTTTTTATTTTGTGAAAAGGAGTCTTCTGACTTTAACAGGTTTCTGTTTGTTTTAAACTCCCGCCCACCCCATATTGAATAATTTGGTCCTTTGAACCAATGATTCCAAGATTGATGAGAGCTTGCGAGAATGCCTATATTTAACATTTCAAGGACCTGACTAAGCGGATAATGCAATCATTTTGTAAGTAAAGCCTATCAGCCGCACAGTCGGGGTCAGACTCAGTAGATTGTTAACCCATCTCTTCCTGTGCCAAAAATGTATACGTTTTTGTAACACCTCTGCGCATTATATTCACCCACTTCCCCCTGAACAGAAAGACAAAAGAAAGATTTTCAGAAAATAGCCAGAATGACATTTCTAATTCCCAATAATTGGCCCAATTGGGCTTTATATGTAAAACAGATCAGGTGTGGATTCAACGGTTTACTGTGAAGCAGGGTACAGATTCTGTCGCAAGGCTATTTTAGAACATACAGTGCAGAAGGAGGCCGTTCGGCCCATCGAGTCTGCACCGACCCATTTAAGCCCTCACTTCCACCCTATCCCCGTAGCCCAATAACCTTTTTGTTTGGACACTAAGGGCAATTTATTGGCAATTTATTGGCAACGGGAGCAGCTCTGAGTTCACCCACCACAGCCATGGTCACAACACATACAATTCACAACTATTGAACAATTGCTGACGCAACCATTGAAGGGATTGAGCGCGAGCAAAGGGCGGCAACAATGTATATATTCCCATCACAAAACTGACAGGGGAAGGGGAAAGTGAGAGAGACTGGCAGACAGAGATATAGGGATCAGACCCATTCACTTTGATAAGCAATCAAAAGCCACCAAGTTGCCCGTTATTTTTAAGAGTCTTTTCATCCAGTTTTCGAGATACATGGCTTCCCTTCAAAGGGGATGAAATGAAATGAAATGAAATGAATGAAAAATGAATGAAAATCGCTTATTGTCACAAGTAGGCTTCAAATGAAGTTACTGTGAAAAGCCCCTAGTCACCACATTCCAGTGCCTGTTCGGGGAGGCTGGTACGGGAATTGAACTGTGCTGCGGGCCTGCCTTGGTCTGCTTTCCTGGTCTTTCCTGGTGAGATATCTCAGCAATGCCGAGGGCGTCTTGAACAATATTAAGATGGATAAGTCCCCAGGGCCTGATGGGACCTACCCCAGAATACTGAAGGAGGCTAGGGAGGAAATTGCTGAGGCCTTGACAGAAATCTTTGGATCCTCACTGTCTTCAGGTGATGTCCTGGAGGACTGGAGAATAGCCAATGTTGTTCCTTTGTTTAAGAAGGGTAGCAAGGATAATCCAGGGAACTACAGGCCGGTGAGCCTTACGTCAGTGGTAGGGAAATTACCGGAGAGAATTCTTCGAGACAGGATCTACTCCCATTTGGAAGAAAATGGACTTATTAGTGAGAGGGAGCATGGTTTTGTGAAGGGGAGGTTATGTCTCACTAACTTGATAGAGTTTTTTGAAGAGGTCACAGAGATGATTGATGCAGGTAGAGCAGTGGATGTTGTCTGTATGGACTTCAGTAAGGCCTTTGACAAGGTCCCTCATGGTAGACTGGTATAAAAGGTGAAGTCACACGGGATCAGGGGTGAGCTGGCAAGGTGGATACAGAACTGGCTAGGTCATAGAAGGCAGAGAGTAGCAATGGAAGGGTGCTTTTCTAATTGGAGGGCTGTGACTAGTGGTGTTCCGCAGGGATCAGTGCTGGGACCTTTGCTGTTCGTAGTATATATAAATGATTTGGAGGAAAATGTAACTGGTCTGATTAGTAAGTTTGCAGACGACACAAAGGTAGGTGGAATTGCGGATAGCGATGAGGACTGTCAGCAGGATTTAGATCGTTTGGAGACTTGGGCGGAGAGATGGCAGATGTAGTTTAATCCGGACAAATGTGAAGTAATGCATTTTGTACGGTCTAATGCAGGTAGGGAATATACAGTGAATGGTAGAACCCTCAAGAGTATTGAAAATCAGAGAGATCTAGGTGCACAGGTCCACAGGTCACTGAAAGGGGCAACACAGGTGGAGAAGGTAGTCAAGAAGGCATACGGCATGCTTGCCTTCATTGGCTGGGGAATTGTGTATAAGAATTGGCAAGTCATGTTGCAGCTGTATAGAACCTTAGTTAGGCCACACTTGGAGTATAGTGTTCAAAGCTGGTTGCCACACTACCAGAAGGATGGAAGTGGGTCGAAGGGCCTGTACTGCGCTGTATCGTTCTATGTTCTATGATGTGGAGGCTTTAGAGAGGGTGCAGAAGAGATTTACCAGGATGTTGCCTGGTATGAAGGGCATTAGCTATGAGGAGCGGTTGAATAAACTCGGTTTGTTCTCACTGGAAGGATGGAGGTTGAGGGGTGACCTGATAGAGGTCTACAAATTTATGAGGGGCATAGACAGAATGGATAGTCAGAGGCTTTTCCCCAGGGTAGAGGGGTCAATTACTAGGGGGCATAGGTTTAAGGTGCGAGGGGCAAGGTTTAGAGGAGATGTACGAGGTAAGTTTTTTACACAGAGGGTAGTGGGTGCCTGGAACTCGCTGCCGGAGGAGGTGGTGGAAGCAGGGACGATAGTGACATTTAAGGAGCATCTTGACAAATACATGAATAGGATGGGAATAGAGGGATACGGACCCAGGAAGTGTAGAAGAATTTAGTTTAGTCGGGCAGCATGGTCGGCGCAGGCTTGGAGGGCCGAAGGGCCTGTTCCTGTGCTGTACTTTTCTTTTATCCCCCCCTGACCCACCCCAACCTCTTCCTGAACAGCACTAACACTCCACAGTGCACCATTACTGAGAGAATCTCTGCTTGGATTTACGACAACACGTTAATAAGTAAGGCTACGCTCCAGGAATTGTACAAGAAGAAAGGGAAGCATTGAACCCGAGACAAGCGAACCTTGCGGAACACGTGTTCCGTGTGTGAGAAAGAATGTGGGAAATCATACACTGGCTTGTATTAGACAGGTCTAGTCCTAAATAATTAGCTTAATTGGTGCTTTAGCCACTCTGAGGTAATGCATTGATGCTGTGATTAACTCTGGAAAATGCAAGGTTGCTGTAATTAGTTGAAAATAACCATTCCATGGTAAGTGGTCAGTGGGTGGTAGCATTATCACAATGGGGAAGGTCCCTCCCTAGGACTCCACTGATTTAATACAGCTCTCTTCCACAATTCAACACGGTGACTATTCCAAGCCAGCCCCCTTGATAATGCCACCGAATCACAGAAGTGAAATGCTGCAGCTTAACCCTGCGTGTCATAATATACAGACAAGTATATGATGGTGCATAGACAGACACTGACTGAAACACTGAATGACCAATCAACACACAGAACACATCAGCCAATCACCAGACAGGACACGGCCACTATAAAGCCAGAGGGCACTAGTTTTCCCGCTCATTTGGGATGCAGCCTCTGAGACAGCCAGACCCCGTGATCAGCAACACGAACATCTACCATGTGCTGGCAGTATAGTCTGGTCAGGTTAGCCTCAGGTCACCAGTCAACTTAACATAGTGTTAACCCACAGTGCAAGTATGTTTAACAGTCATAGTTAAATAAAATAGAGTTGTACTTCTACAAGTGTAGGTCGCCTGTCTCTCTCACTGCTCTGGTAAACGCAGTCCTCGCAGACCCAGCTTACCCAACACATCACTGCGCTCCTCCAAATCTGGTCTTTTGAACAGCCCCAGTTTTCGCCATTCCATCAAACACAAGTGGTCTTCGGACCTGATCTCAGTATTCCTTGCACTGTCCATTTTAACATCCCACGACTTTTCACATGGTTCCAGAATTGAAACGTCAAACTGGTTTTCAGCAGTCATAAGCTGTGCCTTCACTGGTCTGGGATCGACGACCTGGAATTTCTTCCCTGATTCTCTCTCCCTCTCTCTCCATTTCTTGAGACCTACCTCATCATTTGTCTATCCCTAACAGCCCTTGGGAAGGTGGTGGTGTGCCGGCTTCTGGAACTTCAGCGTTCCCTCGGATGCAGGAATGCCCTCAGTTCTACTGGGAAGGCAGTTCCTGAACAGTGACAGCAAAGGAAAGTTCCAAGCCAGGATGTCGAGTGATTTAGAGTGGAATATCCGGAATAGGGTGCACCCATGCGCCTATTGTCCTTGTCCTTCCAGGTGGTTGAGGTTGTAGCTTTGGAAAAAACGACTGGGTATTGAGCAGGCTTTTACATGGGGATCCTCCCTCTTAGTTATGGCTGAGCTAAATACAAAGGCCTGTGGATTCAACTCTGGTTAAGACGGCTTTATTTTCCAAGCTTGGTTAACTTACGAGGGAGGGTGATTTGGACAAATGCCAAAACCACTCTCCTTTACATTAGTTCAGGTGCAACAGTTATACAATTTCCAAAAATCCGTTGCCCACCCCAGTTGGACTTGATCCAATCTTGGAAGCTGTCGATTTTACTTTGGCCAATGAATTTTACTGCAGGCAGCATGGTGACTGCGTGATCAGCTCATGATTTAACCCCATCCTGTTTCCTGGCCATCTGTTGTTTTCCAGGTCTCTTGTATTCGCTATGTCTTGTTCTCCCCTACTCCCATTTTCCTTTGTCTCAGTGGTTCCTGCCTGTATCATTGTTTGTCTGGGGGCAGGATGTTGAAGCTGGTTCCTCTTTGTAACCTGGGCCAGGATTCTCCCCTACTCGGCGGGGCAGGGGCTCCCGGCGTGATGGAGTGGCGTGAACCACTCCGGCATCGGGCCGCTCCAAAGGTGCGGACTTCTCCGCACCTTTAGGGGCCAAGCCCTCACATTGAGGGGCTAGGCCCGCGCAGGAGTGGTTCCCACTCCGCCGGCTGGCGTGAACAGCCTTTGGCGCCAAGGCAGCCGGGACCGAAAGGACTTCGCCGGCCGGCGTAAGTCTGCGCATGCGCCGGAGCGTCAGCTGCTGCTGACGTCATACCGGCACATGTGCAGGGGAGGGGGTCTCTTCCGCCTCCGCCATGGTGAAGACCATGGCGGAGGCGGAAGAAAAAGAGTGTCCCCACAGCACAGGCCCACCCGCCGATCGGTGGGCCCCGATCGCGGGCCAGGCCACTGTGGGGGCACCCCCCGGGGTCAGATCGCCCCGTGCCACCCCCCCAGGACCCCGGAGCCCGCCCGCGCCGCCTGCTCCCGCCGATCAGGTTGGTGTTTTGATTCCCGCCGGCGGGAGAGGCTTGTCAGGGGCGGAGAATTCAGGACACGGCGGGGGCGGGATTGACGCCGTCCCTGGGCGATTCTCCGACCCCCCCGGGGGGTCGGAGAATCCCGCCTATGGTTTGTCTGAGCTCAGGATGTTGAGTCCACTGATAAGAACAGTTTATTGAGCTGGATATATTATTGCTGGCCACATTATTTCTGTCTGATTCTGACTGTCTTAAGAAAACGGGCAAGTTCGCTAGCTTAAATCCCATCATACATAGTGGCCACTGCTGTTAGCAAGAGTTTAAATGCTTGTTACTGCTATGTTCTAAGAATACGTGTTTAATGTTAACAATGATTACTGGGTATATTTTCTATGATTAGTTTCAATCCTCAATAAACTAACTGATGTCGAGCTATTTTATTGTTATCCTCGCTATCTGCTTTTAAGGGGTCTCACCTCAGGACCCCCCCCCCCCCCCCCCCTCTCGGAAAAGTGCATCTTGTCGGTGTACCACTGTGCCTCAGCGACGGAGAAAATGGACCGCAGAATTGTAACGGTGCAGAAGGAAGCCATTCAGCCCATCGTGTCTGTGCCAGATGAATATTATGACTCAGCGCCGTTCTCCTGACATTTCCCCATAAACCAGCACAGGTTTGTGGATGGGGTGCTAATCAAGTGGATTGCTTTGTCCTGGATGGTGTCGAGCTTCTTGAGTGTTGTTGGAGCTGCGCTCATCCAGGCAAGCGGAGAGCGTTCCATCACACTCCTGACTTGGGCCTGGCAGATGGTGGACGGACTTTGGGGAGTCAGGAGGTGCGTTACACGCCACGCAATTCCCAGCCCATGAATTCTTGTAGCCACTGTATTTAACTGGCTGCTCCAGTTTAGTTTCTAGTTAATGATAGCCCTCATGATGGCTTCAGCAATGGTAATGCCTTTGAATGTCAAGGGGAGATGATTAGACAACTCTCTTCGTTGCTCCTCCATTATAACAGTGACTATTCTTCAAAGGTCTTCATTGGCTGTAAGAGTGCTTTGGGACATCCTCAGGTCGTGAAAGATGTTTTATATAAATGCCAATCTATCCTTCTTTGATGCGGCAAGTGAATCACTTCGCAACTTTTCATTATGGTGTTTAAAAAGGAATCTTTTTCTTTGCCTGGGGACATGACTATTCTTGAATTCTGATTTCTGCAGTAAGGAAAAGCATTGCTGCTCGCTTGGTGGAAAATTGCTGCAGTGATTTAAACGGAACAAAACAAAACAAAAAGTGTCTTTTTTTTAAAATTAATTTTTTCCAATTAAGGGGCAATTTAACGTGGCCAATCCACCTAACCTGCACATCTTTGGGTTGTGGGGGTGAAACCCACGCAGACACGGGGAGAATGTGCAAACTCCACACAGACAGAGACCCAGGGCCAGGATTCAAACCCATGTCCTCAGCGCCGTAGGCAGCAATGCTAACCACTGTGCCACCGTGCCGCCCACAAAAAGTGTCTATAACGGGTTATGTTTAAAATGTCTGCAAATCGGTTGTTAGCTGACGACTTATTTTACAAAGACTGTTAAGTGGCTTTTTACGAGTTGGCATTCTATTATTCTGCCTCTCTTTTAAGATGTCTGATTCTACATGTTGTTGAGTAAACACAGCACGTCGTCCGAATGAAACGTGTTTGCTGGTTTCGAGTCAATAATGGGCCATCTTTCTTTTCCGATTCTTTTGCATGCATCGTGTGACAATTTTCCAGGGGTGTTTACAGAGCAGCCAGGGAAAGGCAACGTGATCAATGGAAGGGGCGATTAGAAGGAGCTTGATAAAAACCGTGTGGCAAAGATGGATTTCTAAGATGGCAGAAGATGAGAGACAAAGGGGGTTTAGGTGGGGAATCCCAGAGAGCAGGACTGACACAGCAGAGGTGGCGGCACAATGGTCTACAGTCAGGAGGGAGTTGTCCTCAACATTGATTCTGGACCTCATGCAGTCTTCTGGCATCAGGTCAAACATGGGCAAGGAAACCTCGAGCTGACTACCATGTACCATCCCTCCTCAGCTGGTGAATCAGCGCACCTCCATGTTGAACACCACTTGGAGGAAACACGGAGAGTGACAAGAACACAGAATGTACTCTGGGTGAGGGACTTCAGGAGGGGCTCAGTTGTACCGCCACAGACCGAGATGAATTCTCCGCTGGCAGGATTCTCAGTTCCACCGGCAGTGCCCCCACGTCCTTGGGTTTCCCAGTACGACATCCCATTGACGGGCATGGTGAAGCCCACTGTAGGTGAATGGAGTGCTGTCATGTGAGAGTACCTTTAAGAAATGGACGTTTAAGCAATGTACCTTTAAGTAATGGAGCAGCTCATATTACTGAAGTGATGTCAGAGTGTGGGTGGAGCTCGGTTTTTAGCTCAGCCATCTTGCAGTGTTTTGGTTTCAGTTTGAGAGAGAGCAGCTGAAAAGTGCCTGGCTGGTTTGCTGTGAGCTGTTTAAAAGGAGAAAGCCGTTTTTTGAGGAAAAGAGCTTGGATGTGTCTGTGTTTGCAGTGAGCTGGATCTGCTGTGATCTCTGCCAGGAAAGATTATCTCTGAATATCTTTGGGTGATTTAAACTCATAATAGTAATGTCTTTAACCTGATGTGTTTCTGTTTAGAACATAGAACATAGAACACTACAGCGCAGTACGGGCCCTTCGGCCCTCGATGTTGCGCCGACCTGTGAAACCATCTGAAGCCTATCTGACCTACACTATTCCATTTTCATCCATATGTCTATCCAGTGACCACTTAAATGCCCTTAAAGTTGGCGAGTCTACTACTGTTGCAGGCAGGGCGTTCCACAGCCCTACTACTCTCTGAGTAAAGAAACTGCCTCTGATATCTGTCCTATATCTCTCACCCCTCAATTTAAAGCTATGTCCCCTTGTGTTGGTCATCACCATCCGAGGAAAAAGACTCTCACTGTCCACCCTATCTAACCCTCTGACTATCTTATATGTCTCTATTAAGTCACCTCTCAGCCTTCTCCTCTCTAACGAAAACAACCTCAATCCCCTGAGCCTTTCCTCGTAAGACCTTCCCTCCATACCAGGCAACATCCTAGTAAATCTCCTCTGAACCCTTTCCAAAGCTTCCACATCCTTCCTATAATGTGGTGACCAGAACTGCACGCAGTACTCCAGGTGCGGCCGCACCAGTTATGTACAGCTGCAGCATGACCTTGTGGTTCCGAAACTCAATCCCCCTGCTTATAAAGGCTAGCACACCATATGCCTTCTTAACAGCCCTATTAACCTGGGTGGCAACTTTCAGGGATTTATGTACCTGGATGCCGAGATCTCTCTGTTCATCTACACTACCAAGAATCTTGCCATTAGCCCAGTACTCTGCATTCCTGTTACTCCTTCCAAAGTGAACCACCTCACACTTTTCCGCATTAAACTCCATCTGCCACCTCCCAGCCCAACTCTGCAGCTTATCTATGTCCCTCTGTATCCTATAACATCCTTCAGCACTATCCACAACTCCACCGACCTTCGTGTCATCTGCAAATTTACTAACCCATCCTTCTACACCCTCTTCCAGGTCATTTATAAAAATGACAAACAGCAGTGGCCCCAAAACAGATCCTTGCGGTACACCACTAGTAACTGAACTCCAGGATGAACATTTGCCATCAACCACCACCCTCTGTCTTCTTTCAGCTAGCCAATTACTGATCCAAACCGCTAAATCACCTTCAATTCCATACTTCCTTATTTTCTGCAATAGCCTACCATGGGGAACCTTATCAAACGCCTTACTGAAATCCATATACACCACATCAACAGCTTTACCCTGATCCACCTGTTTGGTCACCTTCTCAAAAAACTCAATAAGGTTTGTGAGGCATGACCTACCCTTCACAAAACCGTGTTGACTATCGCTAATCAACTTGTTCTTTTCAAGATGATTATAAACCCTATCTCTTATAACCTTTTCCAACATTTTACCCACAACCGAAGTAAGGCTTACAGGTCTATAATTACCAGGGTTGTCTCTACTCCCCTTCTTGAACAAGGGGACAACATTTGCTATCCTCCAGTCTTCCGGCACTATTCCTGTCGACAAAGACGACATAAAGATCAAGGACAAAGGCTCTGCAATCTCCTCCCTGGCTTCCCAGAGAATCCTAGGATAAATCCCATCTGGCCCAGGGGACTTATCTATTTTGACATTTTCCAAAATTGCTAACACCTCCTCCTTTTGAACCTCAATTCCATCTAGCCTGGTCGACTGAACCTGAGTGTTCTCCTCGACCACATTGTCTTTCTCCAGTGTAAACACTGACGAAAAATATCCATTTAACGCTTCCCCTATCTCCTCTGATTCCACACACAACTTTCCACTACTATCCTTGATTGGCCCTAATCTTACTCTAGTCATTCTTTTGTTCCTGATATACCTATAGAAAGCCTTAGGGTTTTCCTTGATCCTATCCGCCAACGACTTTTTGTGTCCTCTCCTCGCTCTTCTTAACTCTCCCTTTAGGTCCTTCCTGGCTAACTTGTAACTCTCAAGTGCCCTAACTGAGCCTTCATGTCTCATCCTAACATAAGCCTTCTTCTTCCTCTTGACAAGTGCTTCAACTTCCTTAGTAAACCACGGTTCCCTTGCTCGACAACTTCCTCCCTGCCTGACAGGTACATACTTATCAAGGACACGCAGTAGCTGTTCCTTGAAAAAGCTCCACATTTCGATTGTACCCATCCCCTGCAGTTTCCTTCCCCATCCTATACATCCTAAATCTTGCCGAATAGCATCATAATTGCCTTTCCCCCAGCTATAATTCTTGCCTTGCGGTATATACCTATCCCTGCCCATTGCTAAAGTAAACATAACCGAGTTGTGATCACTATCACCAAAGTGCTCACCTACATCTAAATCTAACACCTGGCCGGGTTCATTACCCAGTACCAAATCCAATGTGGCCTCGCCCTTTGTTGGTCTGTCTACATACTGCGTCAGAAAACCCTCCTGCACACACTGCACAAAAACTGACCCATCTATAGTACTCGAACTATAGTATTTCCAGTGAATATTTGGAAAGTTAAAGTCCCCCATAACAACTACCCTGTTACTCTCGCTCCTGTCGAGAATCATCTTTGCAATCCTTTCCTCTACATCTCTGGAACTATTCGGAGGTCTATAGACAACTCCCAACAGGGTGACCTCTCCTCTACTGTTCCTAACCTCGGCCCATACTACCTCAGTAGACGAGTCCTCAAGCGTCCTTTCTACCGCCGTAATACTTTCCTTGATTAACAATGCCACACCCCCCCCTCTTTTACCATCTTCTCTGTTCTTACAGAAACATCTAAATCCTGGAACCTGCAACAACCATTCCTGTCCCTGCTCTACCCATGTCTCCGAAATCGCCACAACATCGAGATCCCAGGTACCAACCCATGCTGCAAGCTCCCCCACCTTATTAAAGGTGTTACGTCTTTTGGAGGTTTGAAGGAACATTTTGAGGGATTATTTAGTGTTGTATTATTTTCGGGGTTATTTAAAAAGGTTAAGTTGAATTCATTGAATAAACATTGTTTTGTGTTTAAAAACCTACGTGTCCATAATTGTAATACCACACCTGGAGAACAAGCTGTGTGCTTCAAAAGCAACAATACATTAAAGGGAGAGGTTGGTTGAACTCCATGATACATTTTGGGGTTCTGAAAACGCCGCTCCCATAACAGTGCCAAGGAACACGCGGCTGGGCAGGTGGACAATTCACCCCAAGATGTCAACCTGATCAAGCTACAACATAGGACTACTTGGGCTGGATTCTCAGTTTGGGAGACTAAGTCCCCACACCAGCGTGAAAACGGTGGTGTTTTAACCCATGAAAACTGGCGCAAAACAGCCACCGATTCCCTGCTTTGGGGGGTGGGGGGGGGGGGGGGGCAGCGTAGATCTCCCAGTTCTTTTTTAAATTTTGTTTATTCACCTCTTTTGTCACATTTTCTCCCAAATTTACACCCAACATTAAACAATGATCGTTACCGAATGTAATGTCAGTCCCCATATCAATAACAACGATCCCATCCTCCCACCAAACCCCAAACATTAACCCACATGTTAACATAAACAAATGACAAAGAGGAATCAGGAATCACCCATCGTCACCATTAACACACACCGCCCCCCTCCCCCCAACCCGACCAACCCCCAACCCCCCTAATGTTCAATGTTTTTTTTTTTAAATTTAGATTAGCCAATT
Organism: Scyliorhinus canicula; assembly: GCF_902713615.1. Classification (NCBI taxonomy): domain Eukaryota; kingdom Metazoa; phylum Chordata; class Chondrichthyes; order Carcharhiniformes; family Scyliorhinidae; genus Scyliorhinus; species Scyliorhinus canicula. The sequence continues at coordinate 14,915,802 of NC_052146.1, forward strand.
ATTTTTTCCAATTAAGGGGCAATTTAGCGTGGCCAATCCACCTACTCTGCACATTTTTGGGTTGTGGGGGCGAAACCCACGCAGACACGGAGAGAATGTGCAAACTCCACACGGACAGTGACCCAGAGCCGGGATCGAACCTGGGACCTCAGCGCCGTGAGGCGGTTGTGCTAACCACTAGGCCACCGTGCTGCACTTAATGTTCAATGTTATCCAGCTCTTGAAAGTGCACAATGAATAACGCCCATGAATTGTAGAACCCCTCCATCCTTCCCCTCAGTTCAAACTTAATCTTCTCAAGAGTCAAGAATTCCAGCAGGTCCCCCCGCCACGCCAGGGCACAGGGTGGAGAGGTTGCTCTCCATCCCAACAGGATCCACCTTCGGGCGATCAACGGGGCGAAGGCTATAATATCTGCCTCCGCCCTCGTTTCCAACCCTGGCTGGTCCGACACCCCAAATAGGGCCTCCTGAGGGCCCGGGTCCAGTTTCACGTGCACCACTTTAGAGATTACCTTAGAAAGCTCCTTCCAGTAATCCTCCAGCTTGGGACAGGACCAAAACATATGAACCGTGGTTTGCGGGTCTTCCCCTGCAACATTCACACACATCATCTACCCCCTCAAAGAGCCGATTCATCCTCGCCCTTGTGAGGTGCGCTCTATATACCACGTTCAGCTGTATCAGCCCAAACCTCACGCACGAGGTGGAGGCGTTCACCCTCCGGAGCACCTCACATCAGAACCCCTCCTCCATACCCAATCCCAACTCTTCCTCCCACTTTGCGTTGATCCCTTCTCGCAGCGCCTTGAGCTCCCCGTTCTAGCTGCCGATACGACCCGGAGCATTGCCGGGTCCGTGGCCCCGCACGCGCATGACCGGACCACAAAGAAAGTCCCCCCTTTGGCCTGCTCGTGCACCCCCGGCCGCTCCCCCACAGTTCCCCAGCCCCGAAAAGTGCCACCCCTGCCCACGGACCGGCCCTCCGCCAACTGTGGCAGCGCTGGACTGAGTCCGCAGCCGCCACGTGAGGCAGGGACCACACGTGTCCCACGCCATCGGGAACCCGGCCAGTCGGGGACGGAGCATCGCGGGGCGGGCTTCAGGCAATGGCCTGAGGCTGTGGATACGGTGTGCGGCGTGCTCCGAGAGTCAGAGCCGATCGTGGGTCTGAGACCCCATTCTCCGCTCCTGCGCCGGAGAATGGGGTCTCAGACCCGCGATCGGCTCTGACGCCAGGATGCGATTCTCTGGTGACCGGAGAATCGGAGGCAGCCGTGCACGCGCGGTTGATGCGACACCGGTCGGGGGCTGTTGAACAAGTCTCCCACGGCGAATCTCCGCGGTCGACCGGCTAGTTCCTGCTGAGTTCTGCCGGCGTGGTTCCTGTATGGTTTCTCCCGGCAGGAGCTCGGACTTGCGGCCGTGGTGGCCGTCCTGGTGGGGGGGTTCGGGGGATCAGACTCTGGAGGGGTCTCCCTGACAGCCAGGCACGCGGTCGGCGGGCGCGTGCGATAGGAGGAAAGCGTATCTTCCTCCGCAATGGCCCGCTGTGTGGCTCCGCCATGTTGCGCGGGGGCCGGCATGAAAGCGGCCGCCGCATGCATCTGCGGACACACGGCTGGAAGTGCGGTTTCCCAAATACGATTGGCACATTTTGGAAGTTACTGTGAAAATCCCCTAGTCTCCAAATTCCGGCGTCTGTTCGGATATTCTGAGGGAGAATTCAGAATGTCCAATTCACCTAACAGCACGTCTTTGGACTGTGGGAGGAAACCGGAGCACCCGGAGGAAACCCACGGGGACACGGGGAGAACGTGCAGACTCCGCACAGACAGTGACCCAAGCCGGGAATCGAACCTGGGACCCTGGCGCTGTGAAGCAACAGTGTTAACCACTGTGCTACCATGCTGCAATATCAACCAACACACTGGAGGAGGAGGCTCCACAAATATCCCCATCCTCAATAATGAGGGAGCTCAGCACATCAGTGTGAAAGACAAGGTCGAGCCAATTGCAACAATCATCAACCAGAAGTGCTGAGCGGATGGTCCATCGCGGTCTCCTCCGGAGGCCCCCAGCATCACAGATGTCAGCCAGTTCAATTCACTCCACGCAAATATCAAGAAACGGCTGAAGGCACTGGATACTGCAAAGTACATGGGCCCTGACAATATTCTGCCAACAGTGCTGAACATTTGTGCTCCAGAACTTGCCGCACCCCTAGCCAAGCTGTTCCAGTACACCTCCAGCACTGGCATCTACCTGGCAATGTGGATGATTGCACAGATAGGTCCCGTACACAAGAAACAGGACTAATTTGACTCAGCCAATTATCGCCCCATCAATCTACTCTCGGTCATCAATAAAATGATGGAAGGGGTTATGAACAGCCTTATCAAACGTCACTCCCACAGGAATAACCTGCTCACTCATGCTCAGTTTGGGTTCCGCCAGGCTCACTCAGCTCCTGACCTCATTAGAGCCTGGGTTCAAACATGGACAAAAGGTCTAAACTCCAGAGGTGAGGTGAGAGTGTCTGCTCTTAACACAAAGGCAACATTTGACCAAGCATAGCATCAAGGAGTCCTTGCAAAACTGGAGTAAATGAGAATCAGGGGAAAGCCCTCGGCTGTTACAGCCATACCTGGCGCAAAGGAACATAATTGCGGTGGTTGGAGATGAATCATCTCAGCCCCAGGACTTGACTGCCAGAGTTCCTCAGGGTAGTGTCCTAGGCCCAACCATCTTCAGCTGTTTCATAAATGGACCTCCCTTCCATCATAAGGTCAGAAGTGGGGATGTTCTCTGGTGACTGCACGATGTTCAGCACCATTTGTGACTCCTCAGATAATGAAGCAGTCTATGTCCAAATGTAGCAAGACCTGGACAATATCCAGGCTTGGGCTGACAAGTGGTAACTAACATTCACACCACACAAGTGCCAGGCAATGATTATCTCGAACAAGAGCGTGTCTAAACATTGCCCCTTGACATTCTGTAGCATTACCTTCACTGAGTCCCCCCTATCAACACCCTGGGGTTCACCATTGACCAGAAACTGAACTGAATTGGCCATATAAATGTGGTTCAAAGAGCAGGTCAGACGCAGGGAATCCTGCAGCGAGTAACTCACCTCCTGACACCCCAAAGCCTGTCCACCATCTACAAGGCACAAATGATGGAATACTTTCCACTTGCCTGGATGAGTGCAGCTCCAATAACACTGAAGAAGCTTGACACCATCCAGGACAAAGTAGCCTGCAAGATTGGCACCGTATCGACAAACGTTCACTCCTTCTACCATTGAAGCACAATGGCAGCCGTGTGTATGATCTACAAGATGCACTGCAGGAACTCACCAAGGCTATTAATGCAGCACCTTCCAAACCCATGACTGCCACCATCTAGAAGGGCAAGGGCAGCATGTACATTTGAGCAGCACCACATGCAAACTCCCCACCAAGCCACTCACCATCCTGAAATATATTACCGTTATTTGGCTGTTGCCAGGTCAAAATCCTGGAACTCCCATTCCTAACAGCACAGTGGGTGTATCTACACCACATGGACTGCAACGGCTCAAGAAGGTGGCTCACCACAACCTTCTCAAGGTCTATTAGGGATGCACAATATATATTGGCCTAGCCAATCCCTTGAATGAATTCAAAGAGCGGCACGGTGGCGCAGTGGTTAGCACTGCTACCTCATGGCGGCGAGGTCTCAGGTTCGATCCTGGCTCCAGGTCACTGACCATGTGGAGTTTGCACATTCTCCCTGTGACTGCGTGGGTCTCAACCCCACAACCCAAAGATGAATTGGCCACGCTAAATTGCCCCTTAATTGGAAAATATGCGGGATTCTCTGACCCCCCCCCCCCCGCCAGGTCGGAGAATCGCCGGGGGGGCGGTGTGAATCGAGCCGCGTCGGTTGGGGGCCATTGGCAGCGCCCCTCCCCCCCAGCGATTCTCCAGCCCGTGAACAGGTCCTTACCGGCGGGACCTGGCTCCATGGGCGGCCTGCAGAGTCCTCGGTTGGGCGCCGGGGGGGGATCCGTTCCCGGGGGTTCCCCCGCGGTGGCCTGGCCCACGCTCGGGGCCCACTGATCCGCAGGCGGGCCTGTGCCGGGGGGGCACTCTTTCCCTCCACAATGGCCACTGTCAACCTCCACCATGGTTGGTGCGGAGAAGAACCGCCCTGCGCGTGCGCTGGGATGACGCCAGCACACGCTGACGCTCCCATGCATGCGCCAACTCGCGCCGGCTGGTGGAGGCCATTCGGTGCTGGTTGGCGTGGCGCCAAGCCTCTTCCCCATTGGCCAGCACGGCGCCAAACACTCCGGCACCGGCCTAGCCCCTGAAGGTGCGGAGGATTCCGCACCTTTTGGGGCAGCCGAACGCCGGAGTGGTTCCCTCCACTCCTTGGCGCTGGAGTGGCCCGCCCCGCCGGTTTGCCATGAATCCAGCCCAAGAATTGGGTACTGTAAATTTATTTTCGAAACAAAAAATATTTTAAATTACCTTCTATGCTTTTCTACTGCATGTACTTCTGTAATTACCCTCTCCGCTGTTTGCCTGAACTACTCCTTGTGGTAATAGAGTTCCACGTCCTCACCACTCTTTGTGAAAGAAGTTTACTTAATGAAATTGTCAATAACCAGTATTTATGACCTGTAATTCTGGAACCCTCCACAAGGTGAAACTTTTTCTCCCCTTTCATTTTGTTCAAAGACCTCTGCCTGCTCACCTTCAATCTTCTATATTCTCCTACCTTGCTCAGTGCTAGGTTAGCTGCCACCCACCAGAAGGGTAGATTGTGGGGCATCATATTTGGTCACAGCCTCCGTGAGCTGGGCAATAAACGGTGGCCAAGACAGCGACGTCCATGTTCCGTGAAGGAATAAATTTTCGAAAAATACGCGCAAAAGCCAGCGAAGAGTTCAGCTGACGAAAATGGCTGACGACGCAGCGTACTGATGGCTCAAGTGGCATTTCATTTACTTTAGGTTTTCGAACTACCCGGTTGCTTGTGTGAACAGTTAGAAGGTTAACATTGCAGCTGGAGCACTGTCGCTGACATGGCTTCAGCTCCGTCACTGCAGCAAAAGGAAAACACAGCAGGGGGCGCCGGAAAACCAAAATAGACAGAGAAAACGCTGGGAATACTCAGCAGGTCAGGCAGCGTCTGTGGAATGAGAACTAGAGGGAGGGATTTTCCAGCCCTTCCTGTTGCCGGGATCTTCCTGTCCTGCACCCCCTACCCCCCCTCCCCGATAGTGGGTTCCCCAGCAGCAGGATGGGCGAACCATACAAGACGCAGTTGACATCGATGGGCCTGGAAGATCCGGCCAGCGGCCAATCGTGAGTCGCCTCCGCCGAAGGAAGAAATGCTGCCGGGTTGAGCGGGGGAGGGTGGGGGAGGGGTGGGGGCGTGGGTGGTGGGGTGGGTGGGGGGGGGGGGGGTTGTGGTTGAGGGGGGGGGGGGGCAGCACAAGGAGGTTGGGGGCGGTGTGGAAAATCCGGCCCCAGGTAGCATTCCCCGTCTTTGACCTTTCGTCAGAACCAGAAAAGGTTTAGATCGGGAACCGGTTTTACGCAATAAGATTAATTTACATTCACCCAGCGCCATAACATTCCAAGGCACTTCACCAGCGCTTAATGGAACCTAACACCGAGTCACATAGGCAACTCTTAGGACAGCCGACCAAATTCTTGGTCAAAGAGTTATGTTTCGAGGAGTGGCTTAAAGGAGGTTAAAGAGGGAGAGGTGGGCAGCACGGTGGCGCAGTGGTTAGCACTGCTGCCTCACGGCGCCGAGGTCCCAGGCTGGATCCCGGCTCTGGGTCACTGTCCGTGTGGCGTTTGCACATTCTCCCCGTGTTTGCGTGGGTTTCACCCCCACAACCCAAAAGATGCGCAGGGTAGGTGGGATTGGCCACGTCAAATTGCCCCTTAATTGGAAAGAAATGAATTGGGTACCCTAAATTTTTTATTAAAACAAAGAGGGAGAGGTTTCGGGGGAGAATTCCTGAGCTTAGAATCCAGACATTTGAAAAAAGCAGAGACAGGGAAAGGAGGCAGAGGGGGGGGAAAGAGGGAAAAGGGAAGATCTTTGATAGTGTGGAGGCAGGGGAGGTTAATGGCAACGAGGACGATGGTGCAAATGGGCGATTGCTCGAGAAGTAAAATAATAAAAGGTGGATCCAGGGGAGGTGGAAATGGCAACAGCAGAATCACTACCAAGAGACACAGTCGGAAAAAATGGTCAGTGGTGTTGATGACCCAAAATGGTTGATCTGAGTCCAAAGGGTGGCAGATTTTTTCATCGCTATAACATTCGTGCTTATATTCATGGAAAGAAAGACAATGCCAACCAGAAATTTCCCGAGACAGGTTAGTTTTTAAACTGTTAATACTCACAGATAAATGCAGCGTTTGACCGGTGACACTATATCTATTAATTGACATGAAACATGTGACAGTAAGGTCGTGGCTCACCCAGACACTAAATGATTGGTAAGAGAATCAGTGGCTTTGACAGGAGTCTCAGACAGGATTGCTGGCAGCACACCGAAAAGGCGCCAAATAAAGAAAAGGCCTTGCATCGTACAGGGCTAGACTCGTGAAAGAAAAGTCTTTGTGCCAGATTTAAAAGGTGATATATTTCTGTCGTTGGTTCACAGATATATTCTCTGTCGATTGTTTGAACAGCAGCCTGCTGGCAGGAGTAATCCAGTTAACATTGCACCTTGGAGGCCTCTGTTACTGCTTTTGTTCAAAAGCATCGGAGGTAATGGCCACCACTAACATTGCAGAAACAGCAGCGTTCAGAGAGAACTGGCCTCTGTGTAACTCCAGTAGGTTATCACCATTTCGGGGCCAGTGCAGGATTTTTATCTGAGCTGCACGGGGATTTTGTGTTACAGAAGATTGAAGCAAATGTGGCCACTTGGCCCATTGTACCTGCGCGAGGCAACCTTCCTAAAGCAACCCCATGAAGTTAACCCCGTAGCTACCACTCTCTATGTCTGTATGTCTGGCCCGAAAATATAAATCACCGATTCTTCCCTTTAATGCTGAAAATGACGTGTCCCTCAATTATTCCCTGCGATAAAGCACTTCTTGTATCGGCACCTGTCTGGGTTCTCTGCTTACCCTCGAGGTGTCAGTTTTAAATTGAGGAGCTTTCTTCACCTCACCCCAATTGGAGAGGCACCAATGGGAGATGATATTGGGCTGGCATGGTGGCAGAGTGGTTAGCACTGCTTTCTCACAGTGCCAGGAACCCAGGTTCGAATCTGGCCTCGCGTGACTGTCTGGGTGGAGTTTGCACGTTCTGCCGCTGTCTGCGTGGGTTTCCTCCGGGTGCTCCGGCTTCCTCCCGCCGTCCGAAGGTATGCAAGTTAGGTAAATTGGCCACGCTAAATTGCAACTTAGTGTCCAACGGTTGGGTGGGGTTGCAGGATTAGGGCGGGAGATTGGACCGAGGTAGGATGCTCTTTCGAAGGGTCGGTGCAGACTCAATGGGCCGAATGGCCTTCTTCTGCACTGTAGGGATTCTATTATTAATTCAATGATAAATAGGGTAGATAGGAAGGAACATTTCCCCTTAGTGGAGTGTCAATAACCAGGGGGCATAAATTTAGGGGAAGAGGCCGGAGATTTAGAGGGGATTTGAGGAAACTATTTTCACCCAGAGGGTGGTGGGAATCTGGAACTCGCTGCCTGAAAGGGTGGGAGAGATGGGAACCCTCACAACTTAAAAAAAATATTTGGATGAGCACTTGAAACCCCACAGCATACAAGGGCTGGAAAATGGGGTGAGAATGGATTGGTGCCTGATGGCCGGCAGAAACACGATGGGCCGAAAGGCCTCTTTCTGTGCTGTAAAACTCTACAACTCTCTGAAACACATCCCCATCGTTACTGGCTGCCCCTCAGCCATTCAGTGCTGTGAAGAGCATTAATTAGCCAGACGCACAGCTTCTGCCTCTTCACATGGGAGTAGGCCTTGCTAAAGAGCACTGCCAGCCCATTCCAATTGGCCAGCAGCTTTCTAGGCCCAGCAGCGTCGGTAGTAGCAGTGGCCAGGAAAGGAACTGCAGGCAGTCAGGGTGGAGGCTGGAGTCATCTCCCTGGCTTCCTATGGCTGAGCTAATTGTAACTTGAACTCCATTTTCCTGCTTGTCTCCATAACCCTTGACTCTCAACCTTGAATATATTCAATAATCCAATCTCCACTGGTCTGAAAATAGTACCACGAGATCCTTTACAACCACCGGACTCAGCAGATGGACATCGCATCCAAAAGGTGGTACATCTGCCAGCGCAGCATGCTCTCAGTGTTACTCTGGAGTAACAGATTTGAAGGCCTGAGGTGAGACCTGAGCCCAGAACCTTGGGCGTCAGAGACAACAGGGCGACCAATTGAACTGTAGCTGGATCTCGAACTGATCTAACTTTCTTGCTGAACACTAAGAAGTCTGACAACACCAGGTTATAGTCCAACATGTTTGTTTCAAACACTAGCTTTCGGAGCACTGCTGCTTCCTCAGGTGAACGAGCAGGGAAGGAGCAGTGCTCCGAAAGCTAGTGTTTGAAACAAACATGTTGGACTTAACCTGGTGCTGTCAGACTTCTTACTGTGCTCACCCCAGTCCAACGCCGGCATCTCCACATCATTTCTTGCTGAAGGATCAGAGATATTGGTCATCCAGTTGAAGTTTGAGATCTTGCAAGGAGTTGACAATGTGAAGGGCAGGAAAATTTAAATTACCGATGGAAACGGGTTAAATATTCGAAAATTAAGATGTAAGAGGGGAAACCTGGTGATATTTGTGATTGACTGAAGGTGAAATGTGGACCCTTTAGAAAGGGTAGCAGCTGCCAAGCGGGCTTGCTCTTAAGAAGGACATGTTGCCGGAGGGTACAGTGCAGGTCGGCGCTGTCAAGGGCAGGCATCTATGGGTGGCGCCAAGGTTTTCCGATGCTTCTATTGAGGAATCGATGGAGGTCATTGTGGCCCAGAGCACAAAGGTCTAAAATCAACTGCCCACATCGGCACTATGTCTCCTATGGCACTGGTTCTCTGTCCATTTGCAGGTAGCTGACTTGTGGGCATGCTGGGATCTCTTATGTCCCCGTACGAGCATAGACAGGGCTTCAGCTTAAGCATCTCGCCTGAAAGACATCACCTCCTACAGTGCAGCACTCTCTCCTTGCTGCACTGAGTTGTCAACCTGGTTCACTGTGCTCAGGGTTTTGTCACGGGACTTGAACATACAATGCTCCGACTCAGAAGTAAGAGCGCACCCCCCAGCAAGCCACGCTCACATCAATATTTCGGTACATTTTTGAGGAAAAAAGTGAGGATGTAGTCTGAAGATAAGCAGGGAAAGTTGGTCTTGCTAGGTTTAAAGGGACAAATGGCCTTTCTGCACCTAATCTATCCTATTTTGTGAATGAATAGTCAAAAGAAAAAACAATTCTTTAGCTAAATTGCGAGTATAGATAAAGGCAACCTTGAACAAGTTTATGGTGATGATTAAGAAAACACTTTTTACTCGGGTGCTTCTTTCAAGGTTCCGTTGACTATAACAGAATGTGAAGGCAGGAGAGAGGGTGTAAAAATGATTGACTGATTGGTTCCTGCGATGATAGGGGCTGGTTTAGCACACTTTGCTAAATCGCTGGCTTTGAAAGCAGACCAAGGCAGGCCAGCAGCACGGTTCAATTCCCGTACCAGCCTCCCCGAACAGGCGCCGAAATGTGGTGACTAGGGGCTTTTCACAGTAACTTCTTTTGAAGCCTACTTGTGACAAGAAGCGATTTGCATTTCATTTCATTTCATTTCATGCGGGACTTCAGCTGCGTGGGCAGATTTAAGGCGGTTGACTAAAGACTCAAAGGTGTCATGAGGAAAATGTCTCTTGGCGCAGCGGGCGGTTAGGATCTGGAATGCTCCGGCTGCGAGCCTGGTGGGGGCTGATTCAATCATGGCATTTAAAAAGGGCATCGGATGATTGCGTAAAGAGGAAGAAATAAATTGCAGAGCTACTGGGCGAGGCAGGGCAAGTGAGGGGCGCCAACCGAGTGACCACTCCACCGAACCAGCATGAACACGAGGGGAGGAAAGGCCTCCTTCTGCACCGTCACCACTCTAGGGTTCCGTAATGGTGTCCCTGGCGGCAGGGGAAGATACTTTACTGTGTCAGAGGCTTTTCAGTAAGTCGGAACAATTTTCCTTTCACACGAGGCTATGAAATTGTCAGAATTTTACTGTGTCCCACAAATTGTCAGACAATCTCAGGGCAGCAGAGTGGCTCGCAAGGGGGAAAAAAGCACTGCCTCATTAAACATTAATGCCAGTGAAAACCTCTGCCAATATGGATGGCCCCATAACCTTTGCAGATCAAATTTAATTTTTTGCAGCATAGAACGAGTTCTGTGCATTTGATTCCTAACATTTTGAAATATCGTTTCTCTACTCAGTCGAAAGCAGGGTAATAAATTTTGCTAAAGAGCTTTTAATGGACCCATAAACTTTCAAAGTTGCTGGGCTTGAAGGCTTTGGGTTAGGCGATGCGTTGGGTATCGGGCGTTTTAAATACAATTTATGTTGATGTGCCACCGGTCTCACTCTCAGCGATCTCTCCCATCCGCCTTCTCCCTTTAACCGAGGGCGGGATTTTCCGGGGTGTTTTCCGGAGGAATGGCCAGCTCACTATTGGCCCGCCAACGGGACCTACTGGTCCCACTGATGTTTACAGGAAGGTTCCACAAACAGCAATGGGATAGTGACCAGATTGCAGTTGTTTTCAATGCTGTTGGTTGACATATAGGCTGGTGCACCTCGCGCAGTGAAGTATCTTGCTCGCCATCAGATAGAACATAGAACAACATAGAACATACAGTGCAGAAGGAGGCTGAGATACCCTCAATTACGACACAGGAGAGAAGATTGGTAATTCAAAGACTTTAATTACCAGAGAACCGGAGAGCTGCCGAGAAGTGTGGTCACAGCATGCTGCCCAGTGAGCATCAACTTATATACCGTTTCCTGGGGGCGGAGCAAGAGGCGGAGTCCCCCAGGGTTCCAAGCCCGGTCTTAAAGGGCCAATGTATTAAAGTCAAGGTACAGTTACAGCAGTTACCGATACCATTCATCACAGAGGCCATTCGGTCCATCGAGTCTGCACCGACCCACTTAAGCCCTCACTTCCACCCTATTCACGTAACCCAATAACCACATCTAACCTTTTTGGACGCTAAAGGCAATTTATCGTGGTCAATCCACCGAACCTGCACGCCTTTGGACTGTGGGAGGAAACCGGAGCACCCGGAGGAAACCCACGCACAAATAGCCTTGTGAAATCTTCGGCGCCCACCTCACAGGCAGAAGGAGGAGGGGTTGCGGGTCGACTCGTTTCATCTCGAAAACAGTACGCCCGAGGGTGCAGCACTCCCTCAGCGCCTCACTGAGAGTGTCAGCTCTGGATGATGAGCCACAGCCCTGGGATGGATCCTCAAACCCGCAGTCACCCGATTTGAACTCTCCTCGCAAGGTCCCCAAGGGCCTGAACCTTTCCACTCTGAAATTCTGGCACATGCCCTTCAACAATCCTGAAATGGAAATGCCAGGGGAAAGAAGATCGATTGGCAATCAGGCTCGAAGTGGAATTTGGTGCTTTGTCTGGCTCGCCCATCCTGCCGAACCCAGCCACGCGAGGGGGCGGGCCTTCGGATGGACGGGACGATCCTACCAGTGGGAACGGCCGGAAAATCCCACTCCTCGCTTTTAAATTTCCCAGCACCCTCATCTCTCACAAGCAGTTGGCCGAATTCTCCTCGGTTATGGACACTCCAGGCCTCCCCACAGCCGTGTTGAAAGGGTATCTCTGCACGATAATGGACAGTTGAGGGTTGAAGCTTTGCGCCACTAGGCTCACCAATTATTCAAAGCTTTTAGTGTCCGGAGCTGCCGAATTCTCCTCTCTGCTTTTATTGTTTTCGAAAGGCGCAGTTGTTGCTCGATCACAAGCTGTGGACTTATCGTGAGAGCCGCTCACAAAGCCACAAGATTAATATGGCCCTCCATATAGTACATGTGGTTGGAAAGTCGCAGATATACAGACAAGACAAATTGCTTCATTCATCATGTCAGGAAGGGACACCAAATTCATGACTTTGTTATTTAAGACGCTTTCTATTGTCACCTTTAATTCATTCGGTTTCTTTACGGGGAGGGACAAAAGCCAGATTGTTTTCCGAAAAAAACCCCACCCTGAGAACATAACACGATGAACACGCTGCCACGCAAACAAAAACCCACAGAAACCAAAGAGCTAAGTATGCCCCCCCCCCAGCAATGTGACCGCCCGATTCGGAACCTGATCTTGCCTTGCCTTAGAATCGCGCAGCCTGCTCTCCTCCGCCGAGAGAGGTTGTTATTGCAACCTCTGGCCCAACATCACAGGAAACAACAAAGCTGCAGTTAAATAACTTCTCCTCATTTTCGGTGCATTCCAAAGTACTTCAAAGCCAGTTGAATCACATTTCTAAGCGCAGCCGCTGTTATGCAAGCAGACAGGGCAGCCATTTTGTACATAGTGTTGCTCGTTCTTGGTGAGTGTGCTTGACACTCGATTTGGCTCTGTTTCATTACTTAGCTCTGGAGTCGCCAGGTATCGTTAAGATACCGCCACAAGTTTCAAGGTCAAGTTCAAAGCAATAAACCATACACCAATTAGTAAGTTCAAACAACTGAGTTTATTATAATACAATTATAATACTACCCATGCACACGCTAAGATGATTAAACTACTCCTACCACTAAATAAACCACTACTTATCTCAAAGGGAACTGCCGGATCAGGGGACAATATCCCCTTGCTCTGCACTGGGTCCGTAGACTTCAGGTTGGTACGGGTTACAAAGGGGTCAGGGGTGTCTATCTCTGGTAGCGATCGTTGTGAGACACTTACTTGCTGGCGGCTGCTGTCCCAAACCTCTCCTCTCTCTCGGTCAAGGTCTTCTTTGGTAAAAGCTGGTCGCGAGGGCTGGTCCAGAGAGGAGGGCTGGTTACGAAGAATGAACTAAGTGTGGGACCTGTCTTTTATAGGTCCCAGGGCTTCGCGCCCTTTTGGGCGGACCCTTTACCTGCTGGGAATCGATTGGGTCTCTTCCCAATCGATTTGTTTGAATCCCCCCAATACTGAGGCTATCTCTCGGCTACTGGGCGGGCCTTCAGGTGCTTTGTTTACGAACCCCGCTGGTGTTGGGGTGTCTGGTTTCCCATACACTGTTGCAATCACTTCTCTATTTGTGTCCATTGTCCCTGGGATCGTTCCATTACTATGTTAACTATCCCGGAGATTAGTATGCGGAATGTTTGTTTCGGTGCTGTTCGCTCTCTTAGCAGACAGAATACACATTGGCTTGGTGCAGCCTGCTTGTGCTGCAAACATTGTCCATTTTAACCTGCAAGCTTTGCGTTCCTCCATTTTGTATTGAGGGAATGGCCAACTTTGGTGGCTACAATCGTCAGATACCACAAGCAGAAATTGAGTTGTGTTGTAACCCGCCCGAGACCTCTGGAGTTGGAGCAATCAGTCTCTCAGTGAGTCTCACCGAATAGGAGCTCCCTCGCCAAGGGGGCGTGGAGCCCGAGATTATTTATGATTGAGATCTGTATAAAGCCAGCCAGGTCTGGAACAGACACAGCAGACCTGGCAGGGATCTGATGTAAATGGTAAATATAATTGCTTTGCAATAAATCAAGTTTTCTTTTATTAACTCGTTTCTCACTCATTTCCGGCCTACTAAACTGGCGACGAGGAGAAGGCTGGTTACTGTCGACGCAATGAACTGTAGTGAATGTAACTCCGTAATTCACACTGTATTGTATATACATGAGACCATGCATTTGTAAGCGCAGTTGTGTTGCCCGACCACTAGGGGGAGTAACGCTGGGAATGCTTAGGAGTTTGTACAGGGCTCCACCCTTGGCTCCGCCAACGACTCCTCCCCCTGGACTGCTGTATAAATACCAATGCTCAGAGCTAGTCGTTCAGTTCATCGAGAGTTCAACGCGGAACAGGCTGGCTCTGTTGCAAGTAGATTAAAACCACTGTTCATATCTTAAAGCACATGTCTAGTGAATTGATGGTTCCAGCATGAACCAAGTTTTCTTTTTACCAAATCAGTTCAGACTCATGTGCAGCCTACTAAAAGGTGGCTGGCCACTTCATTTGTTTTCATGGCATCGTTTTAATGTGTTTTGTTTTAATGTGGCAGGGGGATGGGAACCGATGCAGGAAGTTGGAGGGAAGTAAAACGGGGCCAGAAACAAAAAGCAGTAAGGGGGAAAGTGTAAGGCAGAGAAGTCATAGTCAAAAATCAAAAAGGGCCACAGTACAGGGTACAGTAGCTGAGGAGAGCGTGAAAGAGGAGGTGGCCAATGCAGGATTGAGGGTGTTGTACCTAAATGTACGCAGTATACGGAACAAGGTAAATGAGTCTGTTGTGGGCATCACAGACATGTGGCTGCAAGGGGATCAGGGCTGGGATCTAACTATCCAAGGATAAATGTCTTATCAAAAGGACAGGCAGATGGGAAAAGGGGGCGGGGTTGCATTGTTAGTAAGGAATGAAGTTAAATCGATAGCAAGGAGCGATATAGCATCAGAAGGCATAGAATCTCTGTGGGCAGAGTTGAGGAATCGCAAAGGTAAAAAGACCCTGAAAGGAGTTATGAACAACCCCCCCCCAGCAGTAGTCAGGATGTGGGGCAGAAAATAAATCAGGAGATAGGAAAGGCATGTAAAAAAGGCAACATTACAATAACCGTGGGGGACTTCAATATGCAGGTGGACTGGGAAAATCCGGTTGGTAGTGGATCCCAAGAAAAGGAATTTGTGGAATGTCTAAGATATGTTTATTTTGAGCAGCTTGTGACACAGCCTACTAGGGAACAGGCAATTCTGGATTTGGTGATGTGTATTGAGGCAGACTTGATTTGGGAACTTAAGGTGAAGGAACCCTTCGGGAGCAGTGACCACAATATGATAGAATTTACCCTGCAGTTTGAGAGGGAGAAGCTGCAATCAGACGTAATGGTTTTACAATTAAATAAGGGTAACTACAAAGACATGAGGGAGGAGCTGGCCAGAGTTGATTGGAAAAGGAACCTAACAGGGAAGACTGTGGAACTGCAATAGCAGAGTTGTTGGGGGTTATTAGGGAGGCACAACAGAAATTGATCCCAAGGAGGAGGAAACATGCTAAGGGGAGGACAAGGCATCCTTGGCTGACGAGGGATGTCAAGGACAGCATAAAAGCTAAAGAAAAAGCATACAAAGTGGCGATGATTAGTGAGAAGCTAGAGGATTGCGAAGCCGAGCAGAGGACAACTAAAAAAGCAATAAGGGGGGAGAAGATATAGTATGAGTGCAAGCTAGCTAGTAATATAAAGGAAGATGGGAAGAATTGTTTTTTTCAATATATAAAAGATAAGAGAGGGGCAAAAATAGACTTTGGACCACTGCAAAATGTGGCTGGAGAAGTAATAATAGGAAACAAAGAAATGGCAGATGAATTGAATAGTTAATTTGCATCAGTCTTCACGGTGGAAGACACCAGTGGGATGCCAGAGCTCCAGGAGAACCAGGGGGCAGAGGTGAGCGCTGTGACCATTACTAAGGAGAAGGTTCTGGGGAAACTGAAAGGTCTGAAGGTGGATAAGTTACCTGGACCGGATGGACTACACCCCAGAATCCTAAAAGAGGTAGTTGTGGAAATTGTGGAGGCATTTGTGATGATCTTTCAGGAATCACTGGAGGTAAGAAGGGTCCCAGAAGACTGGAAAATAGCTAATGTAAAACCACTGTTTAAGAAGGGAGGTAGAAGCAGGAAATCATAGGCCGGTTAGCCTGACTTCGGTCATTGGTAAGATTTTAGATTCTGTTATTAAAGATGAAATCGTGAAGTACATGGAGTGCATGTTAAAACAGGACTGAGTCAGCACGGCTTTGTCAACTGGAAATCGTGTCTGACAAATCTGTTGGAGTTCTTTGAGGAAGTAACAATAAAGTTAGACAAAGGAGAACCAGTGAACATGATTCATTTAGATTTCCAGAAGGCCTTTGACAAGGTGCCGCACAGGAGACAGTTAAATATGTGAAAAGCCCATGGTGTTAAGGGCAAGATCCTGGCATGGATAGAGGATTGGCTGACTGGCAGAAGGCAGAGAGTGGGGATAAAGGGGTCTTTTTCAGGATGGCAGCTGGTGACTAAGGTGCGCCTCAGGAGTCTGTGCTGGGACCACAACTTTTTACAATATACATTAATGATCTGGAAGAAAGAACTGAAGGCACTGTTGCTAAGTTTGCAGATGGTACAAAGATCTGTAAAGGGACAGGTAGTATTGAGGAAGCAAGGGGGCTGCAGAAGGATTTGGACAAGCTAGGAGAGTGGGCAATAAAGTTGGAAATTAAATACAATGTGGAAAAGTGTGAGGTTATGCACTTTGGAAGGAGGAATTTAGGCATCGACTATTTTCTAAATGGGGAAATGGTGAGGAAATCAGAAGCCTAAAGGGACTTGGGAGTCCTTTTTCATGATTCTCTTAAGGTTAATGTGCAGGTTCAGTCAGCAGTTAGGAAGGCAAATGCAATGTTAGCATTCACATCAAGAGGGCGAGAGTACAAGACCAGGGATGTACTTCTGAGGCTGTATAAGGCTCTGGTCAGACCCCATTTGGAGTATTGTGAGCAGTTTTGCGCCCTATATCTAAGGAAGGATGTACTGGCCTTGGAAAGGGTCCAGAGGAGGTTCACAAGAATGATCCCTGGAATGAAGAGCTTGTCCTATGAGGAACGGTTGAGGACTCTGGGTCTGTACTGGTTGGAGTTTAGAAGGATGAGAGGGGATCTTATTGAAACTTACAGGATACTGCGAGGCCTGGATAGAGTGGACATGGAGAGGATGTTTCCACTTGTAGGGAAAACTAGAACCAGAGGACACCATCTCAGACTAAAGGGACGATCCTTTAAAACTGAGATGAGGAGGAATTTCTTCAGCCAGAGGGTGGTGAATTTGTGGAACTCTTTACCGCAGAAGACTGTGGAGGCCAAATCACTGAGTGTCTTTAAGACAGAGTTAGATAGTTCTTGATTAATGAGGGGATCAGGGGTTATGGGGAGAAGGCAGGAGAATGGGGATGAGAAAATATCAGCCATGACTGAATGGCGGAGCAGACTCGATGGGCCGAGTGGCCTAATTCTGCTCCTATGTCTTATGGTCTTATAGTCTTATCTCCAGAGGGGGGGACATTGACTTGGTAACAGGGAATGAAAACACCTTTAAATGACGGCATGGGATGTTTTTCATCTCACTGAAGAAGCAGGCGGTAGGGTGTTGTAGTTCACTCAGGCCTCCCCAGTTGCTGTGGTAACGTGCCCCTTTGTATTGTTTGGAATCGGATTGTTTTTAAACAAAGATTATACGTTCATTGTGGTCTGTCAGCACTCTGCTTTTAACAAGAAATCGCATGACTTCAGCTGAATGATCAAGTCCGAACAGATTAAAAACCACTTGTTTGTATTTGATATCTAATTGCTGGTGAAATAAAGTCTGCTGCTGTTTCCTCGCTGTGGGCCGCTGCTGATTGGCTGCAAAACAGCTGACGCGGGAGGAGATCTATCTCAACGTGTTCTTTTGAACTCAGTGTGTGTCTCGAGGAAGGATGATTACACAGCTCACTCTCTGTCTGCGCGTCTTGCCTGGAGGGCAGTGTGGGTGGCCACCTCCAGCCAGAAAATTCTCATCTCGGCGTAGCTCGTCTGTGTTTGCCAACCTGTGAAACTGCAACAAGTGAGACTTCCCAAAGATAGCGGCTGCGATTTTCCTCTCCGGATCGCAATCGCGGCAGGTAAAAATCTCACGAGAATCCCCAAATTGCATTTCACGCTGACGTAAACACGAGATTGGATTGTCCCCATCTCCCAGCAGTGAGATGGGGTGCATTTTTCAACGTTGAAAGTTGGAAACATCATTAAATTCCAATATTTATCTAAATATCAGGCCTCTACACTTGAATCACCCCCATTTCGAAAACCATCCACATTGGCGTGAAGAGAGAACGGTGTGAATCACGACTGATCTCCCAAGGGGTGCACCTGGCTGTTATGTTTTGTGTTGTGGCCGTAGTACAGATACACACAGAACTTCAAGTTCTTTGACAAGTAAGATATTTTATTAACAAGGTGAACATGTGGAAGAACATGAACTATGATACAAACGGTCACAAAATAAATGAATTCAGTTAATTCTGCTTAAGCTACATTTAGTGTGACTATCCTCTTGTACGACTTCCTACCAACTGCCCGAACCTGGTTGGAGGTCACATCGATAACTATATACATTGATAGACAACTATATACAAAACTGTGCCCAGGCACATCCCCCTTCCTTTGGAAGTCTTAACATTTACTCACAAATGTAGCTGTGTTTTACTAAACGTGGTCTGCATTATGACTTTCAACATGTACTATACACAGTTCACTACAAGTTTAGTCTCTCAGGTTCACAACATAATCTGGTTGACCTCCTGAACCTTGACCAGATACTCGATCTTCAACTTTCGAAGACCGGTTTTCTAGCTGGTCTTTTTTGCGTCACCAACCTTTTCAACCTTCTGATGCGATACATCCTACTCCATCTCCATGTGTTTTCTTGCATATTGGCCTTCTTGCCGATGCTTGTGTCTTCACTGTCGCAGGTGCTACCCGGTCGACCAACTGTGTCCTCAACTCTTCTTCTCGTCCCCTTCCTTCTCATTTGAAGGATCCTCTCATTGCGTCTCCTTTTCTTTTTGTCTCCAGCGACGTCCTTCTTGCTGCTGGACTCTGCCATGGGATTAGCCAGTTCTGGATCCCTTGTTGTAATGGCTGCTTCTGGATCTTTTGCTGTGAAAGCTGAGTCTGGCCCTTCTGGCACAATCGCTGATTCTGGGGCCTTTGCTGGATTGAGGAGTTTTGGTTGATCCATGGTGCTTGCGCTCGAACACTGTGCTGCATGCCCCTCCACTGTCGGCATACTTTAAGACATTTTCGCAGCTGCAGGCAAGTCTGCGACTTCAGGAATTATCTGCAAACCCTCGCATTCCGGTGTCTTAGCTGGATCAGTGTCCTCAACATCTGGCGCTGCTTCTTCACTTTGTGTTTTAGCCTAATTAGCGGCTCAACCACATCTGACATAACGATACATGTTTCATCATTTGTAGGAGAACTGGACGAAGATAGAACATAGAACGATACAGCACAGTACAGGCCCTTCGACCCTCGATGTTGCACCGACATGGAAAAAAAACTAAAGGCCATCTAACCTACACTATGCCCTTATCATCCATATGCTTATCCAATAAACTTTTAAATGCCCTCAATGTTGGCGAGTTCACTACTGTTGCAGGTAGGGCATTCCACGGTCTCACCACTCTTTGCGTAAAAAACCCACCTCTGACCTCTGTCCTATATCTAGTACCCCTCAATTTAAGGCTATGTCCCCTCGTGCTAGCCACCTCCATCCGCGGGAGAAGGCTCTCGCTGTCCACCCTGTCCACCCTGTCCACCCTATCTAACCCTCTGATCATTTTGTATGCCTCTATTAAGTCACCTCTTAACCTTCTTCTCTCTAACGAAAACAACCTCAAGTCCATCAGTCTTTCCTCATAAGATTTTCCCTCCATACCAGGCAACATCCTGGTAAATCTCCTCTGCACCCGCTCCAAAGCTTCCACGTCCTTCCTACAATGAGGCGACCAGAACTGTACGCAATACTCCAAATGCGGCCGTACTAGAGTTTTGTACAACTGCAACATGACCTCATGGCTCCGGAACTCAATCCCTTTACCAATAAAGGCCAACACACCATAGGCCTTCTTCACAACCCTATCAACCTGGGTGGCAACTTTCAGGGATCTATGTACATGGACACCGAGATCCCTCTGCTCATCCACACCACCAAGAATTTTACCATTAGCCAAATATTCCGCATTCCTGTTATTCTTTCCAAAATGAATCACCTCACACTTCTCCACATTAAACTCCATTTGCCACCTCTCAGCCCAGCTCTGCAGCTTATCTATGTCCCTCTGTAACCTGCAACATCCATGACAGTATCCATCTGTTCTTGCTGCAGGTTTTTTGGTGGACTGGCCTCGGGAATTGGGGTCTTGGCATGACCATTCCGTGGGCGATGATTCATCCCACGTCTCTGGAGCCAATTTCTCCAAAATGGGGAGTATTTCTTCAGTTACCAGTCTGTTTGCAGTTGATATACTCTCAGCTGATGTATCTGCTGCTGCAATCTCACTTTCACACTTATCGTTGTCCTGCGCAGACCGGGAGTCCCTTGTGATCACCTCATCTCTCCCGCCAAACCTACTGAATTGCGTTTCATAATCGTCCTCTTCTGGCTCATCATCTGAGTCTTCCCTTTCCTCATCGTAATCATGGTCATTCTTATTATCATTGTCGTAATCATCATCGTAATCATCATCATCTGCAATGGCTTCTCCTGTCAAGTATGACATTGCACGTGAAATTATCTGTTCAAGCAAGAAGTGACCAATTTCAAAGTCAGCAGCGAGTCCTGCTGCAGAACCATCATCCAACTCTCCATGCTCTGGAACTTCAGGAGGACTGAAGAAATTGAAGAAAGAGTTAATTTTCTGTCAGTCGTAACTGTTCTACCGGTGCCCCAACCCTTATGATCCTGCTACATTTTAATGGTTTTCAATGAGACATTTTTTCCTTTCTTCCAGTCGATCTAGCTAGATGGGTTCAGAATGGGCTTGGCCATAGAAGACAGAGGGTAGCAGTGGAAGGGTGTTTTCCAAATGGAGGACTAGTGGTGTTCCGCATGGATCAGTACTGGAACATCTGCTGTTTGTAATATATACAAATGACTTGGAAGAAAACGTAGCGGGTCTGATTAGCAAGTTTGCGGATGATACTAAGATTGCAGGAGTTGCGGATAGTGATGAAGATTGTCTGATGTATGCCCATCTGCGAGTAATATGGCTGGTCTATATAGGACACTTGATCTGTGGGAGGAAACCACAGCAGCTAGAGGAAACCCACGCAGACAGGGAGAACGTGCAAACTCAACACAGACAGTCACCCAAGGTTGGAATTGAACATGGGTCTCTGGCGCTGTGAGGCACAGTGCTAATCTGTGGACTGTGGGAGGAGACCAGAGCACTCGGAGGAAACCCACGCAGAGACAGGGAGGACATGCAGACTCTATGGGGCTGGTTTAGCTCACAAGGCTAAATCGCTGGCTTTTAAAGCAGACCAAGCAGGCCAGCAGCACGGTTCGATTCCCGTACCAGCCTCCCCGGACAGGCGCCGGAATGTGGCGACTAGGGGCTTTTCACAGTAACTTCATTGAAGCCTACTCGTGACAATAAGCGATTTTCATTTTCACACAGACAGTCACCCGAGGCCAGACTTGAATCCGGGTGGGTCCCTGGCGTTGTGAGGCAGCAGTGCTAACCACTGTGTTACCGTGCCGCCCCATGCACCATCGAATCGGCAGATGTTTTATTTGCTGGGTTTAAAGGCCAAGCGGATATTATCAAAAATGCTGCATTGCAAAGCGTCTGCACATCGCCGAGTCCCAATCTAAGAAAAACTGTAGAGCACAGATCCAACTACAAGTCACATCAATAGTGTAAGCATAAATATTAAGCGTCACATGGCGGCACAGTGATTAGCACTGCTGCCTCACAGCGCCAGAGACCCAGGTTCGTTTCCAAACTTGGGTGACTGTCTCTGTTGAGTTGGCAGATTCTCCCCGAGTCTTCATGGGTTTCCTCCAGGTGCTCCGGTTTCCTCCCACAGTCCAAAGATGTGCGGGATAGGTGGATTGGTCATGCTAAATTTCCCCTTAGTGTCCAAAGGTAAGGTGGGGTTATGGGTTGCAGAGATAGGGCAGGGGAGTGGGTCTAGGTAGGGTGCTCTTTCAGAGGATCAGTGTAGACTCGATGGGCTGAATGGCCTCCTTCTGCACTGTAGGGATTCCATGATTACATTTGTTTCTGCCATTCGAAGTTGATGACAATTCTATTAATAAATAAATGCTGGGGCAGCACGGTGGCCTAGTGGTTAGCACAGCTGCCTCACGGCGCTGAGGTCCCAGGTTCGATCCCGGCTCTGGGTCACTGTCCATGTGGAGTTTGCACATTCTCCCTGTGTCTGCGTGGGTTTCGCCCCCACAACCCAAAAATGTGCAGAGTAGGTGGATTGGCCACGCTAAATTGCCCCTTAATTGGAAAAAATAATTGGATAATCTAAATTTATTTTTAAAAATAAATAAATGCTTATTTAAGCATCTTCTGTCACTGATTATGAAATAATAGGGAATACCTTATTCATGGGTGCGTGATTAATGCAAATGCTGAATTTCCACATGAGGGCCGCTCACGAGCCGCGGAGGCCCATTACTGGGCTATACGCTACAATCTCACCATGAGGGATCAGCCGGCTTACTAGCTCTTTATTCAAGTATGAGTTTGATGCTGCATCTTCAAAGCTTCTCTCCTCAGTCACCAGGCTGTGTCTTGCCAATGCTAGACATTTTTGGGTTGTGGGGGCGAAACCCACGCAGACACAGGGAGAATGTGCAAACTCCACATGGACAGTGACCCAGAGCCGGGATCGAACCTGGGACCTCAGCGCCGTGAGGCCAATGCTATAACTTTCCTGTGGTCTGACCAAAATGTCTAGGGTCGTTGCATGACATGTAGCATGATCCAAGTCGGTTCACCATGTCATACCTGTACTTAATCTTGCTGCCACCTGTTTTACCACCGCGAATCACCATGTTATGATAATATTATACTTTGGGCTTATTTAATGCACTGGCCAAGTCGCCAATCACTGAGAAGGGATTGGGTGATATTACAGCCCCAGACCAGACCCCAACAGTGGCAAGGATACTGCACCAAAACCCCAGTATTTTATTTTATTCTGTAAAACTGTGAGGAAAGGCTTCTTCACCCGAGTGATTGAACAACGAAATAGGGATTTAGAATATTTAAACAAAACGTAATTAACACACTGTTTAAATCTTCCAACCTGACACCGAAAAATAGCTTTATAACAATAATCTTTCTTGCCACAAGTAGGCTTACATTAACACTGCAATGAAGTTACTCTGATCCCCTAGTCGCCACACTCCGGCCCCTGTTCGGGTACACAGAGGGAGAAGTCAGAATGTCCAATCCACCTAACAGCACGCCTTTCGGGACTTGCGGGAGGAAACCGGAGCACCCGGAGGAATCCCACGCAGACACGGGGAGAACATGCAGACTCCGCACAGACAGTGACCCAAGCCGGGCATCGAACCTGGGACCCTGGTGCTGTGAAGACCGTGTTGCTTACAATTACCCTTAACAATACTACTAAATGCAGTAAATACAATACCCTTAATTACAATATCTATTACCAATTAAACAACAAGAACAAATCAAAATACAGCTCTCAATCCATCCTACATCCGAATGGCGCAGAATAATAATTGTTTTCTAGAACAGATTTGGCTCCTGTTAGAACCTCTGCAGACTCTGGCTGGATATCTTCAAAAAGCTATTTCAACTGGTCCGTTTCAGCTTTCCTATGGTCCTCAGATAAATCTGCGCTGCTTTAAATATTGTTAATCTTTCTAACTATCCTACTGTGAGGGCAAAAGACCTTGGGCGGGATTCTCCATAGCCCGCGCCGGTGTGACACCATTCTGCCATGCTCCACTACCTCCAAGCTGGCGTCATCATGACGCGCGCCGTGTGCCATTTCAACTGCATTGGCGCAACATCGGCTGGCCCACCTGCGATGCTCTGCCGTGAAAGTCGACACATGTCGGCTGGCGCTATCACTTAGTTTCCCAAACGGGGAATCCAGACTCTTATTTGTGGTCTAAACAGTCAGCCAGATCAGAACTCAACTGAAAATCCTTCTCAAAATTTCTGAATGCCTTAGCTCCACCCAGCAATGGCACCATCTCCCCAAGCTGAAAACACATTAACTCCTCAGGCTAAAAACACATTAACTCCCCAGGGACTCCCTGTAGTCATACAACAGTGCATTAGCCCAGGCTTTTACGATGGTGAATTTCACCACTGGCTCCGAAGCGCTTTCTGGTCTTGCAAAACAAGATTCATTTCGAACCATGACCACTGCAGTCAAACACACTCCAACCCAGGCTTTTAACTCTTAAAATGCCAAATGTTTATAATCTAATGTATCGAAAATCTTGCATTCAAAGAACAACAAAGAACAAAGAAAATTACAGCACAGGAACAGGCCCTTCGGCCCTCCCAGCCTGCGTCGATCCAGATCCTTTATCTAAACCTGTCTCCAAAGAACAAAGAAAATTACAGCACAGGAACAGGCCCTATCACAGTATCACAGTGTCATCACAGTTGACACATTGTGGGTTAACCAACCCCAATTTCACCAATCTTATCCTCATCACTGGAAACATTCTTGTCAACCTTTTCGGCAACTTCTCTAATGTCTCCATATCTTTCCTAAAGCCGCCCAGAATTGGACTCGACGCTCCAGCTGAGGCCAAACAATATTTTATAAATTCCTTACTTTTAACCCTTATGCTTCTATTTAAAAGCCCAGGGTCCCACATGACTCATTACCTGCTCTTTCAACCTGCCCTGTCACCTTGTGCAATTTATCCACATATACTTCCAGGTCCCTCTGCTCCTACTCCCCTTTTAGAACTATATTGTTTTATATTACCTCTCTCTGTGCTTCCTCACAAAATACATCACTTCACACTTTTCTGGGTTAAATTTCAGCTGTCATGTGTCTGCCCATTCCACCAGCCAGTCTGCCATAGAATAGAATGACAGACTGGTTACAGCAGAGATGGAGTCCATTTGGCCAATCACGTCCCCACTGGCTCCCTGCAAGAGCAACACATCGAGTCCCACAACCCGGCCTTTTCCCCATAGCCTTGCAAATTGTTGCTTTTCAGAAAACAATCTGCTTCCCTTTCGAATGCCATGAACGGATCTGCCTCCTCCATGTCTCAGGCAGTGCATTCCAGACCCTAACCACTTGCTGCATGAAATAAATGCCTCTTGGCGTCTTTCACTATCTCCCTCACAATTTGCAACACTTTCAAATCCCGTGTCACCTGCAGGTTTTGAAATTGATCCCTGTACAGCCTAGATAAGAATCCCGAATACTCATCCTTGGAAATTCCCACCAAACACCTTCCTCGGCTCCGAAAAAGCACCGATTCACTTGTTAACTGACTGTGCGCGCAATGCCGGATGAGGGAATTGAACCCATAGCCTTCTGACTCAGAGGTAGGAGTGCTGCTACTTGAGCCAGTTAACGGCCGAAGGCAACAACAGCAACTTTGTGAGGTGTTGGCCGTGTCTCCAAGCTGATGTGGCCAGGCAGATTGTTCGAACCAGACCTCAGCCTTTTCCTGTCTGCTCTTGTAATCTCCCGTCATTCTTTTTGGGCCTTGTAGTATCTGCTCTGGAGGTCTTGCGGAGGAGCACTGGCCTTGTGGGCAGTGTCCCTGCCAATGAGCCTAAAGTGCCGGGTTCAAGTCCCATTCCTGGACTAGGCTCCCAAGCATGGTACGTTTATGATGCAGCCAAACAGGTATTAATGTATAAATGCTTTAACTCACGCCAATGGCGGCTGGTAGGCGCAGAAGAGATTCCCGTCTGGCCATGTAATGGAAATAGATTGGAGCCTGGACCATCAATACTCATTGCTCCAGGTTACAGCATGCATGCAGGTTACGTGGATTGGCCATGCTAAAAATTGCCCTTCGAGTACAAAAAGGTTAGGGTGGGGTTACTGGGTTACAGGGATATGTTAGAAATGTGAGCTTAAATGGGGTATTCTTTCCAAGAGCCGGTGCAGACTCGATGGGCCGAATGGCCTCCTTCTGCACTGTAAATTCTATGATTCTGTGTGAAAGTGCATGGGAAGAGTGGGAGGATGGGGTTGACTACAGTTGGTTGGACTGCTAGCGTGGATCCGATAGGTGCCAACATCGCGGAGTCTGTGCTACGTTCTAGCTGGGGAGGACCTGCCTAGTTGGCCCACCAGCGGCAGACATCATGGGGCTGTGTGTCAAACCTGTCCTCAGGCAGAGGATTGAAGAAGAACGTCTGCTCTCTCTATCCAATTCACGCTCTATTGAATCCCGATTACCTGCTTACCTCCCCCACCCTTAAACACTCACCCTCACCCCTAGCTCCCTGCTGTATCTCTGAATGGTTCTTTGTGATTGTCATACAAGACTTTATTTTAATCTGCATGAAATGTAAATCTACTGCTTGCTGCAATTTCCCAAACATAAAATGTAACAAGGATAATCTTAGAATATCAATCATAGTCACTGGTTAAAAATTATATAAAGTCCTTTAAATGCTTCAGTTTGTTGTATCAATATAAATTAAATCAAGATTATACAGTATGCAATTAATTAGCATAGTACATGATTAATTAGATATCCTTTCAAGCCTTTGAGAAACCCAGCACTGCTTCATCAGTTCCATTTTCATTGTGGCAACAGTATCTGTCAAGGTCTATTGAATTTACAGGCTAATATGTGGGAAGTGGCTGGAGTACTGTCACAACTGTTTCTACAACCAAGACACAGGACTTAGGAGCAGGAGTAAGCCATTCAGGCCTTCGAGCTTGCTCCATCATTTGATAAGATCACGGTTGGATTGTGGTCTTAACGCTACCTTCTTGTCCGCGCCCTCCCACCCCTCCCTCCCACCCTCGCCCGGTGCCCCCCCCCCCCCTTCCCCACCACCAATACCCCTTGATACCCTTGTCCATCAAATATCTATCTATCTCAGCATTTAGAAATTTCAGTGATATAACCCCCACTGCTTCCAGGTGAAGAGAATTCCATGGACTTATAACCCTCTGAGAGATTTTTAAAAAAATCTCCTCATCTCTGTTGTAAAAGGGAACAATTATGGTCATTATGGTCATCATTTCCACATTATAGTCCATCTGCCAAAATTTAACCCATTCACTTAACCCCATTGATACCCCTTTGTAGACTCTTTACCCCTTCCTCATAACTTACTTTCCTACATTTCTGAGTGTCGTTGGGCAAATTTAGCTGCCTGACCTTCGGTGCCTTTGTCCAAATCATGGGCTGGAGAAGTAAGCATGAATGAGCGTCCTGTGAATGGAAAGGGACAGGCTGGCACGAACACATGGAGGCAGCATGTGATGAGGGCGGGATAGAGAAGGACAGCAAGGTGTCATGTGAGAGTACTTTTTAAAAATGGATGTTTAAGCAATGTACCTTTAAGAAATGGAGCAGCTTATATTACTGAAGTGATGTCAGAGGGTGGGGGTAGCTGAGTTGAGCTCACTTCTGCTTTTTGGGGCTTTTGGTTTCAGTTTGAGAGAGCAGCTGAAAAGTGCCTGGCTGGTTTGCTGTGAGCTGTTTAAAAGGAGAAAGCCAGTTTTGAGAGAAAAGCTTGGGTATGTCTGTGTTTTGCAGTGAGCTGGATCTGCTGTGATCTCTGCCAGGAAAGACGATCTCTGAATCATTTGGGTGATTTAAACTCATAATAGTAATGTCTTTAACCTGATGTGTTTCTGTTTAAAGGTGTTAAGTCTTTTGGAGGTTTGAAGGAACAACTGAAGGATTATTTAGTGTTGTATTATTTTCGGGGTTACCTTTGAAATAAGGGCTGGTAAGGGATCCAATGTTTATTTAAAAAGGTTAAGTTGAATTCATGGAATAAACATTGTTTTGTGTTTAAAAACCCGCATGTCCATAATTGTAATACCACACCTGGAGACCAAGCCGTGTGTTTCAAAAGCAACAATACATTAAAGGGAGAGGTTGGTTGAACTCCATGATACATTTTGGGGTTCTGAAAATGCCGCTCCCATAACAAAGGGAACAACATGGGTGAAGCAGAGAGCTGGGTCTAACACTCGACAGGGCTGGTTTAGCTCAGTGGACTAGACAGCTGGTTTGTGATGCAGAACAAAGCCAGCAGCGCGGGTTCAATTCCCGTACCAGCTGCGATTTCTGAATTCTCCCTCTGTGTACCGGACCAGGCACCGGAATGTGGTGACTAGGGGCTTTTCACAGTACCTTCATTGCTGTGTTAACGTAAGCCTACTTGTGACAATAAAGATTATTTACATTTACACTCCCGGCTGAAGGAAGACGTGAAGGCGATGGGATCGATCGTGACTTTGTACGATTTTGTGATAGTGAGTCAGCCGCTGTTCCAACGTGCTTTTAAAAAAAAAATTTTTGAGAGGGGCAGCACGGTGGCGCAGTAGTTAGCACTGCTGCCTCACAGCACCGAGATCGCTGCACTGGGTCACTGTCCGTGTGGAGTTTGCACTTTCTCCCCGTGTTTGTGTGGGTTTCACTCCCACAACCCAAAGATGTGCAGGGTAGGTGGATTGGCCACACTAAACTGTCCCTTAATTGTAAATAAAAATTAATTGGTACTCTAAACTTATAATAAAAAAAATTTTTTCCAAGTACAAAGTTCATTTTTCCAATTAAGGGGCAATTTAGTGCGGCCAATCCACCTACCCAGCATAACTTTTTGGGTGCTGGGGGCAAAACCCACGCAAACAGGGGGAGAATGTACAAACTCATATGTACTGAAGGGGGAGGGTGAACAGCCAGTTGTCGTGGTGCATATCGGCACCAACGATATAGGGAAAAAAGGGATAAGGTCCTACAATCAGAACTTAGGGAGTTAGGAGATAAGTTAAAAAGTAGGACCTCAAAGGTAGTAATCTCAGGATTGCTACCAGTGCCACGAAACAGTCAGAGTAGAAATTTAAGAATAGTCAGAATGAATACGTGGCTTGAGAGATGGTGCAGGAGGGAGGGATTCAGATTTTTGGGACATTGGAACCGGTTCTGGGGGCGGTGGGACCATTACAAATTGGATGGTCTACACCTGGGCAGGACTGGAACCAATGTCCTTGGGGGTGCTTTTGCTAACACTGTTGGGGAGGTTTTAAACTAATGTGGCAGGGGGATGGGAACCAGATTAGGAAGTTAGAGGTCAGTAGAGAAGCAGCAACTAAAGCCAGTAAGGTACTGGATAATAAACTCAATGTGACTAAGGGGAAGAGTAGACAGGGAAGAGATGATGATCGCAAAGGGAGAGGTGGTCTGAGGTGCATTTGTTTTAATGCGAGAAGTGTAGCAGGTAAGGCAGATGAACTTAGGGCTTGGATTAGTACCATGGAATATGATGTTATTGGTATTATTGAGACTTGGTTGAGGGATGGGCAAGACTGGCAACTAAATATCCCAGGGTATAGATGCCTCAGGAGGGATAGAGAGGGAGGTAAAAGGGGTGGAGGAGTTGCATTACTGGTCAGAGATGATATCACAGCTGTGATTAAGGAGGGCACGATGGAGGATTCGAGCACTGAGGCAATATGGAGAGAGCTAAGAAATAGGAAGGGTGCAGTAACATTGTTGGGACTTTACTATAGGCCTCCCAAAAACGAGTGTGAACATAAGAAGAACATAAGAACATAAGAACTAGGAGCAGGAGTAGGCCATCTGGCCCCTCGAGCCTGCTCCGCCATTCAATTAGATCATGGCTGATCTTTTGTGGACTCAGCTCCACTTTCCGGCCCGAACACCATAACCCTTAATCCCTTTATTCTTCAAAAAACTATCTATCTTTACCTTAAAAACATGTAATGAAGGAGCCTCAACTGCTTCACTGGGCAAGGAATTCCATAGATTCACAACCCTTTGGGTGAAGAAGTTCCTCCTAAACTCAGTTCTAAATCTACTTCCCCTTATTTTGAGGCTATGCCCCCTAGTTCTGCTGTCACCCGCCAGTGGAAACAACCTGCCCGCATCTATCCTATCTATTCCCTTCATAATTTTAAATGTTTCTATAAGATCCCCCCTCATCCTTCTAAATTCCAACGAGTACAGTCCCAGTCTACTCAACCTCTCCTCATAATCCAACCCCTTCAGCTCTGGGATTAACCTAGTGAATCTCCTCTGCACACCCTCCAGTGCCAGTACGTCCTTTCTCAAGTAAGGAGACCAAAACTGAACACAATACTCCAGGTGTGGCCGCACTAACACCTTATACAATTGCAACATAACCTCCCTAGTCTTAAATTCCATCCCTCTAGCAATGAAGGACAAAATTCCATTTGCCTTCTTAATCACCTGTTGCACTTGTAAACCAACCTTCTGTGACTCATGCACTAGCACACCCAAGTCTCTCTGAACAGCGGCATGCTTTAATATTTTATCGTTTAAATAATAATCCCGTTTGCTGTTATTCCTACCAAAATGGATAACCTCACATTTGTCAACATTGTATTCCATCTGCCAGACCCGAGCCCATTCACTTAACCTATCCAAATCCCTCTGCAGACTTCCAGTATCCTCTGCACTTTTCGCTTTACCATCATCTTAGTGTCATCTGCAAACTTGGACACATTGCCCTTGGTCCCCAACTCCAAATCATCAATGTAAATTGTGAACAATTGTGGGCCCAACACGGATCCCTGAGGGACACCACTAGCTACTGATTGCCAACCAGAGAAACACCCATTTATCCCAACTCTTTGCTTTCTATTAATTAACCAATCCTCTATCCATGCTACTACTTTACCCTTAATGCCATGCATCTTTATCTTATGCAGCAACCTTTTGTGTGGCACCTTGTCAAAGGCTTTCTGGAAATCCAGATATACCACATCCATCGGCTCCCCGTTATCTACTGCACTGGTAATGTCCTCAAAAAATTCCACTAAATTAGTTAGGCATGACCTGCCTTTTACGAACCCATGCTGCGTCTGCCCAATGGGACAATTTCTATCCAGATGCCTCGCAATTTCTTCCTTGATGATAGATTCCAGCATCTTCCCTATTACCGAAGTTAAACTCACTGGCCTATAATTTCCTGCTTTCTGCCTATCTCCTTTTTTAAACAGTGGTGTCACGTTTGCTAATTTCCAATCCACCGGGACCACCCCAGAGTCTAGTGAATTTCGGTAAATTATCACTAGTGCATCTGCAATTTCCCTAGCCATCTCTTTTAGCACTCTGGGATGCATTCCATCAGGGCCAGGAGACTTGTCTACCTTTAGCCCCATTAGCTTGCCCATCACTCCCTCCTTAGTGATAACAATCCTCTCAAGGTCCTCACCTGTCATAGCCTCATTTCTATCAGTCGCTGGCATGTTATTTGTGTCTTCCACTGTGAAGACCGACCCAAAAAACCTGTTCAGTTCCTCAGCCATTTCCTCATTTCCCATTATTAAAACTCCCTTCTCATCCTCTAAAGGACCAATATTTACCTTAGCCACTCTTTTTTGTCTTATATATTTGTAAAAACTTTTACTGTCTGTTTTTATATTCTGAGCAAGTTTACTCTCATACTCTATCTTACTCTTCTTTATAGCTTTTTTAGTAGCTTTCTGCTGAAGTAGAGGTACAAATATGTAGACAGATTATAGAACAATGTAGGAGCAATAGGGTGGTTGTGATGGAAGATTTTAACTTCCCCAACATTGAATGGGATTCGTGTAGTGTTGGAGGCGTAGATGGAGCAAAATTTGTAAGGAGCATCCAGGAGAGTTTTTTAGAGCAGTATGTAAATAGTCCAACTGGGGAAGGGGCCATACTGGACCTGGTATTCGGGAATGATCCCGGCCAGGTGGTTGATGTTTCAGTCGGCGATTACTTTGGGAATAGCGATCACAATTCCATAAGTTTTAGAATTCTCATGGACAAAGACGAGAGTGGTCCTAAAGGAAGAGTGCTAAATTGGGGAAAGGCCAACTATAACAAAATTCGGCAGGAGCTAGGGAATGTGGATTGGGAGCAGCTGTTTAAGGGTAAATCCACATTTGAAATGTGGGAGTCTTTTAAGGAAAGGTTGATTAGTGTGCAGGACAGACATGTCCCTGTGAAAATGAGAGATAGAAATGGCAAGATTAGGGAACCATGGATGACGGGTGGAATTGTGAGACTAGCTAAGATGAAAAAGGAAGCATACATAAGATCGAGGCGACTCAAAACTGATGAAGCTTTGGAGGAATATCGGGAAAGTAGGACAAATCTCAAACGCGCAATAAAGAGGGCTAAAAGGGGTCATGAAATACCTTTGGCTAACAGGGTTAAGGAAAATCCCAAAGCCTTTTATTCATATATAAGGAGCAAGAGAGTAACTAGAGAAAGGATTGGCCCACTCAAAGACAAAAGAGCAAATTTATGCATGGAGTCAGAGGAAATGAGTGAGCTTCTTAATGAGTACTTTGCATCGGTATTCACCAAGGAGAGGGACATGATGGATGTTGAGGCTAGGAATGGATGTTTAAATACTCTAGGTCATGTCGGCGTAAGGAAGGGGGAGGTTTTGGGTATTCTAAAAGGCATTAAGGTGGACAAGTCCCCAGGACTGGATGGGATGTATGCCAGGTTACTGAGGGAAGCGAGGGACGAAATAACTGGGGCCTTAACAGATATCTTTGCAGCATCCTTGAGCACGGGTGAGGTCCCGGAGGACTGGAGAATTGCTAATGTTGTCCCTTTGTTTAAGAAGGGTAGCAGGGATAATCCAGGGAGTTGCAAATCCAAAGATGCAAGATGATACTTTGAATGCGAGTCTTTGTAGGTAATTAAGTCTTTACAGGTCCAGATGGAGCAACAGGAGAGAGGGATAATCACAGGTTAAAGAGGTATGAATTGTCTCAAGCCAGGACTGTATTGCATCTTGGACTTTCTCTATATAAACATGTCTGGAACCCACCTCTCCATTCACCTGAGGAAGGAGCAGTGCTCCGAAAGCTAGTGATTCAAAACAAACCGGTTGGACTTTAACCTGGTGTTGTAAGACTCCCTACTGTTCGAACAATTTGTACAACAGTGACGTCTTGGTATCACCTTCGCGTCAAACCAACCTTTCGGTCCGTTGTGAGGCCTGTAGTGATTGCAGTCTGTTATGTATAGTTCTTAAAGACAACTGTCCGAACTGAAGATTGTTGCGATTTTCTCATTTGCATTTATTTTGATCGTTGCAGTTTATCTGCAGCTGGAGTATAGGCTGGTTTAAATACTCTGACACAAGGAGCAAGGTGCACAATCTGGAATTCATACTTTAAGCATATTCTGTAAACTGACTGCATAAGTTTAATCACAAGTGCCTTTTCAGTGGGTCTGTGGGCAGCTCTCGTGTTGCCAAGTCTGAAGGTTTTGGGTTCAAATCACCCACAAAAGCCATGGCTGACACTCCAGTGCAACATTTCTGCCTTTCAAGTGAGACGCTGAATTGAGAACAGAGGGCTGGATTCTCAGCATCGCGATGGCAGACTTTTGGTGCTACTTAGAAACTCCAGTCTGCTCACACTGCTAAGTGCTCACTCTGTCCTATGAATGCTGAGAGAGCCTCTGGTCACCTGGGAGTCAACCCACGCTGCCCCTCTGGAAACCCTCATACCCCAGCTGTTTCAGCAAGGGGATGGGCAGGACCAGTAGCCCACCCAAGTATTGGCACTCCTCAGAGGTACTGCCTCATTGCAGAGGGAGCAGCAGAGTTCACCCCAGTCAAAAGACATCTACACCGTGACCTTTTGAACCCTCCATGATAGAGGCCTCACCAGTGAGCCCCACCCTGACGGGGGTGCCCAGAGATGAGACCTCTGACAACTAAATAGTTAGGATAATACTGGAATAGTTCAACATAAGTTAGTGTATAAAGGACTGAGATTAATCATAAAATGTATACCCAGTAATTATTATTAACCATTAAACCTGTATTTTAGGATATGGCAGTGATAATCATGTAAACTCCAGATACAAGCAGTGTCCACAATGCATGATGGGATTTAAGGTAGCTAATTTGCCCATGTTTTTGACGGGATTATGTGGTCAGCAGATTACATAGTCAATGTAGTAAACAATGTTTATCAGTGGCCCCAATATCCAGTTTCAAACAGTTCATGGAATAAAGAGAAAGCTAGCTCTGGTATGCTGCCCCTGGATGAACATTGAGTTGGGCAGGAACTGACTGCGATACAAGATTGGCAATGTCCAAAAAGCAATGTTATAATGGACACAAATTCCTGGTAAACAAGAGGTGACAGGATGGGGTTAAATCATGTGTTGACCACAAGTCATCATTTTGTTTAAAGTAATTTTACTGGATAATATCGAAATGGCAGCTCCAATGATTGGATCAAGTCCAACTGGGATGGGCTATTGATTTTTGGAAAATCGTATAATTGATGTTTTTTTATCAGTGTTTAGCAGATCGACCTTGGCGTGTATCCAGATCCATCTCTCATGTACACAAAATCAAGCTTGCAATAATAAAGCCGTCTTAACTAGGTTGGGTGTCTGCTCTGTTCATTAAGCTAAGCCATAACAATGAGGGAGGAACCCCACTTAAAGGTTGGCTCAATACTCAGGCCCTGGAAATGCTCCTACAATTTTGGAGCAGCGAGCAGGGTCATCCACAGGATTCTGGCAGAATGATGCACCTCTTATATGGGTGAGTACATTTTAATTTACCACCCAGTCGATACAGGAGTTGTGTATCAGATGCAGGATCCATAAGTTGTGCGACCCGAACAAGGGGTGAGAGTTGCAAGTTGGTAGCGGCAGACACATGCAACACTGAGAACGCGCTAATGTTGGATGGGGACAGACGGACTTTTGTACCACGTCGATGAGCAGTGCCGGATAAACCGCCGCATGTTAAAAAGACTAGAAAGGGTTGGGCCCTGCGACGATTCGATGGAGACCAAAACATAGAACATACTGTGCAGAAGGAGGCCATTCGGCCCATCGAGTCTGCACCGACCCACTTAAGCCCTCACTTCCACCCTATCCCCATAACCCCTCCGAACCTTTTTGGTCACTAAGGGCAATTTATCATGGCCAGGCCACCTAACCTGCACGTCTTTGGACCGTGGGAGGAAACCGGGGCACCCGGAGGAAACCCACGCCGACACGGGGAGAACGTGCAGACTCCACACAGACAGTGACCCAGCGGGGAATCGAACTTGGGACCCTGGAGCTGTGAAGCAGCAGTGCTAACCACTGTGCTACCGTGCTGCCCCCAGGGAACCCCCAGAGGGGACCCAATGGCAGTATCATACAAACCATTGTTATTGAGCCCAGAAGTTATTCAAAAAGATGGTTGAGAGAGGGTATGATTCAGAAGTGCCTGTGAGCGAGCCGAAGGCTTGGTGGGCAGGGCAGTTGAAAGCACTTGCAGCTGTCACACATGCTGCTATGGTGCCAGTGTCGGAACAGTAAGAAATGGAGGGAGTCTCAGATTAAGTGACAAGTCAGACAAAGCTGGTGTCATTATTCCGAATCTGTATGTACAACAAGGTTTAAAACCCCACTGCTTAGGGCAGCAGTGGAGAAAAGTGAACTGGTCAGATTTCTTTCGGACTTGGTGAAGTAACAGAATTTGAATTGGTTTGGAACAAAAAAGACAAAGGAAAATAAATTGGAGCACGAAAGTTAACTATTTCAGCATGCTATTGATTAGCTTTTAAATTGCCCTGAATTTAGGGCTGGTTTAGCACAGGGCTAAATCGCTGGCTTTTAAAGCAGACCAAGACAGGCCAACAGCACGGTTCAATTCCCGTACCAGCACCCTGAACAGGCGCCGGAATATGGCGACTAGGGGCTTTTCACAGTAACTTCATTTGAAGCCTACTTGTGACAATATGCGATATTCATGTTCTGAAAAAGAATAATAATAATCACTTATTGTCACAAGCAGGCTTCAATGACGTTACTGTGAAAAGCCCCTAGTCGCCATATTCCAGCACCTGTTCAGGGAGGCTGGTATGGGAATTGAACCCACGCTGCTGCCTTGCTCTGCATTACAAGCCAGCTGGTTTAGCCCAATGTGCTAAACCAGCCCCTGTAGGAAATCGCTTCTTGCCACAGGTAGGCTGCAAACAAAGTTACTGTGAAAAGCCCCTAGTCGCCAAATTCCGGCACCTGTTCAGGGAGACTAGTACGGGAATCTGAACCCACGCTGCTGGCCTTGGTCTGCTAGACATGCCAGCTTTTTAGCCCACTGTGCTAAACCAGCCCCAATATGTGTTGCAACCAAACATGTGTATAAATTACTTGATACAAGATGAAATTGTGGATTTATGGACATTCAGTTCAAAGTAGAGATTTTAATCATGCTCTATCGGAATTTGGGAATGTGAGAATGCTACTGTGCTATCACATCACCCCCGTTAGGGAACAAAGGTTTTGTAGCTCATCATGTGCTTGAGTGAAATGCTTTTGAGATTTGAATTTACTAAAGGATAGGTGGGTTCAATTCCCATACCAGCCTCCCTGAACAGGTGCCGGAATGTGGTGACTAGGGGCTTTTCACAGTAACATCATTGAAGCCCACTTGTGACAATAAGTGATTATTATTATTACTTTTCAGAAAATGAATGAAAACGGAAATCACTTATTGTCACAATTAGGCTTCAAATCAAGTTACTGTGAGAAAAAAAGCATAGGTTCCATTGTGGTAGCATTGTGGATAGCACAATCGCTTCACAGCTCCAGGGTCCCAGGTTCGATTCCGGCTTGGGTCACTGTCTGTGCGGAGTCTGCACATCCTCTCCGTGTGTGCGTGGGTTTCCTCCGGGTGCTCCGGTTTCCTCCCACAGTCCAAAGATGTGCAGGTTAGGTGGATTGGCCATGATAAATTGCCCTTAGTGTCCAAAATTTCCCTTGGTGTTGGGTGGGGTTACTGGGATATGGAGATAGGGTGGAGGTGTTGACCTTGGGTAGGGTGCTCTTTCCAAGAGCCGGTGCAGACTCGATGGGCTGAATGGCCTCCTTCTGCACTGTAAATTCTATGAAATCAGGTGTTGAGGTTTGGCTTAAATGAAAATAAAAAGATAAATGAATCAAATAAATAATTTAAGTCTTATAATGAAAAAGAGTCGTCAACCTTGTTTATTATTTTAGCAAAATGAGTGTCAGCTTGCAGTGCAGCTAATGATCATCTGTGAACTTTACGAGCAAAAGTATCGTGTTTCGTTTGTTTCGGGGAGATTCGTGGAGTAATTTTATCATTAAGGTTTATCTTTCTGGGGAATTAACCTTGAGTTTTTGTAAACTTGCAGATACCGGAATTGTAGAGAAGAAAACGCAAAGACTTTTATGTAATTCGAGTTGATTGTTTTCGTTTCAAAACACTTACTGTCTGAAGTTGCGATTTTTGAAGTTTAATCATTTAAGTGATTTACGTTCAAACACTTCACAAAAACCTGCAGTCATGTTTTCTGGCCAGAGGCATGATTCCAGGAGATTTTTGAAAAACATGTGGGAATTTTAATCCGGATACAATTTCACAAATGTAAGAATGAGACCATTTTACTTTAATAGGATTGATTGGCGTTTGGGATATGTAAAATGATTATGGCTGATCCTGTGTTGGATTAATTTTGTGTTAAAACTTCGGGTCAGGTTTAAAACTAATTATTTCTGACACAACTGATACAACTCAGAAGAAAGGAAACAAATTTTTAGGGGGGAAGAAAATGGTGTAAGAGATTACTGACAGTCCCTCATCGTGTTTCTGGTTAAGTCAAACAAAGAAGGGGGGTGACGTTATGATGTCCAGTTGAAAACTTTTACCCCGCCTCTTTTCAGACAGCAGAGAATGAAAACTTACCTGTTAACAGCTGAAGATGCTTTTTCTTTACAGGAATTGAAAATTTTAACTTTGAATTGTCAGGTATGTCCAGACAAATTAACACATTTTGCCCCAAGCAGAATGGATCTTTTGTGTTTTACTTTCCAGGTAACTGCTAGTGGAACAAGATTTGCAATAACTTCGAGAATTTGAGAATTTATAAGTGACTTTTAATAGTGCAGCATGATGTACCGTCAATCACCACGAGATGAGAATGGTGGAACAGCCGAGGCTTTATTGAACAAGATGTTGTGCCTCCTGTAGCTGGAACTAGAATGGCTACTGCGCAGGAGAGCACACACTTTTATACTCCGCCTGCTGGGCGGAGCCAGTAGGCAGGGATTTACTGTCGTATCTGTAATATATGGGCAGTGCCGTAATACATACAATAGAACACTAATGAAAATGAAAAATGAAATGAAAATCGCTTATTGTCACGAGTAGGCTTCAATGAAGTTACTGTGAAAAGCCCCTAGTCGCCACATTCCGGCGCCTGTCCGGGGAGGCTGGGAATCGAACCGCGCTGCTGGCCTGCTTGGTCTACTTTAAAAGCCAGCGATTTAGCTCAGTGAGTTAAACCAGCCCCTAATGCAGTGTTCTTCAAAGTCAGGGTCAAGGGTGGGTCGCGGGCTGGTGTCGGGAGGGTCGCCGGGCCATTGTCCGCGGCGCTGCCGATCGCACAAATTCCCGCGCAGCAGCTGGCTTTTCATAACGCCGGCTGCAAGCGGCCGCAAACATTTTAAAAACAAATTTTGCTGTATTACGCATGCGGGCACAATTGCGCATGCGCGCTGATAATCGGACACGCATTTGAAGTGCGGCCGCTATTTTTTAAAACGATTGCAGCTTTTTGTTTTACATGTTCTGTAGTGGTTTTTATTCATTTATTCATTTATTTTATTCATTTTATTTTTTTTACAAGTTCGGGGGGGGGGGGGGGGGAGGTTTATTTTGATAAAATGTTACAGGAAAAAAATGCCGAACTTTGGGCAGATGGAGGCTCCATACTATGCGACACCGGAAGGCTTCACCTTCATCCAACAGGTTCCATTGGAGGAGCGTGTACGAGGGCCAAAGGGAGCCAAAACCATTTCCTCCATTTTTGTCAGCAGCAAACAAGGTATGAGAAAATGGTGGATCGCGCAGGTCGGCCAGCGTCCGTCCCGAAGGTCGGCTGGCGTGGGTCGCAAAGGTCGGCCGGGTTGGGTCCCGAAGGTTGGCCAGTTGGTAAAAATGAGTTCCCGGAAAAAAACTTTGAAGAACACTGTTCTAGTGGTGTTTACCACATTCACTCCCTCTTTAAAAAAAAAGAGTCAGGTGGGGGTGACGGAAACATTACAAGTTAAGTCTGTCGGGGGCCTTGACCCTCCGCCGTGAATGCCTCAGTCCTGGTGGTGATGTGGTTGCCGACATGGTCACTTGCGACTCCGGGAGCGTGTTGCCCTCGTCTTCATCGCCCCTGAGTGGATCTAGTGGGAGGATGGATCCTGCTGGGGTGGGGACTGCGGTGAAGTTCGCTGGAGGGAGGGTGGGTGGCGCAGGTGTGAATGAGGCAACCGGGGGGGGGGGGGGGGGGGGGAAGCTGTGTCAGGTCGAGGGTCGTGGCTGGGGACCCAGCGGGTGCCAGAACCCGGAGGGAGACGGTGTCTTGCCGCCCGTCGGAGTGTGCCACGTAGGCGTACTGCGGGTTTGCATGGAGGAGGTGGACTTTCTCGACCAAGGGGTCCGATTTATGGCTCCGCACATGCTTCCGGAAAAGGACGGGTCCAGGAACTCTCAGCCATGTTGGGAGCGAGACCCCGGAGGTGGACTTCCTGGGGAAAGCAAATACATTTTCATGAGGGGTCTCATTTGTGGCGGTTCAGAGGAGCGACCGGATGGAGTGGAGCGCGTCGGGGAGGACTGCCTGCCAGCGGGAGACTGGGAGATTTTTAGACCGCAGGGCTAGCAGGAGGGCCTTCCAGACCGTCCTGTTCTCCCTCTCCACCTGCCCGTTTCCCCGGGGGTTGTAGCTGGTCGTCTTGCTCGAGGTGATACCCTTGCTGAGTAGGAAAGGGTTTGGTGGACCTCCGTGAACCACTCCACATCTTCTGCCATGAGGATAGTGGAATGTAGGCCACTGTAGTAGCCCAGAGGCATGGGGATAAATTAAGAACAGTAGGATATTACTCCGCCCAAATGGATGCGATAGCCACAGGCATGCACCGATGTGGACGAGCCTTGGCGTGTGCTTCATGGGCAATAAATGCATCAGAATCTATCACACTGATGGATAAGCTAAAACTCCATGGTCCTCATACTATTGTTCAACTCTCCGAGGTTGGAAGACTGAAGGGTATCTCAGACAGCAGACGCTCAAAGTGGGAAGCTGATATCTTACCTGGGGACATACATGTGGAAATCTGTAAAGATATAAGGGAAAATCCTACGATGGGGTTAACGGTACAAGGAACGGAGCATGAATGTGTTGCGAAAAAGGAGACAGGCACATGATCAGATATTGAGGGTGTAGTGATCTGCATATCTGTATATATATCAGGGGTTAATATATAGTCAGTACAGCTAAGTTATCACTAGATGGCAGCACTAACAAGGGTTATAAAGGGCAGCACGGTGGCGCAGTGGGTTAGCCCTGCTGCTTCACGGCGCCGAGGTCCCAGGTTCGATCCCGGCTCTGGGTCACTGTCCGTATGGAGTTTGCACATTCTCTCCGTGTTTGCGTGGGTTTCGCCCCCACAACCCAAAGACGTGCAGGATAGGTGGATTGGCCACGCTAAACTTCCCCTTAATTGGCAAAAATGAATTGGGTAATCTAAATTCATGAAAAAAAACAAGGGCTATAAAGACAGACTCAATCTGAGTTTGCGCCTCTCTTCGTGTGTGCTGTGACTAGAGACCAGAGATGTGGAGAGTTAGGTCAGAGTGCAAGTGTAGTTAATCATAGTTTATTCTTATTCCATCTTGTTTATTTAATAGCTAGTAAAAGTATTGAAGAAATCAAACTCACAAGTTTATTTGTTTAGTTCCTCAATAAATTATTGCTTTAATTGGACAGCTACGAGCGTTAATCATCATCGAGTTTAAGAGCAGCTTGGTATGAAGCAAATGAGTAACATATATTACAGTGTAGCCATCTGGGATGGTCACTTACAAAGTGAAATATGGTCACTTGCAAAGAATCACAGGAAATATGGGCAATGCAGGATCCAGACGAACTCAGAGTTTAAGTGTATATTGGCCACTAGAGAACCAGACACTATCGAAACCCCCAGCCAATTCGCAATCTAATGGCCCATTTCCCCAGAACAAAAGACTTGTACCCAGGTATCAGATACATACAGACTCATCGGCGCCAATCCCTTCACCCAGGAAGCTCAAAAAGCCAAGGTCAATGACCGCTCAGGACACACCCAGCCATCAAGGCACCCGCCCCTTTATTGGCTAAAATCGAAGGCAGTAATCGAAGCCCGCCAAATTATTGGGTCCAAAGCTAAGGACCGCCCAAAAGAGCGCGAAACCTCCAAAGGATAAAAAGAGACACTGCCTTGTGTTCAGTCTCTCTTGGCCCCGGCCTACGCCTAAAACCAAGTGTAGCATCACGCCCAGAAGACAAGTTCAAGACCAACGATCGCTACCAGACGGATGAGCCCAGCAGAAACAAAGCCACTTCCCCAGACCCAGCCACGCAAGATCCGAACAAAGGCCTTGTTCCTCTGCATCAAGCCGGGTGCCTGAAGTTAAGTACAGGTTGTTGTAGTTGTTAGGTGTAATTCAGCTTGTAGTGTTTTATGTTGCATGTCGAAGTAATTCTTGTGTGTAAATAAACTATCATTAAACATGAACTAACAGGTTGTTTGGTCTTTAATTGATATCTGGTAAAGCCTTATGGTGGTATCATTTGATACCTGGCGACTCTGAAAAGCAATATCATCATTCATAACTGACATATCAGTATCCAGTTAAAAAGAGCAGCATTATTGGCGTCTCCGGTGCGAATTGGCAACATTATTGGCGACGCCAGTGGGATAGTATTCCACTCATTAAAAAGAGCAACAACAGTATGTAATATAACAGAGGAATTCCCAACACAGAGGCTAATGTTAAATCAACATTTGCAGCTGGACCACGAAAAGTTTCAACCAACAGAAGACTGAGAGGTGCTGAGTGTTCGTGCTGCCTGATGCTAGTAATCACACTTTAAACTTAGAAATATCAGAACTGGTTATGTTTAATATTCGCCATTCTGCCTTGTACAATAGAAGATTTGGTTTAAAATCATTCTATTATACCTCCCAGTGCAGCCTTGAAGAATAGGTCCCTGAATCACTTGCAAAATAACAGTTAATGCTTTACAGCGAATACAACAATATGTAACAAGAAGTGGCTCTGTGTTGCCTGGAGCTCAAATTCTGCTTCCTCCAAATGTGAGCAAAGATGCCTTCTGAAATGCTGTTCCAATGCTGGGTTCAAATGAAAAATGAAAATCACTTATTGTCACGAGTAGGCTTCAATGAAGTTACTGTGAAAAGCCCCTAGTCGCCACATTCCAGCGCCTGTTCGGGGAAGGTGGTATGGGAATTGAACCGTGCTGCTGACTTGCCTTGGTCTGCTTTAAAAGCCAGTGATTTAGCCCAGTGGGCTAAACCAGCCCCTGGCTGCGCTAGTTCAGAGCTTGTACTGTCATTTTTTGCCAATCTTGTTGATTTCACTTGCTTCCCCATAACCTTCCCTCGTGTAATAAGCAGTGTGTAGCTTATCGTAAGCCATGTGATCTGCAACAAGGTATTTTCCATCTATCAGAGAGGTAAGGAGGGAGAAATTCATTTGCATAGCAGGCACACATCGCCATCGGCTGTTACATGTGCACGTTTCTTCAATGATATTGACAAATTTCATCCCCAGGGTCTTCTACATCCAGTGTTCTTTCCAGTTTGACCAAATGATAAAAAGTTAGGTTGAAGTAAAGTACGTTCCAACCCATTGCCCAGATATTCTTCTTCCAGGTCTTGTGTGCATTAATATGCCAATAGTGTGCAGACTATTGCCACTGCCTAATGCTGCAACCACCGAATGCATGGGGGAGTAGAATGAGCTGCAGCAGGAATCCTCCTAAATTGTTGATGTCGGGTATGGTTTCTTCCGGCTACGAAAGTCAACAAATCTGTTTGTCACCAATGGTTGCTCGTCATGCCATTGGATTCATTATTGAGCATGATGAGCAGCGGTCTCGCCATGCAACATGGCGCCGGCCGTGCGAGGCGGACCCGACCCGCAAACCCCACCGCCCACTCCCTGGCCCCCCCCCTCGCTGAAGCCCCTCCCCCCCCGGTCAGCGACATGGATCCCGGATGAGTGTGTCGGGTCTGTACGCAGGCCGCAGCCGCCACGCCGCGTTCACAATTTCTGTGAGGACATGTGTCCCGCCCCGTATGGAACTTGGCCCATCGGGGGCGCAGCACCGCAGGTGGGCCGGCCGATGAGCGACAGCTCATGGCGTGCGGCGGGATGACGCCGGTTTGGAGGTCGGAGACTGGCAAACCGGCTCGGCCCCCATTCCGAAATTGGGATCGATTCTCTGCCCGATCGCCGATGACAATATTGGCGTCGGGCAACAGAGAATCCTGCCCCTCATTTCTGGAGATGTTCTAGCAAATAAGAAGATGCGAGATAGGAACGGGAGTAGAGCAGCCAGCCCTTTGAGCCCACAATGCTATTCAGTGACTGATCGTCTCTGTTGATGCCATTGTCCTGCACTATCCCCGGGCTGAGGTCACCGACACCGAAATCGGCAACGGGCCGGAGAATCCAAATTACCGACGTGATCAGGGGCGGGATATTATTCGGGGCTCGGGGCACTTTAGTGGGGCGGTAAAGGGCGCGCGAGCCGGCCGAAGTGGGGGGGCTATTTTGCGAGCCGCATCCGCGGGCTTTGGCCGCCATGTAGCATATGCGCGGCCATGGATCTGGCAATTCTCCGGGGCATATCGGCAGCAAGAGCCAGGTGGAATAGTGGCCGGCACTGGCCAGCATTGTTTTAAAGACGGTCAGTTATGCTGGACAGTGCACTGCCTTTTTCTGAATTGAGTCACCCTGGCCCCAGTCGCAGTCAGGAAAACCCCGTACTGTAGTGTTAGCCCAAGTGATAGACCCCAATTTGAATATGAAGCAAGGCTGGTGCAGTCTCGAATTGTAATGAGCATATTCTGTTCTACCCTTCAGATTGCAGGTTTAGGACACTGCTTAGGTCCTGGGAGGTCCGTTAGCTCAGTTGGTTGGACAGCTGCTTAGCAACACCAAGCCATGCCCACAGTGCGAGTTCAATTCCCGCACCGGCTGAGGTCACCACGAAGGCTTTGCCTTCTCAACCTCACCTGAGGTCTGCTGACCCTCAAGTTAAATCAACACAGCCTATGTCCTGTGGGAGTAATGGCAACTTCCATTTCATTTTCAATACCGATAGAATTATCCCTGCATGGTTAAATATCTAGCCCTGTGTCTTCAGGAGAGGAGAAAATTAGTGGAGAAAATATTGGCAAGTTGTCTATACTTGATCTCAGGGGGGGAACCTAATTTGCATTTCTTCAGATAAGGTCATGGGAAATGGTTGAAAGAGTTTAATCACAGCCTAAGTACTTGACAGAGGAAAAAAACATGATGAAAGTGATGCGACTGCTGAACTTTCCATTTCCATTTATATTGTACATAGAATGACATAACATTTTCAAGGAGCACAGAAATAGCCCACCTAGCCTGTGCTGGTGTTTACAGGCCACACAAGTCACCTTCCGTTCCAACTACCCCATGTCATAATTGGCAAACCTGCGCCGGCCCCTCATAAGGTAAGTCCCAGAGGTCCCGGAGCGGAAAGATGGGAGATTATAACAATAAACTTTATTGTCACAAGCTTTCATTAACACAGCAATGAAGTTACTGTGAAAATCCCCTAGCCGCCACATTCCGGCACCTGTTCGGGCACACAGAGGGAGAATTCAGAATGTCCAGTTCACCTAACAAGCACGGCTTTCGGGACTTGTGGGAGGAACC
Organism: Scyliorhinus canicula; assembly: GCF_902713615.1. Taxonomy (NCBI): domain Eukaryota; kingdom Metazoa; phylum Chordata; class Chondrichthyes; order Carcharhiniformes; family Scyliorhinidae; genus Scyliorhinus; species Scyliorhinus canicula. Next base: position 14,960,618 of record NC_052146.1, read on the forward strand.
CGGAGCACCCGGAGGAAACCCACGCAGACATGGGGAGAACGTGCAGACAGACAGTGACCCAAGCTGGGAATCGAACCTGGGACCCTGGCGCTGTGAAGCCATAGTGCTAACCACTGTGCCACCGTGCCGCCCAGATGCCTTGGGGAGGGGAGCGATCGTGGTGTCGGGTGGTAAACCATGTGGGGGAAGGAGGGCCGAGCTCCCTGGTCCTGGAAGGGGGCGTGCCCCAAATATGAAGAGCTTTAAGATTAGCCCCCACCGTGTCAGGCCAGTTAAAATCCAGAGGGAATCCCGGTCCATTTAATTTTACACTCCCCACACCACCTCCCCCACCCCCCAGACCTCCCCCCACCACCTCAGAAACCAACTGGGGGGAGCATAATATTCTGTCCTACGAGTAACTACCCGATATTTACAGGCTCTACTTCTAGGTTCTTCAACAAGTTACAAAGGAAATAGGAGGAATGGGCCACTCGGCCCCTCGAGCCTGCTCAATAAGGTCATGACTGATCTGATTGTGACCTCAATTTTGCTTTCCCACCTACCCCACCATAACCAAAAATCTGTCCAACCCAATCTTGAACACATTCAATGAGCCAGCTTCCAGTACTTCACTGCGGAGGAAGATTCTAGAGGTTAACAAACCTCTACGAGAATAAATTCTTTCCCATTCCCCATTTCAAAACGAGAGACCCCTTAGTTTGAAACTGTGCTCCCACATTTCTCCATGAGGGACACCATCCTTTCAGCATCCATTCTGTCCGGCCCCCTCAGGGTCTTACATGTTTCAATGAGGTCTCCTCTTGTTCTTCTGAGCTCCTCTGAGTATCGGCCCAACCTGCTGAACCATTTCTCATTGGACAAGCCCCTCAACCCAGGACTCACCTAGTGACCCTTATTGGGATTGTTTCCAATGCAAATGCACCCATCCTCAAGTAGGGAGACCAAAACTGTACACAGTACTCTAAGGTGTGGTCTCACCAATGCCCCATACAGTTGTGGCACAACTTCTCTACTTCTATATTCCACTCTTCCTTGCAATAAAGGCCAATATATTTCCACACCTAGGTTGTCTAACCCATACATAACTTTAAAAACCTCTACCTCTTCTTAATCTTCTTCCACAGTCTGGGGTGTACCCCTATTACAGGGGTCACAAGATTACAGGGGTCCCTGTGGGGGGTCTTCCTATTACAGGGTCCCAGGGGAGACCCTATTACATGTCCCTGTTGGGGGAGGGGTTTCCCCTATTACAGGGATCCCTTTCGTGTGTCTCCCTATTACAGGAGTCCCTGTGGGGGGTCTCACTATTACAGGGTCCCTGTTGGGGAGAGTGGGTGTGGGGTGTGCTTGGGAGAGGAGGTGTGGGTAAATAGTGCATTGTTGAGGGGGGAGGCCCTCAGATGGACTCTGATGGTCTCTACCAGTGTGGCCCTGGTGTGGTGGACCTCGCAGTGGGCCAAGGGGGCACCCATTGCTCCCTGGGTCCACCCCAATTCCATCACATCTGGGTCATGTTGGTAAAAACCACAAGCGATCCATGCCAGTGTGATTCCCGGCTGCGGGAACCGCAAAATCACGGAAGACCCGAGTGTTGGCCATTCAGACCTATTTGCATTTATTTACATCCCCCACTGGTGCATATTGTGGACCTTGTTCACACCGCCAGTGGGGGGGGGGGGGGGGGGGGGGAGGTTGGAGCATTGCGTTCGGACGATTTTTCTCCGACGCCCGATTATCCATCCATCGGGGGACACATTCCGGCCGTTCCGGACTAGGGCTGGGATTCTCCCCTACCCAGCGGGGCGGGGGGTCCCGGCGTAGTGGAGTGGCGCCAACCACGGGCTAGGCCCGTGCCGGAGAGGTTGGCGCCACGCCGACTGGCGCCAAAACCGGCACCAACGGCCTTTGACTCCCGCCGCACGGCATCGGGGCTGGCCGACAGGCCTTCGCCGGTTCGCGCATGTGCCGGTACGTCAGCTACCGCTGACGTCACCACCAGCGCATGCGCAGTAGCGGGGTTCTCTTCCGCCTCCGCCATGGTGGAGGCCGTGGCGGCGGCGGAATAAAAAGAGTACCCCCACGGCACTGGCCCGCCCACCGATCGGTGGGCCCTGATCGCTCGGCAGGCCACCGTGGGGGCATCCCCCGGGGTCCGATCGTCCCGCGCCCCCCAGGAGCCCGGGGACCTGCTCGCGCCGCCAATCCCGCTGCCACCAGAGGTAGTTGAATCCACATCGGCAGGATTGGCCTGTCAGCGGCGGGACTTTGGCCCATCGCGGGCCGGAGAGTTGCCACGGGGGGCACGCCAATCGGCGCGGCGTGATTCCCGCTCCCGCCGATTCCCGGGTGGCGGAGAATTCCGGCCACAACGGGGGCGGGATTTACGCCGGCCCCGGGCGATTCCCCGACCCTGCGGGGGTCGGAGAATTCCGCCCCAGATAACCGCACCCTACATGTGTTAAGAACAATATAATTTGCGTTTATGTATGTATGTTAAGAAAGGTGGAACATGGTTTTAGCTATATATAGATTTTTTTTTTGGAGCTTGGTGCTAAGGAGTTTGGAGGGCCTCTTAGCAAAAGGTCAGGTTTTGATGGGAAAAACATGCAATTTTAATGAGGGTCTCGACTCCCTGAAGTGAAGAAATGGGCTGAAAATGGGCTGGAAGTTTGCCGATTTAGGAGAAAGAATACAAAAGGTAGAAAAAAACTGTGCTGTTACCTATCACCAGGGGTCCAGTGACACACAGAGTCACAGAGAATGACAGTAAAGAAGTACAGAGTGCATATGTCAGAGAGTGAAGAGTTCAAAGATCTCTGACAAGAAGTATTGCAAGGCTGCTGGGGACTGACTTTAGGAAGCTCATGTGTTTGCTCTGTACTTGAAGTAATAGTGAGTTTGAAGAGTGGTCTTGGGTGTCGCAGGGAGTAGATACCAGCTGGGGGGAAAAGCAGCTAGTGGATGCTCAGAAATACACCAAAAGAAAATTGTTTGCAAATGGTCCAGCCTAAGCAAGAACCTTTGATGTTAAGATAGTGGTAAATCTTCACTGGGGCTTTGTGTCTGGAAGGATATTGCCGGGATAAAAGGAGCGGTATGAATCATTTTCCTGTGCTTGTCTTGAGATCTTTCCAACCTTTTTTGTCTGGTATAATATAGTTCACTTTTTTCTGTTTAATAAAAGTTTTATTCTTTATGTTAAAAGTTAAGCAGTAAATTCCTGTGAACTTATTCAGTATATTTCTGCCACGGTTTCTAAAAAGGAACAAAGTTAGGCAACGGAATTCTCCATTGGCGGGATTCTCTGGCCCACCGGTTTTCCGGGGTGATCAGAATGGGAATCCCCATTGGCCGACTGCGGGAACGGAGAATCCCGCTGCCAACGGGGATGCGCTGCGCCGGAAAGTACGGCTGGCGGATCGGAGAATCCTGCCTAGGATTTATCAAGCCAGGTTTTACTCTGGGATCTGGCTTGTGTCGTATTAACATCAGCTGGGATCATAACATGGGCATTTTGATCAAGTAATTGATGACAGCAAGCGACCTGGAGGCACTGCTTAGAACCTCATTGCCTTGTGGATCATCTTATGCAAAACTGAGGCGGCTAATTCAGCAAAAGGAAATTGCACACGCTAAGAGGAGAAACAGAACAATTCCTGCACCGTGTGTCTAGTCGTGCTGGCACAAAGTCAGAAAGGTTTCAAGACAGAAAAGGAAATTGTTTTCAGGATGACAACGTGTCGAAATGGCACGGACTTTACAAACTAGCTTCAATGTGCTGGAATTGCTTCCCTAAACCTTCTCTCCTCCTTTAAGGAACTCCTTCCAACCTCTCACATTGACCGAATATTCAGCCACCTATACTATACCGCAGTTTTATAGGGCAGCACCAATGCGTTTTAAAAGTCATCGGTGATGTTTCAAGAAAAAATAAACCCGTTTCAAGATGTATCCGCATATCGTAACCAGGAGTTTGGCATGTTAACCCGTTTCAACTGAACCACTTTCCTTCCATGGGAGGTGAGCATCACTGACAAGTCCAGCATTTGTCCCAGCATCTCCTCATTTGGTTCTTTAGTAACTCTTTTCTCATTGAGATGCCTGTGAAGCACCTTGGGATGTTTAACTATGCTAAAGGGGCTATATAAATGCCAGTTTTGTTGTCGGGGTGTAAATCCGGAGGGCAGAGATTCACGTCACAACTTTAGGCTGGTTTAGCTCAGTGGGCTAGACAACTGGTTTGTGATGCAGAACAAAGCCAGCAGCACGGGTTCAATTCCCATCCCAGCTTACCCAAACAGACGCCGGAATGTGGTGACCAGGGGCTTTTCACAGTAGCTTCATACTTGTGACAATAAAAGTTTATTATAAGATTATTCACATGAACCACGAGCTTCCCTGTTAGGATATGGTAAGGGAGGAAATTAGTGTCAAATGTTCTGTATAAAAAAAAGGATCTTAAAAATATTAGCAGCGGGCCCATTGCAGACGGAAACTCAAGGGACAGAATTGAAATCCACCCAAAGCGTGTTTATTGCAAAATAACTAAAAGTGATTTGCAAAACAGGATGCATAAATTACCGTTCTTTTTGCATTCAACTCATTAGTTCATTTTAAGGGGTTATTGAATGACTGTGGCTGTATTGCCTAGTCAATGATTTTTTTTTTTTGCTGCTGAATAATTCATTGTTTTCTTTGCAGAGCGAGCAGTAAATAACGGCAGGACTCGAACACTAAAGAAGCACTGCATCGTTGCAAAAGCAGGCTTGGCTGATTCAGCACCAACGTGTCAGAAAGTGAATTTATAATATTGCAGGACTCTTTAACACCTTCGACAATGAATGGTTGGAACACTGGGTTTTGCTCCATTGTGTTGGATAAGCTGTTTGCTCATCAAGCTGCAGAGATTTCCATACCCGCAGCGCCACAGTTTTATCGGGCAGCGTCAATGCGTTTTAAAAGTCATCGGTGATGTTTCAGGAAAAAAAACAAACCCCCTTCAAGATACATCGGCAAACCGTAACAGGGAGGTTGCCGTGTTAGCCCGTTTCTACTGATCCACTTTCGTCATCAGCTTAGTGCCTGATTTCAGGCGGCACGTCAGCACAGTGGCTAGCACAATTGCTTCACCGCGCCAGGGTCCCGGGTTCGATTCCCGGCTTGGGTCACTGTCTGTGCGGAGTCTGCACGTTCTCCCCGTGTCTGCGTGGGTTTCCTCCAGGTGCTCCGGTTTCCTCCCACAGTCCAAAGATGTGCGGGTTAGGTGGATTGGCCACGCTAAATTGTCCCTCGTGTCCAAAATTGCCCTTAGTGTTGGGTGGGGTTACTGGGTAACGGGGATAGGATGAAGGTGTGGACTTGGGTAGGGTGCTCTTTCCAAGAGCCGGTGCAGACACGATGGGCCAAATGGCCTCCTTCTGCACTGTAAATTCTATGATCTATGTAATGGACAGTGCAGACTTAATGGGCTGAATGGCCTCCTTCTGCACTGTAAATTCTATGAAAAAAGAAAATCCAGGCCATCACTGCAAGAGCTCCTGAGGGTAGTGAGGCCAAATCATCTTCATAGATAACCTTCCTTTCATCACAAGGTCAGAAGTGGGGATGCTCGGTGATGACTGCACAATATTCAGCACCGTTCACGACTCCTCAGATAATGAAGTAGTCCATGTCCAAATGCAGCAAGACCTGGACTATCCAGGCTTGGGCTGACAAGTGGCAAGTAACATTCACGCCACTCAAGAGCCAGGCAATGACCATCTCCAACAAGCGAGAATCTCGCCATCTCCCCTTGGAATTCAATGGCATTACTATCAACATCCGAGAGGGGGGTGGGGGTTACCATTGAACTGTGGCGATTAACTCAAGTCTTGACTTTCCAAAGCCTGTCCATCATCTACAAGGCACAAGTCAGGAGTCAGATGGAATACTCTCCACTTGCCTGGATGAGTGCAGCTCCAACATTCCAAAACCCTGACACCACCCAATATGAAGCAACCCGCTTGATTGGCGCCCCATGCAAAATCATTCAATCCTTCCACCACCAACACGCATGCAGTGTGGACCATCTACAAGATGCACTGCAGAAACTCACCAAGGATCCTTAGACAGAATCTTCCAAACCCATGGCCACTACCATCTAAAACACAAAGGTAACAGACAGGTGGGAACACCAACAACTGGGAGTTCCTCTCCAATTCACCTACCTTCCCAACTTAGAACAATGGTTGGGATTTTCCATTCACCATTAGAAAAGAGGAAGTGCGATCCATTAGCTGCTTTGATGTGATGAGGAGCTGTCAATCATAGCAAGTGTGTTTATAAACATTGGGTGGTTGGCATCAAAGCAGGGTAGTGGAGATGCATTCAAGCGTGAAGGGAAAGATAAATAAACAATCGGCCAAGCATCTGTGCCTGAACCGTTAATCTGTCAATCACAGGCGAGTGAAAGATACTGCTCTGTCAAATTGAATGGCTGCTTAACAATTATAGGGTGTCAGTGAATCTGACGACTTTTCGAGAGCTGTGGGCTTTCGAGGAATCCTCTGACACTTGTAAAAGCTGCTATTTGAAAGAATGTTGCCTGAGAGAGCAGATGTTAGGAAAGGGAAAGTGTTCCTGCTTTGATTCTTCACTGATATTCCTGGACTGCTCATCAGTTGTCAGGCAGAGCAGTTCAGGCTGAGGAGATCACCTCAGGGTTTAAAAACCTCAGTCTAGGAGGACGCTGTTGAACAGAGGGCTGCCTGAGATCATCATGCCAAGGGTGAACAAAGAGAACAGCGAAAAGGACAGTATAGGAACAGGCCCTTCGGCCCTCCAAGCCTGTGCCAATCACACACGGTGATCTTAAGGTTTCCCAGGATTGGAAGGGGCAGGCCAGACATAGTATCCCTATTCTCACGGGGTCCCGAGTTCAAACCCTCATCCACTGCCCGATCCCACACAACCCCAGGATACTTGGGGAAGCCCCCTCTGCAGCCTGGCAGTGGCAGAGGGGCACATTACTGATGGACTGACCTGCCTTGAACCCCCCCCCCCCCCTCAGTACCCACTGCGCAAGGCGTAGGTGTGACTGCCAGGATGTAGATGTCATGGTGCCAGGGCAGTGCACCATTGACAATGTCAGAGGGTGAGGACTGAAGGGGGTGGCTGAAGGGGGGATAGCGAGTCGGGTCACACTCATATGTGCGTGGGGTGGGGGTGACCTGTAGTGGAGGATTTTGCCCCTCCTTGATGAGGGATTGGGGGGGCCCTCCTTGTCAGCGGGAGGATCAATGTTTGCATTGCCTCTGGCTCACAATGGTGGCCCGAATCCGAGCTTTTAATGGAATCCGATCAGGTCTCTCACTATGCATAGATTTGTATGGCCAAGGACTTAGACCACCTGGCTGCCACTCCAAGCGGCAACAGAGACCAATCCGGACTCTCCGCTGGTGGGAGCTTGAGACTCGAGAACAGAGAATCCTGCCCTATATCCTTCACTCTCGATGAGTCAAAAATCCTAGAATTCCCTACCTAACGGCACTCCGGGTATACCTATACCCCATGGACTGCAGCGGTTCAAGAAGGCAGCTCACCACCAGCTTCTCTGGGGCACTTTCTCTGGGGCAAATAAGGATGAACAATCAAAGCTGGTCCAGCCAGTAAAGCCCACCTCACAAGAATGAATTTTTAAAAAAACTACAAAACTGATCTCACTGTAGGGCTGAAGGATTGATGGTGATGGACCATGATGTGGAGTCGACTTTGCCTTTTTTTTGTGATGAAGATGTTTTGGGAGGGAGGGGTGGTGCGGTCAGAAGCTCAGAACAAACTCGATCACACAGAAATAAGACACTGTGGATGCTTAAAGTCTGAAGTGAAAGTGGACAATGTTCCAAATACTCAGCAGGGCCTGGCAACATCTGTGAAGAGAGAAACAGGGTCAACTTTCACCTCTGTGAACTTTCATCAGAACTGACGATAAGCCATTGACCTGAAAGGTTTGTCTCTCCTTCCGTAGATGCTACCTGACCTGTTTCTCTTTTTGCATTTTCAGCTTTTATTTAGGCGGCAGTGATTCCCGATTTGGACTGTCTTAGCCGAGCGCAGCCAGGGTCCCTTTTGCACTCAGCATCCCACAGAGAGGTGGAATGAAAGAGCAGCCGGGGATCTTGCTCCTGCTCGCTGCCTACTGACTCTTGTCGCAATGGCTATGGGGTGAACGCTTGCACTGGCCTGATGGCTTCGATGGCCCTGGCTGCTGTCTGCTGTCGCCCAATAGCTCACCAACACTAGAGTTCAGGTCGACACATTAAGAATAACTATGTGATTGAACGTACAGATGTCAGTCAGCACTGACTGAACAAAGTTGTGCAGGAATCAGACACACTTCATCTTGTGATAGTACCCAATGCAAAAATGCAATCGATTATCGTGCAGGGATTTACTTCAGGTCAATACAATTAATGCACAGGTACCACCGCAGACCAACAATAATCTTTACTGTCACATGTAGGCTTACATTAACACTGCAACTGTGAATAGCCCCTAGTCGCCACACTCCGGTGCCTGTTCGGGTACGCAGAGGGAGAATTCAGAATGTCCAAATGACCTAACAGCACGTCTTTCGGGCCTCGTGGGAGGAAACCGGAGCACCCGGAGGAAACCCACCCAGACACGGGGAGAACATGCAGACTCCGCACAGACAGTGACCCAAACCGGGAATCAAGCCTGAGACCCTGGCGCTGTGAAGTCATAGAGCTAACCACTGTGCTATCTGGAAATACATCTTTCTCAATTTGTAAGGCCTGATAGCCTTCATAGATATATATATCAAACAACACTCTGAAGTAAAATCTGGTGCAATTCCAAATTTAAATAAGAAATTAGGGTAGCCCGAGAGTTTGATGCGTCACCAATTCTCATCAATTGAAGAAGTGTAGATTCTGATGCAACTAATTGCGCTCATCATCAAATTTAAATGATGGTGACCTACGGTAATCTTTTCTGATCACCGGTCTCATTACAACTTTGAGCCATTGCATCATTACGTGTTCTGGCTTGGAGAAAGGCAGATGTGTTTGCTTCTGCCAGCCACCCTTTGCATTGGTGTTAACTACAGCACAGAGCAGCATCAGAAACTGGCTCCACCATCGTGAGTTACATGGGGGGGGAGGGGCGAGGGGTGAGGTTATGAAGGGGCTGCAGAGCGAGGACCGAATAGTAACTCACTTGTGGAATCTTCGTCAGTCCTCTTGCTGTCACATCCTACAAGTTCCGATGCTCGTTGAATCACAGAATCCCTACGGTGCAGAAGGATGCCACTCGGCCCATTGAGTCTGCACCGACCCTCCGAAAGAGCATTCTTCATAGGTCCACTTACTCCCTTACCCCACCCTATACCTGTAACCCCCCCAATTGAACCCAAACCCCACCTAAGCTGCACATCCCTGGACACTATGGGGCAATTTAGCATGGCCGATCCTCTTAACCATTGGCTGTGGGAGGAAACTGGAGCACCCGGAGGAAACCCACGCAGACACTGGGAGAATGTGCAGACTGCACACATACAGGGCCGTAATTGAACCCGGGGCCCCTCGCGGCGCGAGGCAGCGGTGCTAACCACTGCCACCACGCTGCTTGTAGTCTTTTCATTTTCTTTTTTGGTCATTTCTGATGCAGGAATTATTGACTTTCCTCTCACCCCGAGTTCTGTCTGTGTGTAACACTCTCTCACCACTTGGTTCAGCAGGGTATGGGTTCGAGCCCTATTCCAAGGATGTAAGAACACAATCAGGCTGCCTCTTCTGGGCAGTACTGAAATAGAGCTGCACCTTCAGCTGTGTTTTGGAGGAGACAGTTGATGAGACCATCAATTCACGCGACACGTGGTTAGAAGTGAACAGTGGTTTTAATCGTCTTACAGCAGAGCCTGCCTGTGACGAGATGAACTCTAGATGAACTGGCAGGCAGACTCCGACTGTCAAGCTTTATACAACCAGTGGGGGGGGGAGGAGCCATGGGTGGAGCCAAGGGTGGAGCCCAGTACAAACTTCCGTACATTCCCAGTACACCTCCCCCTAGGGGCAGAGCCACGCAACTGCTCGTGTGCCGAGCTTATAGAGGCATGGTGCAACATGTGTGATAACAGTGTGAATTATGCTATTATGATTCACCGCAACAGTAAAACCAGAATCCTCTCTGTCCACTCAGGTGGCTGCAAGAGATCTGTGACACTTCTTGGTCAGCAGCAGGCAAGTACTCCCTGGTGACCTGGCCAATATTAATCCCACACCCAACACCACTAAAAAAATATTTGATCGTGGATGAAAGGATTTTGAGGTAATGTCACTGGCCTGGTGATCCAGAGGCCCAGACTTGTACACTGGGGAGGTGGCTTCAAATCCCACCACGGCAGCTGAAGGAGCTTAGATTCATTTAATTATTGCCTGGAATTGGAAAGCTGGTCTCGGGGATGGTGACCATGAAACCATCATTGACGTTTGTAAAAGTCCATCTGGTTCATCCATATCCGTGAGAGAAGGAAATCTGGCACCCTTACCAGTGACCTAGAAGCGGGCAGGTTGTTTCCACTGGCGGGTGAAAGCAGAACTAGGGGGCATAACCTCAAAATAAGGGGAAGTAGATTTAGGACTGAGTTTAGGAGGAACTTCTTCACCCAAAGGGTTGTGAATCTATGGAATTCCCTGCCCAGTGAAGCATTTGAGTCTCCTTCATTAAATATTTTTAAGATAACGATAGATAGTTTTTTGAAGAACAAAGGGATTAAGGGTTATGGTGTTCGGGCTGGAAAGTGGAGCTGAGTCCACAAAAGATCAGCCATGATCTCATTGAATGGCGGAGCAGGCTCGAGGGGCCAGATGGTCTACTCCTGCTCCTAGTTCTTATGTTCTTATGATCTACATGTGACCCCAGAGCCAGAATAAAATGGCTGACTTTCAACTAAATGCTCTGGCAAGGGATGAACAAACCATTCTAGCCTTGTGAGCGACGCCCGTGGAAGACTTTAAAGAAACAATGATGTGGAGATGCCGGCGTTGGACTGTCTGCTTTTCTGCATCTTTGTAGAAACTTATTTAAAGAAACAAGTCCTCGCTGTTTGAGGGAACGTGCAGCTTCAGCGTTTCCGACAACGGCACACTTTATAAAATGAAGATAAAAGCAAGTGACTGCGGACGCTGGAGTCTGAAACAAAAACAGAAAAATGCTGGACAATCGCAACAGATCTGAGAGCATCTGCGGAGAGGGAAGGGAGCTAACGTTTCGAGTCTGCATGGCTCTTTGTCAAAGCTTTGTCAAAACTTTAGAAATGTTTCATTTGGCTGAAAAGTGTTTTGTGACACCCTGAGGATTCGCCTGGGGTGGGGGGGCTGCTGTACAAATACAAATCTTCATGTTTTATTTAAAGTTGAAAATACCAGAGCTGAGCCCAATGTCTTTCTTCTTACTACTTTTGACAGACCTATATTTCTATAATCGCATCACTCAGTGTGTTATGAAAATTTCAAGGACTGTCAATTCCTTTGCACTTTTCAGCTTTATTTCTTCATTAAGTTTGGGTTTTGAGGAAAATAAAGCAATACAACGATCAAGAGAAGTTTCATATTTCTCCAGAGGCCCAACCAAAAGGATATCCATGGATTCCCTTTATTACGAGTCCCCGGTGTCCTCGTGTTACCTGGGTGCCAGATTGCACTCAGTAATCAATATTTGCAATGAATGGCTGGATCACGAGGGCAGAAAAAACCCATTAAATCCTGTTTCCTTTTATTGTGATTTATATTGTTATTAAATTGCGTATAAATCACTCTCAGACAGATATATCCTGGGGTAGGTTATTAGCAAGCGGAATCATAAATGTTACGGAATATGGATTGCAGCATGTTGTAACACAGTGGAAGAATTGAAAATGTGCTCTCCCTATTAAGGTGCAAAAATAATAATGGCTGCTCCACCACTTATGATGAATCAGAACATGTAAAATCCTGTCATATTTAATATCAGGTTCACAGTATATTAGAGGTGCAATGGCTATAACATATGAATAATTGATTTTTTTAATGAAAAGTAATCTGTTATTCCATATTGCAATCATTGCACGCTGTTATTTAAGAGAATATTCCTTTATTTTTTCCATAGTGTGCCATGTAGTGTCTACAAACTCTCTTTGTGTTTCAAATTCTAAGGTATTAATACATACATAATGCAGTTTGTATTTCCCTTTTTCTGGAGGCTTGAGCCTCAGTAAGGAAGGACTTCAACAGTTGCGTTTTTGGCCCGGGTCTCCTGCACTTTCCCGTTTCTTTGCTCCATCTTAGGTGGCCGTGTCCCCAGCATCCCTAAGCTCCAGAATTTCCTTCCAGAATCTCCCCGCCTTCTTACCCTAATCCTAACCCAAAATTGCTTCAATAGGCAATATCAGTGCTATGTGTATCCATTAATTTGAACGCCAAATTTTGCACCCCATGGAAGGGGGGTGGCACGGCGGCACAGTGGGTAGCACTGCTGCCTCACAGCGCCAGGGGCCCGGGTTCAATTCCGGCCTCGGGTGACTGTCCATGTTGAGCTTGCACTTTCTCCCCGTGTCTGCGTGGGTTTCCTCCGGGTGCTCCGGTTACCTCCCACAAAGATGTGTAGGTTGGGGGAGGGGGGAGAGGATGTAGAGCGGTCCCGGGGTTAGGGGGGTGCTCTTCCGGAGGGTCGGTGCAGACCTGATGGACCGAATGGTCTCCTTCTGGCACTGTAAGAATTTTATGGTTTTATGGTACCCTGCCTTGACTCCAAAAGGTTACAACCTATAAATCAGCCTTGTAACATGATAAAGTCAGAGGCAAGTTACATAAATCACAGTAACATTAATCACGCTGAACTACAAAGTGACTTTTTAAGTGCCTTTATTAACATATCCTTCTCGGAGGTCTCAGCCTTTTAAAAAGCCCTTTGCTTCAGTTGATGTTCTTGCAAAAAAAAACCCTGCAAAAAAATAAAGATTGGCAGGAGATGACAGTCAATAGCGACACCCGAGGTCGTGGGGTTGCCACAGCCTGGGACAATTTCTACTCGAGGTGCACAGCAGGCAGTTGGCACCAAGTTCCGCCTGGCAAAACATTAGTACAAACTGGAAAGAAGTAGGGTCAATCTTTTTCTAAATAATATTCAGTGGCACAAATAGGCTTACATTCACACTGCAATGAAGTTACTGTGAAAATCTTTCCAAGCACCACTGGTCAGGTTGCTCATTGCCACCACAAATGGGTGCTTGCTCTCACTAACGGGGAACCTTTTCCTTCTAGCAGATGGAAAATGGTCACTTGTTGGAATAAGAACTTGGAGAGAAAGATGGAATTTATTGTATCTACCCAGTCAGGAACATCTATAGGATAGTCTGTTAACGCTCACCGTGCAGTTACCTTTTTAAAAAATATTCATTTACGGGATGTGGATGACGCTGGTTAGGCCAGCATTTATTGCCCATCTCTAGTTGTCCTTCAGAAGGTGGTGGTGAGCTGCCTTCTTGAGCCTCTGCAGTCCTTCAGGTGTAGGTATACCCATTGTGCTGTTAGGGAGGGAGTTCCAGGATGTTGCCCCAGCGACAGTGAAGGAACGGCCGATGTATACAAATCAGGGTGGTGAGTGACTTGGAGGGGAACCTCCATATATGGTGGGGTTCCCAGGTATCTGCTACTCTTGTCCTTCCGGATGATAGTGGTCATGCTACCTCCTCTTTGATGTCAGGTTGGATGGAGGCAGGTGTTAAAAGCTCACCGCCTTGAATCCATGCAGCAGGGACTTGAAAGAGAAACCTCTGACTCAGAACCAAGAGTGCTTCCAAATGAGACACTTTCCACCAGTAATGCCACGGGAGACCGGCTGGTAGATTTTAAGAATTGCCACCAAACCTTTCATTGCTGTCATCAGCACATGTCTTATCTAAATTGGGCCGACTAGTAAAACGAAAGGTGCTTATTTCAAAGTATAAACAAGCAGTGGGAGAGGTGCATCTTAAAATGTTGGTTATTGTTAACAGGAGCAACTTTGGAGCTGAATCAGCAGGGTGATTGTTGGTGTGATTTAGATCTGAAGAATAACTTAGTAATAAAACAAAACTATTCAAAATAATACAAAATTCTCAACTTTAACTTTCAAGCAGTCACTGTGCAATTATCACCTCACACTTAACATGCATTGTGCTATGTCATCCATACATAGAAACATAGAAATTAGAAGCAGCAAGAGGCCATTCGGCCCTTCGAGCCTACTGCGCCATTCATTATGATCATGGTTAATCTTCAAGTTCAATACCCTGACCCCACCTTCCCCCCATATCCCTTGATCCCTTCAGCCCCAAGAGCTGTATCTAATTCCTTCTTGAAATTACACAAATGTTTTCGCCTCAACTACTTTCTATGGTAGCGAATTCTACAGATTCACTACGCTCTGAGTAAAGACATTTCTCCTCACCTCAGTCCTATAAGGTTTAAACCTTATCCTAGTTCAGGACTCCCCCACCATCGGGAATATTCTTTCTGAATCTACCCGGTCTAATCCTGTTAGAATTTTGTAAGTTTCTATGAGATTCCCCCCCCCCCCCTTACTCTTCTAAACTCCAATGAATATAATCCAAATTGACTTAGTCTCTCCTCACATGACAGTCCCGCCATCCCAGGAATCAGCCTGGTAAACCTTCACCGCACTCCCTCCCTAGCAAGAACATCCTTCCTCAGATAAGGACATCAAAACTGCACACAATGCTCCAGTGTGGCCTCACCAATGCCCGATAAAATTGCAGTAAAACATCTCTATTCCCATACTCAAATCTTTTTGCTAAGAAGGCCCACGTACCATTTGCCTCCTTTACTGCCTGCTGTACCTGCGCGCTTACTTTCAGCGACTGATGCTCGAGGACACCAAGGTCTCACTGAGTATCCGCCTCTCTCAATTCACACCCATGCAAATAATAACCTGCCTTCCTACCCAGCTTCTCAGGCACCAAGGCCTCACCTGTTGGCACAGGAGCTGCCTGTCTTTCCTCTTTGGTTGACTTTAATCTATTCGTACCATGCTGATGTTTGGCAACCATGCCATGTCTCCATCCACCACTATCGCAGCCAGTGTTACAAAACGAAAAGGCTTGCCCTTCACCACTTGAGGACCAAAGCACCTGAGAACTAGTGAAATACTTTAAGTGTGGTCACTGTTGTAAAATAGGAAATGCAGCAGCCAATGTGAGCACGCGAAAGATGGCAACGATCAGATAATCTCTTTCAGCAATATTGGGCAAGGGATAAATATTGGCCAGAACTAAGGGGGGTTGCAGTAACAGAGAGACCATATTGAAGGTGGCTGGCAAGGCCGTTTGGAGACAGAAGTTAATAAAGCATATACATCCCAGCTTTTTATAATAGGGGCACAAAGAGCAAGGTGATTATGCTGAACTTGAATAAGACACTGGACCAGCCTCTGCTGGGGCATTGCTTCCAGTTCTGGGTGCCGCGCATTAGGAAGGATGTGAAGCTGCAGGAAAGAGTGCAGAAAAGATTCATGAGAATGATTCCAGGGATGAGGGACTTCAATTGTGAGGATAGGTTTGAGAAGGATAGGTTTGCTGCATAAGATAAAGCTGCATGGCATTAAGGGTGAAGTAGTAGCATGGATAGAGGATTGGTTAATTAATAGAAAGCAAAGAGTGGGGATTAATGGGTGTTTCTCTGGTTGGCAATCAGTAGCTAGTAATGTCTCTCAGGGATCCGTGTTGGGCCCACAATTGTTCACAATTTACATTGATGATTTGGAGTTGGGGACCAATGTGTCCAAGTTTGCGGACGACACTAAGATGAGTGGTAAAGCAAAAAGTGCAGAGGATACTGGAAGTCTGCAGAGGGATTTGGATAGGTTAAGTGAATGGGCTCGGGTCTGGCGGATGGAATACAATGTTGACAAATGTGAGGTTACCCGTTTTGGTAGGAATAACAGCAAACGGGATTATTATTTAAATGATAAAATATTAAAACATGCTGCTGTGCAGAGAGACCTGGGTGTGCTAGTGCATGAGTCGCAAAAAGTTGGTTTACAGGTGCAACAGGTGATTAAGAAGGCAAATGGAATTTTGTCCTTCATTGCTAGAGGGATGGAGTTTAAGACCAGGGAGGTTATGGGTTATGCTGCAATTGTATAAGGTGTTAGTGAGGCCACGCCTGGAGTATTGTGTTCAGTTTCGGTCTCCTTGCCTGAGAAAGTTGTACTGGCGCTGGAGGGTGTGCAGAGGAGATTCACTAGGTTAATCCCAGAGCTGAAGGGGTTGGATTACGAAGAGAGGTTGAGTAGACTGGGACTGTACCCATTAGAATTTAGAAGGATGCAGGGGGGATCGTATAGAAACATATAAAATTATGAAGGGAATAGATAGGATAGATGCAGGCAGGTTGTTTCCACTGGCGGGTGAAAGCAGAACTAGGGGACATAGCCTCAAAATAAGGGGAAGTAGATTTAGGACTGAGCTTAGGAGGAACTTCTTCACCCTAAGGGTTGTGAATCTATGGAATTCCTTGCCCAGTGAAGCAGTTGAGGCTCCTTCATTAAATGTTTTTAAGATAAAGATAGATAGTTTTTTGAAGAATAAAGGGATTAAGGGTTATGGTTTTAGGGCCGAAAAGTGGAGCTGAGTCCAAAAAAGATCAGCCATGATCTAATTGAATGGCGGAGCAGGCTCGAGGGGCCAGATGGCCTACTCCTGCTCCTAGTTCTTATGTTCTAAGTTGGGACTGTTTTCTCTGAAAAAAAGATCACCGAGTGGAGATTTGATAGAGGTATTCAAAATCAGGAAGGGTCTGGACAGAGTCGATAGGGAGAAACTGTTCCCGCTCGTGGCACAGGTTCAAAGTAATTGACAAGGAAAGCAAAGGGGCACGAGGGAAAACATTGTCACCCCGTGAACAGTTAAGGTCTGATTAATTCTTCTGCTTGAGAAACTGCAGTGGAGGTAGGTTCAACTGAAGCATTCAAAAGGGAAGGTAGATGTTCAAGGTTAAGGTGGGCAGCACGGTAGCACAAGTGGATAGCACTGTGGCTTCACAGCGCCAGGGTCCCAGGTTCGATTCCCTGCTGGGTCGCTGTCTGTGCGGAATCTGCACGTTCTCCCCGTGTCTACGTGGGTTTCCTCCAGGTGCTCCCGTTTCCTCCCACAGTCCAAAGGTTAGGTGGATTGGCCATGATAAATTGCCCTTCGTGACCAAAACGGTTAGGAGGAATTATTGGGTTACGGGTATAGGGTGGAAGTGAGGGTTTCAGTGGGTCGGTGCAGACTCTATGGGCCGAATGGCCTCCTTCTGCACTGTATGTTCTATGTTAAGGGGAGACGACACTAGTTGAATTGTTCATTTGGAGAGTCAGTGCAGGCACCATGGACCAAGTGGCCTCCTTCTGCACTGTTCCAATTCTGTGATCCTGAGAACTTCCTTGTCTTCGGAAAGAGCGGCATGCAATATTGAAATCCATCTGAGAGGGAGGCCGGGGCATCGGTGTAATCTGCAAGGGGGCACCTTCGACAGGGCAGTGGCCTGCTGAAGTGTCAGCCTTGATGTTTAAGTCTCCGTGGTAGGACTACGAGCTTCTGACTCGGAGCTGAGGTCGCTACCCAGTTACCCTTGGCCCATCTTGTACATAATGAAAGGACGCAAATCTTTCCAGGCCAGGCCAAATCCAAAAGTGCACTGCATGTGAGCAGTGGGACACCGGCTTCAATCCAGAAGCTAAATATGGATGGACTAATCCATTCACCCCATCTCATTGACTTTACAATGTCCTCATCACAGCATCCAACTGATTGAGGCATTGAGGAAGCAGCATGTGACCAGCACATCTGATTCGCTGAGGCCGGATTTGAGAGAATGCTGGACGCAGTGGAAGAGAGGCGGGACACCCTCTTCCCCAGGGAGGGCAGGGGACAGGAGTCCACCATCATGAACAGGGCCTGGGAGAGGGTATCAGAGGTGGTCAGCGCTGCCAGCCTCGCCAGGAGGACTGGCACCCAGTGCCGAAACAAGATGAGCGACCTCCTTCGGGCAGCTCGGGTGAGCCAACACCTGTGCCCCTGGCATCACCGTGAGTCACCCGTCACCGCTCACCATCCCAGAATCATGATTCTACGGTTCTAACAAGCCCACTTCCCCAAAGGATATATGGGCCCGTTAGATGGCATGGTCAGCACACATGCAGGGACCACCCATGCGCACAGTGGAATGTGATCCTGAAGGCAGAAGTCAGCCTTTGTCAAATGCTGAGGAGCACCAGAGCTCATCTCACAGCGAGTCGTCGTCATCCTCCATCCCGTGGGCAAGGTTCGTTAATACTGCCAACCCAGCGCCAACACCCTGAGTGCCAGCACCTGGCAACCCAGTGATTGAGCTTGGCCATGGCCATCACGTTGGTGATGCTGCTGGGGCCTGAGGGTTTCCAGAGGGGTGGCCTGGGTGAGCTCCAAAATGATGGGAGGGTCTCTGAACATTTACAGGACGCAGTGAGCAGTCAGCAGAGCGAACAACCAAGGACCTGTAAGCAGCACCAAAGGGGCGTGTTTAAAAGCCAGACTGTAGCAACGGTCTGAGGCAGGCCTCCCCGATCCCGAAGGGGCACCTAAGCTGCTCCCTGCTACTCCCTCAAGCCCGGGCAGCAACCCCCAGCAAGCCTGGTCATTTTGGAGAGTTTTCAAGATATTTCTTAACTTCTTGCTCCCCATCAGCAACCAAGGCGCCCAGGCTGTGCTTGTAAATACTGGCACCAATTGGCGCCCACACGACTTCCGCCTGAGATGGGCGGAGCTTGGCGGAAGGGCAGAGCATACTGTCCAATCCCCTAATGATATTGAAATCCGTGCAAATGACGGTTTTGCATGGGACCACCAGTATAAATCGTATCGCCGCCAGTGATGGACCGCCGCATGGCGGGGACACTGAACCTCAATTTGTAGTTTCCCCGCGATTCTCTGAGGTTTACGTTTTCAGCATTGTGAAGCGGAGAAGCCAGGCCGCTGTTGAAGTTGTTGCCTGGATTTCGATGTTTCTTTTCTTCTCGCTGGACCTCTGGTGTAGGTCGAATGCAGACTCGCTCTTTGTTTTTCCTCATTTGCCTACCGATTTGGGATTCAATTATATATGACCTTGGTGTGTCCGGCTTCAGCAACAATTTTTGCTGAGCTCCAGGTTTTCATGATTGGATTCTGTTCATGTACACATTACCCTTTCAGCGACTCAGGGAGGGATTTAACATATTTGTTGAAGTGCTGACCTCCTCTTTCTTGTGCTTCAGAGAATTGTCTCACTTCTTCCTGGTCACTAGTGTGGCATTAAAGAAATGTACAGCATGTGAAGAGTTAATGTCATGTTACAATTAGCCACTAGATGGAGCTAAGGACAGTAGTATACCCCTCACCATCTGGCCTGGGCTTGCAAAATACTACCAACCATCCTGGTTTGAGACAATTCACACCTATTTAACCTGCTCCATCTGGACTTGTAAAGACTTAATTACCTGGATAGACTCGCATTCAAAGTGTCGTCTTGCATTTTTGACTTTGTCTATATATATGGATTGGATTGGATTGGATTTGTTTATTGTCACGTGTACCGAGGTACAGTGAAAAGTATTTTTCTGTGAGCAGCTCAATAGATCATTAAGTACATGGGAAGAAAAGGGAAGAAAAGAAAATACATAATAGGGCAACACAAGGAACACAATGTAGCTACATAAACACCGGCATCGGGTGAAGCATACAGGGGTGTAGTGTTAATGAGGTCAGTCCATATGAGGGTCATTTAGGAGTCTGGTAACAGCGGGGAAGAAGCTGTTTTTGAGTCTGTTCGTGCGTGTCCTCAGACATATGTTTCTGGAACCTACCTCTTCATTCCCCTGAGGAAGGAGCAGTGCTCCGAAAGCTAGTGATTCGAAACAAACCTGTTGGACTTTAACGTGGTGTTGTAAGACTTCTTACAATAGTATAAAAGGCACTGGCTCTTAGGCTTCGGGGAGAGATTGGACTGGAAGAGAGGAACGTGCGTAGTAGAGCTAGAGAGGATAGAATATAGTGACAGAGTATAGAGATAGGGTTGGTGAGTGTAGTTTAATATAATCTATTTGTTTACTATAGGAATAAGTATCAAATTTTATTTTAAGTCGCGCAACTAAATTTAGCTGTGTTGATGAACATCGCTTCAGGTGTCTTTGTGAACACAGCGCTTTTCATCCTGAAGTCAACCTCACAAAGATAGCCACAACTAGGCTGAGGTATTTGGCAGAGCAGTCCTATATTTCCGTCCACTCAGCAACTCCGCAGGTGATTTCAAGTCAGCTTTGAGAGGCAGAGAGCGGAGTGACCATAAGGCAGGTTTTGAGTCTTCCTCTGTATTTCAGCATTTTGCAGAGTTCCTTTGGTTCTTTGTCTGCAAGGCCGTGTTCTGCTGGGTCATGAGGTGATGATGATGTTGAACGCACGCTGCTCAATTCCCGAGCTGTTCTGTGTGTAACTGGGTACCATTGTCACATATTCATCTTTCAGGAATGCTTCGCTCAGCAAGCCGAACTCCTATTGTTGAGGCGATTGGATAGACTGCAGTTATTTTCCTTGGATCAACGGAGACTGAGGAGGGACATGATCGAGAGAAAAAGATTATGAAGGGCCGCACGGTAGCACAGTGGTTAGCACTGTTGCTTCACAGTGCCAGGGTCCCAGGTTCAATTCCCGGCTTGGGTCACTGTTTGTGCGGAGTCTGCACGGTTCTCTCCGTGTTGCGCGGGTTTCCTCCGGGTGCTCCGGTTTCCTCCCACAAGTCCCGAAAGACGTGCTGGTTAAGTGAACTGGACATTCTGAATTCTCCCTCAGTGTACCCGAACAGGCGCTGGAATGTGGCGACTAGGGGCTTTTCACAGTAACTTCTTGCAGTGTTAATGTAAGCCTGCGTGTGACACTAATAAAGACAGGAAAAAAACTTTCCCCTTGTTAAAGGGATCAATAATCAGGGGGCACAGATTTACGATCAGGGCAAGAGGTTTAGAGAGGATGAGAGAAAAGACATTTTTACCCAGAGGGTGGTGGGAGCCTGGAACCCGCTGCCTGAAATGGTGGGGGACAGAGACCCTCATAATTCAATGTGCACTTGCGATGCCAAGGCAGCCAAGGCTATGGGCCAAATACTGGAAAATGGGATTAGGATAGTTAGGTGGCTGTTTTTGACTGACGCAGATGAGATGGGCCGAAGGATCTTTTCTGTGCTCTCGACCTCCATGACTTTGCCATGATTTTGCGTCCGCATTCACCCCGAGGGCAAGCGGCAATTTGGGAGCAAAATCTCGCGGGATACTTGCTTTCCGTCTCTCCCCCAAGCGCCCACTGGTGATGTAACGAGGTTCCCGCCCAGGGAAGTTGTGCATTTAATTTCAATGCATTTTAATAGGATTAGCGGGCTTGCCCACCTTATCGCCGACCCCACGTTTGGAATTCCCGTCCTCGCCAACGTGACTTCGCGCCGGTGAGGTTTACGGCCCGTCGCTGACACACAGATAAATACAGGCTCTGGGAGAGAGGGTTATGCCTGGACGGTACCCTCACATTGCCGGGAAGGTCATCTGATGACCTCCATTGGGAGGGAGGCATTCCCCTTATCGTTTGAGGGGATTTCTCATGTCAGTGGGTGGTGCTTGGGGAGGTCCTCCACGTCCATGGAGGGTCCTTTGTTTTATATCGGAGATGGGAAGGGTGCCCCGATCTTGGGATTACTGACTGCCGGATGGTTCCTGCCCCGCCAGTGTGGTGGCATGGGCCACGTCTCCAGATGTTTTTGTGCACAGAATGCTGGATGCTTTGGAGAGAAAGCCCGACTGTGCAGCCTGCGAGTTTGAACGGCGGTTCCCCCGCCTCAGGCAGCACTTTGTGCACAGAATGGAAAGTCCTGCCCCATGGCTGGGGTCTTCCAGCCTGTACTCCCCCCTCCCCCCACCCCCCTCCGCCGGCGGCGGGCTTTCTGACAGCGGAGGCGCCCCGGCTTGAGCCAGCGGTCGGAACTTCCGGTCCTGCTGAAAATGGCATTTTCCATGGTTTCCCGGCCATGCCGCTGGCCAACCAGACAGCCAATGGCAGGTTGGCAAACCTGCCACAGTGTGCGGAGGGGGGGGGGGGGGGGGGGGGCACACACAAAACCTGGACTAATGTTTCCATAATGTTTGAATGGGCCTATCCAATAGACAGCTGGCATGGCCCTGAGCTTACACTCCCACGATGCATCCATGTATCTTTTGGATGAGTCATTCCTGCATTGTTTTGGGTATGGTTATTCTGGATCTGGCTGTCAGAAAAGCAAATTCCAATGAGGTGTCATCTCTGGTATATGACCATATTGCTGGGCGTGTTTACCATATCTAATCAGGGCGACCTCTCACTGCTGGCGGAGACAGCAACTGTAACTCCTCACCTTTGCTGGCCTCATTTCCAGTTTCCTGCTAAGATGTCTTCCAAAACCAGGTTAAAGTCCAACATGTTTGTTTCAAACACTAGCATTCGGAGCACTGCTCCTTCCTCAGGTCAGGAGGAAGGAGCAGTGCTCCGAAAGCTAGTGATTCGAAACAAACATGTTGGACTTTGACCTGGTGTTGTAAGACTTCTCACTGTGCCCACCCCAGTCCAACGCCGGCATCTCCACATCATCCAATTTCCTAGGTTTGTTGGCGCGACATTGACGAGGTTCAATACCTGGATTTTGTAACTTGTGTTTCTCCTGTGACGGCAATTGAGCGTTTCTGCCATGACCATTCCTCCCCCTGGCTTGTATTTCAGAGTGAAATCATAATCCTGGGAGCTTCACCAGTAATCTCTGCAGTTCAATCGGTGCTTTGCACAGATCCTTCTTTTAGATCTGCTCCAGTGGATGAGGGTCACTCCCCACGATCAACTTTCTCCCATAAATATATGTACTGAACATCTCACATCCATTCCCAATTGCTAAAATCTGTTTCTATGTTGGCATACCTGGCCTCAGCTGAGGTTCGAGTTTTGGATGTGAATCCTCATGGTTTTCCCTCTTTTACCGGTGCAGCTGCCAACACTTTAGTGGAAGCGTCCACTTGCAGAGTTATAGATTTGTTTCTGTCTTCATAGAACAGACTTGTCTCCTGCCAGATTACCTTTTTAAGTTTGTTGAAACTCGTGTGTGTGACTCTGACCACTGCTACTTGACACCTTCTTTCATCAGCTCCCGCACTTTTGCAGCGTGCTCTGACATATGCAGTGCGAAGGAGTTCATGGGGGCGATTCTCCAAAATGGAGACCAAGTGTTCGCCCGTCGTGAACGCCGTCGTGTTTCATGACGGCGCGAAACGGGCCTAGGTACGACCGATTTTGTCTCTCACAGGGGGCCAGCACGGCGCTGGAGCGGTTCACGCCGCTCCAGCCTCCCTTCCAGGCGCCAAATGGGCGCTGCGCCAACCTGCGCATGCCTGGGGGCCTTCCTCAGCATGCCGGCCCTAACTCAACATGGCATCGGTGTTCAGGGGCAGGCCGCGAAACAAAGTAGGCCCAAGGGGGGAGAGGCCCACCGATCAGCGGGCCAGACTCCATCGGAGGCCCCCCCCCCCCCCGGTGAAGGATCGCTTTTCCCCGCCCCACAGGCCACCCCCCCCGACCCTTTGCGCAGAGTTCTAGCCGCCAGCGACCAGGGGTGAACGGCGCCGGTGGGACTCTGTCATATCCGCGCGGCCGCTCGGCCCATCCGGGCCAGAGAATTGGCGGCCCCGCCGATTGCTGTGGCCCGCGGGCGGCGCCGTGTCAAACACGGCGGCGCAAATGCCGGCAATTCTCTGCACCTCGGAGAATCGCGGGCCAGCGCCGGGGAGTTGTGGCGCGGTTGCGGCGATTCTCCGGCCCAGAGCGGGGCTCGGGGAATCGCCCCCCCAGTGTGTTCCATCAAGTCAAGGAGGCTTCGCAACTCGTTCTTTTCATCCCTGAGATAGCCGTGATTCTTTCGGGGTTTGAATCGATTCCGTCTGGTGAATGCACCATTTCAAAGATCTGCTGCCCTGTCCCTTTTACAATACATTTGTCTGTGTTTAACTTGACCCCAGCTTTCCTGCTTCTCCCTGTGGCTTCATTTAGGTGGCAGTCATGACCATTTCCATCTCCACCAGACCTGGATCACATCTGCTCTGCCAACTGCTCCTCTACACCCCCTGTATGTCTTGTCTACTTTCTGCTGGAACGCATTCTGCCTCACTTTAAGGCCAGAGGGCAGGCGTAGAAATTTGTACCATTTAACGGGTGTGCTGAATGTTACCAATAGTAAAGCATTTTGCCCCTAGTTTCACATTCCATTTCTTACATTGAGCTTGCTGAAGATTCTTCTTAATAGCTTGATTAAGATCTTTGGGATCCAGGCAAATTATTTTCCTTCCCTTTGGAATTTACCCAATCTATAGGCTCCGTGACTCTGGTAATCTCATCTCATGGATCTCTCGTTCAAGCTTCCTTTTTAGTTAGATTGGTACTTTATGTGGGGGATGAAACATTGGTTGCATTGCTGGGTCAACAGTAATGTCACGCTAAAAATCTTCAGTGCATGCAACCGCCTCATTGAACACTCTGGGTACGTATACCAGGTCTACTTTCACATCTAGTCTTTTCACGTCGTGGTCCCCATGCCTCTAAGGCAGGAAACAGTGAGTGGCGATAAGGGGTTCTTTTTCAGGTTGGCGACCTGTAACCCCAGCGAGGTTCCACAGGGCCTGCAACAGTTCACAATTTTTATTAATGACTTGGCGAGAGGAAGCGAATGCGCCGTAGTCACATTTGCCGATGACACAAACATAGGTGGAAAGGCAAGTTGCGAGATGGATACTAACAGTTTGCAAAGAGATACTGAAAGGTTACGTAAGTGTGCATAAAGTTGGAAAAAGGAGTATAACATGGAAAAATGTGAAGTTGTTCATTTTGGAAGGGAGAACCAAAGAATAGAGTATTATTTAAATAATAATAATTGCTTATTGCCATAAGTAGGCTTCAATGAAGTTACTGTGAAAAGCCCCGAGTCGCCACATTCCTGTGCGGAGAGGCCGGTACAGGAATTGAACCCGCGCCGCTGGCCTTGTTCTGCATTACAAGCCAGCTGTTTAGCCCACTGTGCTAAACCAGCCCCAATGGCGAGCAACTGCAGAAAGCTGCAACACAAAGGGACTTGGGAGTAATTGCGCACGAAATACAGAACGTTAGCACACAGGGGCAGCACGGTAACACAGTGGCTAGCAACATTGCTTCACAACGCCGGAGCCCAGGTTCGATTCCTGGCTTGGGTCACTGTCTGCTCATTCTCTCCGTGTCTGCGTGAGTTTCCTCCGGGTGCTCTGGTTTCCTCCCACAAGTCCCGAAAGACGTGCCTTTAGATAATTTGGACATTCTGAATTCTCCCTCGGTGTATTCGAATAGGCGCCGGAATGTGGCGACTCGGGGCTTTTCACAGTAACTTCATGGCAGTGTTAATGTAAGCCTACTTGTGACAAAAAAGATTATTTTAAAAAGGTGCAGCAGGTAATCAGGAAGGCTAATGGAATGATGGCCCTTATTTCAAGGGGGTTGGAGTATAAGAGTCAGGAAGTCTTGCTGCAGCTGTACAAGGTACTGTTGAGACCACAGCTGGAGCACTGGGAGCAGTTTTGGTTCCCTTATTTCAGGAAAGATATTATCTCATTGGTGGTCGTTCGCAGAAGCTTCACGAGGATGATCCCCAGTATGGGGGCAGTGTCTTATGAACAAAGGTTAACCAGGTTGGGACTCTACTCATTAGAATTTAGAATGAGAGGTGATTTTATTGAAACATTTCGGATTCTTAAGGGGCTTGACAGGGGAAATGCTGAGAGGATATTTCCCCTCATGGGAGAATCTCGGACCAGAGGGAAATCGCTGGCTTTGAAAGCAGACCAAGGCAGGCCAGCAGCACGGTTCAATTCCCGTACCAGCCTCCCCGAACAGGCGCCGGAATGTGGTGACTAGGGGCTTTTCACAGTAACTTAATTGAAGCCTACTCGTGACAATAAGCGATTTTCATTTTTGATTTCAGAATAAAGGAGAGCCATTGAAAACTGAGATGAGGAGGAATTTTGTCTCTCAGAGAGTTGTGAGTCTTTACACCTCCTGGTCACAAATTGCTGTGGGGCTGAGTCCTTGTGTAATAATAATAATCTTCATTAGTGTCACAAGTAGGCTTTCATTAACACTGCAATGAAGTTACTGTGAAAATGCCCTAGTCACCACACTCCGACGCCTGTTATGGGTACACTGAGGGAGAATTCAGAATGTCCAATTCTCCGAACAAGCTCGTCTTTCGGGACTTATGGGAGGAAACTGGAGCACCCGGAGGAAACCCACGCAGGTGACATGGAGAACGTGCAGACTCTGCACAGACAGTGACCCAGCTGGGAATCGAACCTGGGACCCTGGCGCTGTGAAGCAACAATGCTAACCACTGTGCTCACGTGCATATCTAAGGCTGAAGTGATTGATCCCTGATCAGTAAGAGAATCAAGGGGTAGGAAAGTGGACGTGAGGAATGTCGGATCAGCCACGATCCTATTGGATGGTGGCGCATAATCGAGGGGCCGAATGGCCAACTCCTGCTCTTGTTTCTTAAGGTGTTCTCAATTTTCCTGTCCACTTGCCCTGTTGTTCTGACTCTGAGGCTTTGTCTACCTCCGCCTCCTTTCGCTTTGTTCATCTTTCCCCCATCTTTCCCCCAATGATTGGCCTTTCCACAAGCTCTGCAGATTGATCCATCTGCCGGACATGTCCATCCGCCTGTGAATTCATGCGCTCGCCTCCAGCTCCGGTACAGCTTTTCTCTGTTCGGCGTACCTCATTTATCTCTGCTTCGCTGCATCAATCCTGCAGCCTTTTTCTTGGCTGAACTGCAGGTCGGCTGTCTGGCCAGTCAGTGTCTTCATCTGGCTGCTCGTAGTTTCATCTGCTTTAGCAGCGTCTGCTGCCTGTAGCATGAGCTCATCCGTCCCGATTAGCACTTTGGTATTAGTATTTCAGGATGTGCAGGACTCCTAGTTAATTGATCTATCAGCCTTTCATCGGTGACCTTCGATTTTCTAGCAGCATTTTGTCTTTAATCGTGTGACGAAATCATCAATCGGCTCAGGCTCACCTAATTCCTATCTGAGATCAATAAAATTCACGTCCCGTCGATCCGATTTTGGAACTGTTGAACAAATTAAATTCTATATCCCCTGCCCGCAGAAGGATATAGCCGATCCTTTCTTCATTGTGCCTGCCTGTTCGGAAATAGAACATAGAACAGTACAGCACAGAACAGGCCCTTCGGCCCTCGATGTTGTGCCGAGCAATGATCACCTACTCAAACCCACGTATCCACCCTATACCCGTAACCCAACAACCCCCCCCCCCTTTAACCTTACTTTTTAGGACACTACGGGCAATTTAGCATGGCCAATCCACCTAACCCACACATCTTTGGACTGTGGGAGGAAACCGGAGCACCCGGAGGAAACCCACGCACACACGGGGAGGACGTGCAGACTCCGCACAGACAGTGACCCAGCCGGGAATCGAACCTGGGACCCTGGAGCTGTGAAGCATTTATGCTAACCACCATGCTACCGTGCTGCCCACGGAAACTACTGAATGTCGATCTGCACTAATGATCAAAATTTGCAAATGCCTCTGTGCCATTATCAGCTTCCCAATTCACCCAGGGCTGCGGCCTCCCATCAACGGCTGTGCCGTTTGACATTTTTTTTTTCGTCTTCGCACAATCCCCAAATCTTCCTTCTGACACTCATGTAGGTCAATTTTCAGAATCAGCACTAAATTGATTTTAAACGCTTCAGGTTGATTCACAGATGCTCGCTGCCACCATGCTATGTACTCTTTGGATGGATGGATGGTTATTATCATTATTTGTTTATTGTCACGTGCACCGAGGTACAATGAAAAGTATTTTTCTGCGAGCAGCTCAACAGATCATTAAGTACATGAAAAGAAAAGAAAAGAAAATACATAATAGGGCAACACAAGGTACACAATGTAACTACATAACTCCGGCATCGGGTGAAGCATATAGGGGTGCAGTGTTCATAGAATTTACAGTGCAGAAGGAGGCCATTCGGCCCATCGAGTCTGCACCGGCTCTTGGAAACAGCACTCTACCCAAGGTCCACACCTCCACCCTATCCCCATAACCCAGTAACCCCACCCAACACGGTAGGACAGCACGGTAGCATTGTGGATAGCACAATTGCTTCACAGCTCCAGGGTCCCAGGTTCGATTCCGGCTTGGGTCACTGTCTGTGCAGAGTCTGCACGTCCTCTCCGTGTGTGCATGGGTTTCTTCCCACAGTCGAAAGATGTGCAGGTTAGGTGGATTGGCCATGATAAATTGCCCTTAGTGTCCAAAATTGCCCTTAGTGTTGGGTGGGTTACTGGGTTATGGGGATAGGGTGGAGGTGTTGACCTTGGGTAGGGTGCTCTTTCCAAGAGCCGGTGCAGACTCGATGGGCCGAATGGCCTCCTTCTGCACTGTAAATCCTATGAACACTAAGAGCAATTTTGGACACTAAGGGCAATTTAGCATGGCCAATCCACCTAACCTGCACATATTTGGACTGTGGGAGGAAACCGGAGCACCCGGAGGAAACCCACGCCTGTATGGGGAGAATGATAAATTTAGAGCACCCAAATATATATTTTTTCCCCAATTAAGGGGCAATTTAGTGTGGCCAATCCACCTAACCTGCACATCTTTGGGTTGTGGGGGTGAAACCCACGCAGACATGGGGAGAATGTGCAAACTCCACATGGACAGTGACCCAGGGCCGGGATTCGAACCTGGGCCCTCAGCACTGTAGGCTGCAATGCCATCCACTACGCCACATGTCTGCATGGGTTTTTTCCGGGTGCTCCGGTTTCCTCCCACAAGTCCCGAAAGACGTGCTTGTTCGGTGAATTGGACATTCTGAATTCTCCCTCCGTGTACCCGAACAGGCGCCGGAATGTGGCGACTAGGGGCTTTTCACAGTAACTTCATTGCAGTGTTAATGTAAGCCTACTTGAGACAATAAAGGTTATTATTAAATGGTTCCCATTTATTTGCAGATAATACAACAATGTATGAAACACGTGCATAACAGCGTAACGTAATGTTAAAAAAAAATTTAGAGTACCAAATTCATTTTTTCCAATTAAGGGTCAATTTAGCATGACCAATCCATCTGCCAGCACGGTAGCATGGTGGTTAGCATAAATGCTTCACAGCTCCAGGGTCCCAGGTTCAATTCCCAGCTGGGTCACTGTCTGTGCGGAGTCTGCATGGCCTCCCCGTGTGTGCGTGGGTTTCCTCCGGGTGCTCCGGTTTCCTCCCACAGTCCAAAGATGTCCTCTCCAGTGCAGAACACCACCTCTGTCTCAGCCCACAGGGAGCTCTTTCACCTTTTCATTCTCCTCAATGACCTGAAGGGGCGCCATTGACAAAGTGCCGCTCCCTGTACTTCATTCCAATTTACAGATGTTACAGCATGGGATTGACAGACCCTGCCCTATACTCATAGGCCTCTATCAAGGGATCTGATTGATGTCTCTGCACCATTATTGGGGATTTCGGTCTCTCTGAGATGCTGGTCAGAAAAGACAAGCGTTCCCAAGTTTATGTCAGAAGCAAATTAATTTTCAACTCGCAAATCGGTGCACCAGCAGCAAATTGGATCCCTCACTGCGCAAGGCATTGAACTTGCAACAAAGCGTTAGCTGCCACGTTTAAACTGAAAGCAACATTAACCGGCTCATTAATAGGAGCCAGGCACTTCACAGTCCTCGCCACGTTTTGGTTGCAATCAGCTGCACTTTGATGAAGTTTATTTGCCGGAGTGTTTCGAAGGAGGTTGCACGCAGCTGTCACAGTTGAGCACCGCCTAAGTTCCGGGAGCGAAGCGTCTCAGGTCTCCGTCCCAATCACTTCCCTCCCATTGCTCCGAGCTGCTGACATTAATATGCAAATCAAGTCATGTTCTTTAAATAGCTATTACCTGCCAGCGGATGATTTATGGCTGCGTGGTTTGATAAAGATTTCCAAACAGTCTCCCAGTGCTGCCTGCTACTCTCTGGTTTCCGATCACTGGGCTGCTGAATGAAAATTAGCTTTGAAACCTTCGATTTATTCCCTGGGCAGCAGCGGGTGCCTGTCAAAGAGCTCCAAAAGCAAGCAGCACTGATGTGTTGGGCTCCAGACACTGTGTTCGCTGTTCACCGTTACCCTTCATGTTGACTGATGAATGCAACTAACACAGTTCCGCGATATAGATTTTTCTTTCTCTAAATCCATCACATAAACAGTTAAGTGCCTTTCATCCTTTCCTTGAGGCCTGAAGCCTCCAGGGTGCCAACAACAACAAAAAAAAAATCAACATAGCCCTTAACCAAGGCCGCCTGATCCCGAGCGAGCTGGAAACTCCAGTCACATTTCTCAACAAAGGTTTCAGTCTGGCTTCTTTCAACTTCTTTCAAATAGTTTATGCTCACACGCCATGAATTTTGCATTGAAATAATGGAGCCATCCCCTTGTGTGAGGCATGGGAAGAAATATTTATCTTCTCTGTTTGAAACAGTAAGTAACTAAATTCAGCACCGTCCCCAGATGACCTTAGGCTGCTTTCCCCTTTGAGGTGGGGGGGGGGGGGGAGCTGGCTGGTGGTGATTTAACCTGAGGATCACCACACCTCAGGCGAGGGGCAAGGTTGAGAAGGCGGAGCCTTCGTGAATAACCTCACTGCCAGTCAGCTCTGTTTCCTCCCACAGTCCAAAGATGTGCGGGTTAGGTGGATTGGCCATGCTAAATTGCCCGTAGTGTCCTAATAAAAGTAAGGTTAAGGGGGGGGGGGGGGGAAGGGGGGGTTGTTGGGTTATGGGTATAGGGTGGATACGTGGGTTTGAGTAGGGTGATCATGGCTCGGCACAACATTGAGGGCCGAAGGGTCTGTTCTGTGCTGTACTGTTCTATGTTCTAATCCCCACGGTAGAGAGGGAAGCCATTTGGTCCATCGGGTCCGCACCGACCCTCTGAAAGACCACCCCACCTAGGCCCGCTTTCCCGCCCCCATCCCTGTAACCCCACCGAACCTTTGAACACTCCACTGGGCCACACAGGAAATTAAATAATATTTTCCCGTCCTCCAAGTGGATGCCATCAAGCCCGATGAATTGGGAAAAGCGCATTTTCCAGAAATTCCGCCTGAAATATCTTCCACCACGGCTCCGAGTTCAAGTTCCACTTCTGCGCCTCGATTACAAGTATCAAGGCTGACAATGCAATGCTACACTGTCCGAGATGTTTGCCTTTCAGATAAGATGTTAAACCAATCTGCACTTTAACATGAAAGTAAAGGATTTCACTTAATTAGTGAACAAAAAGTGATTTATTTATTGATCTTCAAGAGGGTCAGCATGTTTGTAGCTGACTCTAAAATACCTCTGTCTAGGAGGACCCCTCTCCCTAGGGTGACTCCCCACCTAGGTCAGGTGCCTCTGCTGTGTTGCCCTTCAAGGGCCAATCACACAAACTATGGCATGAGTTCAAAGAAGAGTGGGGCAGCTCTCAATGGTGTCCGGCCCAATATTCATCCCTCAATCAACATCACAAAAAACATATTGTATGGCCATTATCACTGCTGTTTGTGGGATGTTGCTGTGTGAAAATTGGCAGCTGCATTTCCTACATTACAGTTATGACATGATATACCTTCAATTCACAGTGAGGCAGAGAGAGCGAGTGAACAGTAGGCTTTATTAGTCATCAACTTGCCTAGCCAGAGTCAAAAGACCGCCCTATATATGGCCCCGGTGTGGGCGGAGCCAGAGGTGGAGCCATACCAGGGTTACAGTACAGCACCTGGAAGCAGTTCAAATCACCACTTCCAGGTCATAGGTTACATGTTATGGTATCATGCATGCATTATGGTGAATACATTCACCACATGATGTTTTTTAAAATTGGCTGTAAATTAGAGTATTGGGATGCTCTAAGGTCATGAAATGTGTTATATAAATGTAAGTCTGTCTTTCTCGCCAATGTGCCTCTGCATTAGGATTGTTATATGTGCCCGACACAGATTGGGTACAAATGGAAGAGGCATCCTGTAAAGGAACAATCCTCCGGGCCATGGCCACAGCAGCACTCCCATCCTCCTCAACAAGGTACACAACGATCCCAGTGGTAGCGGCCACGCTGAGAACGTGGACCCAGTTGAGACAGCACTTTGGGATAACCAAAATGTACCCCATGGCCCCTGTGTTGTTCCTTGTCTCTGAATAAAGCGTGTAGTCTTAAAGTTGAAGTAGATGCTTTATTGTGAGTTTGTTCTCTCTCCAGCGCTTAACTTAATGTTACATCTGAGCTGCCTGTCTGTTCTGCTTCCAGCTGCCGTTCCTGTGAAGTGCCTCTAACTTCTTGTCTCTCTCTATTTATACCTCTCCCATGCTCCCTCTGGTGCTTGCTCAGTTGTATTGCATCTACATTGACCCCTTGTATATATACAGATCACTACATCCCCCTTTTTTCTTTTACATATTTTCTGTACAGTGGTAAAGAAAATTGTACAAAACAGTTAGATTACTTATGATATGCTTATGATATGTATATCTGTACAAGTGGTGATGACATAGGTTATTATACAAAGTCAATTGATATTTATGAGTCCAATCTGAATAAAAATATTTATGAGTCCAAACTTTATGAATTTGTTTGGTGAGGTTTTTTTTTCTTTTGTTGATGTGGTGATATTGATATTGCAACTCCTTTGTGAATGTCGTCAGTGTTCTTGTGTGTTAAGTAACCAACAAGTCATCCCGAGGTGTTTGAATGGTCGAACCACTGATGTTGACTGACGTGGACTTTTGTTTCTGTGCTTGTGGTATCGATTTAGTGTGTCATCTGCCTTGAAAGCTGGTGTTCTTGCTTGTTTTGGAGCAGATGTGAATCCATGAGATTCTTTGTCATGCCATGGCATGTTTGTAGTCTTGTCATTGTTTTGCAGTGTGCTGTGGCATTGTCCTTCACGTGCAGAGTTGTACCATTTTGTACAGGTCGTTGTTTCATTATTGTTTCTGTCATTTCTGTCTTTGTTGTTTTCATTGTCGTTCTTGTTACTGTTTTTGTTGTTTCTGTCTTTGTTGTTTTCATTGTCGTTCTTGTTGTTTTTGTCATTTCTGTCTTTGTTGTTTTCATTGTCATTTTTGTTGTTGTTTTTGTCATTTCTGTCTTTGTTGTTTGCGTTGTCATTCTTGTTGTTGTTTTTGTCGTGCTTGTTGTTTCTGTTTTTGTTGTTTTCGTCATTGTTCTTGTCATGCTTGTTGTTGTCTTTGTTATGCTTCTTGTTGTTTTTGTTGTTGTTTTTGTAGTTTTTGTTGTTGTACTTGTAGTTTTTGTTGTTGCTCTTGTTGTTCTTGTTTCTGCAGTGCTTGTTGCGATTTTTGTTGTTCTTGTTGTGCTTCATGTTGTTTTTGTTCTTGCTGTTGTTGTTCTTGTTTATGCTGTGGTTCTTGTGGTTTTTGTTTTTCTTGTTGCACTCAATGAGTGTTCCGTGTGGATAATTTCAGTCATTCTCACAGTTATTGGTGCGAGTGTCCTTTGTGGTATCTGTTACATTGAGCGTTCCGTATAGAGGATGGTGAGAATAATCTGATGTTGCATTGAGGTTGGTGACATCAGTCATTTGTGGTGGATTTGATTCCCCTTCTTTGCTTTCTTGGTACTCCTCTTCTGGAGTCAAAATCTTCACAATTTCATTCTCTTGTGGGTCTTGGTGCTCCTCTTCTGAAGTCAAAATCTTCATGATTTCTATTGATGTGGTCTCTCTGGACTTTTGGCGCTCCTCTTCTGGAGTCAAAATCTTCAAGATTTCTATTGACATGGTCTCTCTGGGCTCATGAGTAGCCTACTTTGTGCTTCTGTACAGACGAGCTGAGATCTGTCAGTCTCACTGTGATCCAGTACCTCCTGTATGTCGAGTGTGATCACATTGTCACTGTTTTTGCATGCAGTGGGTAGACTTACATTGTCTTTTTCTTGATTGTGTGAGCTTGGTAGACTTTCATAGTCTGCTTGTGGTTGCTCAGATACGGTGGGTTGACTTTCATGGTCTTGTTCATGCATGGTGTTCACTATGGTTCCATTTTTGAGTCTGTCACCGAGCTTTCTGTGGAGGCTTGCGTCACTCTCTTTGTGGAGGCTTGCATCACTCTCTTTGTGGAGGCTTCCGTTGCTCTCTTTGTGGAGTCTTTCATCGCTCGCTCTGTGGAGCCCTTCATCGCTCTCTCTGTGGAGTCTTTCTGTGCTCTCTGTGTGGTGTCGTCTTCGTCTTGGATATTGCTGTCATCCAATGTATTGATGATCTGCCATGGTACCATGGTATTGGATTAATCTACCATGAGAAGAGTAGTGTTGAGCTTTTCAACCTTGTTGCTGATGCTGTGATCAGCATATCCGAATAACTCAGCCATGTCTGAGCAGTATTGTGTGTATTGTTCGATAGCCATATCATCCCTTTTTCTTTCGGAGTTGTTATCGTTGTCTTCATATTCAATGTACAAATCACCTTCTTTGGTTCCGGATTTTTCATTGTGCTCTTCACTTTGGGTGGTGCAGACTGTTCCAGGGTGTTGTGAGAGTTATTTTCAACTGCTGGTATAAGTTCAGGCATTGTTCTGTCTTTTGAGGTAAGAAAATTGGGTTTCACAGCTTTACGTGTCTTGTTTTCAATTTTCGGGCCTTTCCCTTTTAAATGGGTGTGATCCGGGTACTCTGACGTCATGACGCTCGTGACATCATGCGTAGGAATCGATTGCGCAAATCAATCTTCCTTTACTATGCGGTTTTTTGTCCACTCCACATGCGCAACTTGCGCATGCGCGGAACCATCTTCAAATGGTGTGATCTTTCCTTTCAACTGGGCATGCGCAGCCGGCGCATGCGCAGAACGATCTGTGACTAAAACTTCTTTTTCTAACTGCGCATGCGCAGAACGCAAAATGGCTGATTTTAGCTGCGCACATGCGGCTTCTGCCTCCTGCGCATGTGCAGAAGGAGATTTTCATCTTTTGTTCCCTGGAGACTGTAAAATTTCGCATCAGTAATGTATATAAGCAACAACTGTTCATAAATGTGAGAAAAGCCAGTAAAAAGATTTTTTAAAAAAGGATTGTTATATGTGGTCTGTCATTCTCCATATCAGGAAACCTACAACCACACTGGATGCAAATGGTAATTTGTTGAGAGCTGGGAGGCAGGAGGAGTGGGTGCGGGGGGAGAATTTGCCAAGCAGGATCTGTGTCCAAATTGCCCAACTTCATTTTGTAACAAAGCCAGCAATTGCTACATCAATCAGCCAGGGATGGATTTTGAATTTAGATCTCCAAGCTTCAAGGCTGCGGCTGAAACTCTGGCAATTTGGGGCTGAGGTGGGGAATAAGAGCCAGATGTTTAGCACCTCGAGAAGAGAGGGAGTTTGGAGCGGTTCCCGACCAGCCACCTAATTTATAAGTTCCATCAGAAAGCAGCCTGGAGGATGATGTACTTGGTGCCTCTTCAGTGTAAACCATGTGAAAGAGCAGCTTTAGAAAAGAGTGGATCGGCTGACCACGATTCCATTGTTTCTCCCTCTGAGTTTGCTCCTTTGATGAATATCTGTATACTCGATCTTGTTGCGAAGTTTACTTGATCAGGGCTGAAACATTTCTTTAAAGCGGATATGGAGGATGCACATGTCCCTACTGAGCATCTTTCAAGCTGAACCCTTGAGACAGAAGGTCAGGGACATGAAGGGAATGCAGTAGGTTCAAGGACACAGTGGTTCGAGAGCTGTAAAGGCAGAACATCTTCTGTTAGGCTTGACGCAATGTTACAATCACCGAGATGATGCATATGCAAGCTCTGCATCTCCCACGAATCGCATCGATCATCCTATTGTTCGGCCCTTCACTGTGATGCGACCATCAATTCACACGAGACGAAGAGTTGAAGTGAACAGTGGTTTTAATCATCTAGATCTGTGCCTGCCTGAGACTGCTCTGTACTGAGTGCCGCCTCCAGGCTGCAGATCTATATACCTCCCCCGAGGGGCGGAGCCATAGGCGGAGTCCACAAGGGCATCAACATAATACGATACAATGTAATGCAATACAATGGTGAATGGTAGCAGTAATACATTCACCACACACTGGAAATGCTGGAATCAGAAACCAACTCCAAAGGTTCTTGATAAAATAAGCATTCTGTGGATGCTGGAAATCTGAAATAATTCGGAAAATGTTGGAAATACTCAGCAGGTCAGGCTGTTATTGGCCTAAAACGTTTACTCTGTTTCACTCTCCATTGATGCTGCATCTTCGCTGGTTAATCGTTAACAGTATCATTGAGCACACAAAGGAGAAAATAAAGAAAGAAAGAAAATCGCTTATTGTCACAAGTAGGCTTCAAATGAAGTTACTGTGAAAAGCCCCTAGTCGCCACATTTTGGCGCCTGTTCGGGGAGGCTGGTACGTGAATTGAACCGTGCTGCTGGCCTGCCCTGGTCTGCTTTCAAAGCCAGCGATTTAGCTGTGTGTTAAGCCTTAGCTTTGCCAACGTGCCCCGAAGCTCTCTCTCAGTCTGGGCAGAGTCTGGATCCAAACTGCCTCAATAGTTCCACTGGACTCCAACTATAACTCAATTCATGGAATCCACAGGATGAAGGCAAGTACCTGGTAATCCCAGGTCAATTCCAATTCTAGGATTGTAAGGAATGGGCATTTTCGCCACCATGTACAGGGTCAATGATGTTGGAATGGGAAGAGTCAGGAGTGGTGACTCCCAATGCTGGAAGTTTGCCCTTGCTCAGCTCTGTGGTGACACTGTTGAGGTCAGTAATGGAGGGGCATCCGAGCTGCAGGCTCACTGGCCTGATTTTAACCCAGTGTAAGTGGATGGCTTTGAATAGCTTAAAATATTGCCCTTCATCTTTCTCTGGTAACTGTCTGAGCCTTGCTGAACCAGAATGTTCACGTCCTTGGTGTCCTATTTGACTCTGAGATGAGCTTCTAATCACGTATCTGCACCATCACTAAGATAGCTTCTTTCCACCTCCAACATCACCTGCTCCAGTATCACATCATTCTCATTTATTACCTTGTTACCTCGAGCCTTGACTATTCCAATGTTCTCCTGGCTCCAACACTGTACCCCTCTGTGAACTTATCATCTTGTTCCAGCTCACACCAAATCCCGTGCAACCATCACCCTGGTGTTCCTGACCTACACTGGTTCCCGCTTAAGCAATGTCTCAACCTCATTCTTCTTTTCAAATTGCTCCATAGCCTTGCCCCTCCCGATGGGTGGGATCTACCGCCCGCATTTCACCCGAATAGCAGCGCGGCGCAGCCGGGTGATCCCACTTCCGTAATGTAACACGATCTTGTGAGATGGCGCGATGTGAATCCCACCCATTGTGGGCAGGATGACTTTCTTGCAAATCTGCGTATTACAATGCACAGCTAGTCTCACTCTAATATGTATTCCTGAGATGTAACCAAGGGATCTACCCCCATTGCCTTGGAGATCGTGGGTGAGCCCTGTTCAGGGTCAATGATGTTGGAGTGGGAAGAGTCAGGAGTGGTGACTCCCAATGCTGGAAGTTTGCCCTTGCTCAGCTCTGTGGTGACACTGTTGAGGTCAGTAATGGAGGGGCATGCGAGCTGCAGGCTCACTGGCCTGATTTTAACCCAGTGTAAGTGGATGGCTTTGAATAGCTTAAAATATTGCCCTTCATCTTTCTCTGGTAACTGTCTGAGCCTTGCTGAACCAGAATGTTCATGTCCTTGGTGTCCTATTTGACTCTGAGATGAGCTTCTAATCACGCTGTCCAGAAATGGAGACCAGGTGGAATACCACTCGTGGGGGTCTCTCAGAGGACCCTAGGTGCATGCCATCTGGTGGCATGGCACCCTGGTAGTGCTGATGCCACCTGGCACCCTGGCAGTGCCAACTAGTTGCCAGCCTGGCACTGCCAAGGTGCCCAGGTGGCACTTTCAGCTGCCAGTGACACTGCCAGGGTGCTAGGCTGGTGCTGCCAAGGTGCCCAGGTGGCACTTTCAGCTGCCAGTGACACTACCAGGGTGCTAGGCTGGTGCTGCCAAGGTGCCCAGGTGGCACTTTCAGCTGCCAGTGACAGTGCCAGGGTGCTAGGCTGGTGCTGCCAAGGTGCCCAGGTGGCACTTTCAGCTGCCAGTGACAGTGCCAGGGTGCTAGGCTGGTGCTGCCAAGGTGCCCAGGTGGCACTTTCAGCTGCCAGTGGCACTGCCAGGGTGCTAGGCTGGTCTGCCAAGGTGCCCAGGTGGCACTTTCAGCTGCCAGTGACACTGCCAGGGTGCTAGGCTGGTGCTGCTAAGATGGCCTTTGCAGTGTGTGGGGTATGGGCTGGGGAGTGCCCTGTGTGGGTGTGGGAGGTTGCGGGGGGGGGGGCCCGAGAACCCCCTTTAGTGAGTCAGGGCTTTGGGGCGGTTCAGGGATCGTGTCGGGAGATCGGGACACAATTTCACAAAGCTGAGCTCCTCAGTCCAGGGAATGGGGCTAAGTGCGGCCTCGGCCATGTGTTCCCTGCTGAGGCCTCCGATCTAGCCGGATGGGCGTTAGATAGTGGGGTGTTTCTCAGCGCCCTGAGCACCAGGAAGCAACCGGCTAATCACGGAACAAGATTCTGTCCCCATTCGGGTCGATCGCACCCAATATTTGTGATATCCTCCAGCCTTACAGGCCCCTGAGATATCCACATTATTCCATTTCTGGACTCTTGAAAATCGATGATGTTAATCATTCCCCCATTGAAATGAAATGAAAAATTAAAATGGCTTATTGTCATGAGTAGGCTTCAATGAAGTTACTGTGAAAATCCCCTAGTCGCCACATTCCGGCGCCTGTCCGGGGAGGCTGGTACGGGAATCGAACCCGCACTGCTGACCTGTGTTGGTCTGCTTTAAAAGCCAGCGATTTAGCTCAGTGAGCTAAACCAGCCCCATTGACGAGCCTGCCTTCAGTTTTCAAGGCCCTAATCTGTAGAATTCGCTCTGGAAATCTTTCTTCCTCACTTTCATCCTTTAAGACACTCCACAGTAGCACAGTGGTTAGCACTGTTGCTTCGCAACGCCAGTGTCCCAGGTTCGATTCCCGGTTTGGGTCATTGTCTGTACCGAGTCTGCATATTCTCCCCGTGTCTGCATGGATTTCCTCCGGATGCTCCGGTTTCCGCCCACAAGTCCCGAAAGACGTGCTGTTCGGTGAAATGGACATTCTGAATTCTCCCTCTGTGTACCCGAACAGGCGCCTGAGTGTGGCGACTAGGGGCTTTTCACACTAACTTCATTGCAGTGTTAATGTAAGCCTACTTGTGACAATAATAAAGATTATTGTAAACCATTACTCATTGACTAAACATTTGGTCGTTTGCCCAGATATGTCCCTGTTTGTCTCAATGTCACATATTGCTCAATAACACGGCTGTAAAGCTGTATACCAGCCCGTACCAACCTCCCCGAACAGGCGGCAGAATGTGGTGACTAGGGGCTTTTCACAGTAAGTTCATTTGAAGCCAACTTGTGACAATAAGCGATTTTCATTTCAAAGCATCTTGGGGCATTTTACAGAGTTTAAGAGGCTCATTAATGACAGGTGTTTTGAAAACACCTCTAGAAAAATGGCTTCAGTTTGAAAAACCGAGTTCAGATATCTGCACCGACTCAGGGGCGCAGGTGGGCAAGTCTTGGCAGGATGAGCTTGGCATTCTCCATGATGGCAGAGGAGCTGCAAATATCTTGGCTGCGTGGAGAGGGATGGGCAATAAATGTTGGTCTAACCAGCGACACCCACTTATCCTGGAATGAATAAAATAATAAAAAAGCACCATGGTTCAGCCAAGGGTGGGCCTCCAGGACTGGCAGTGCCAGGTTATGGTGGCGCCTCCGGAGTTCACTCAGGCCTCCCCTTCGTCCAATGGAGTAACCTAGGGGCCATCAAGCACTCCGAGGGAGGAGGAAGTGATGGGGTCCGTGCTGGTGCCTCCCGCTGGTGCCTCCCGCAAGGGAAGCGCTGAAACTCCTCAACCCTTCCGAATCCCCACAACCCGACACTGGCGCATCAGCTGGGCAGTGGGCAGAATGGGGTGACGCATCATCACCTGTGACACCTGAAGGTTGGCCAGGCCTATCCAGACCCAGACCCTCCAGAGGGCATACACCATGGGCATCACAGGGCGAAGAAGCGATAAGCCACAGAAGATAAGAAAGATGGCTGACACTTAAGTTGGCAGGTGTAGTAGAGAGTAGATAGTAAGGGGGAAGGGCACACATAGTGTAAATAGTTACACTGAAGCAGTTTTGCACCACCACTCTGACCTATCAGTAACCTGCCTGACAGGTGTGAAGGATGGGCTGGGGCTGGGTGTTGTGCAGTGGCCAGGTGGGTCATGTGGGCTGGGGGAGGGGGTGGAGCAACAGAGCGCCCATGACATATGAATGTCCCACATGCTTAGACCCTTACCAAGAAGTGGCAGTGCGTGGGAGAAGCAGTGTGAGCCCGCCTTGTATGGCAGCACCCCCAGTGAGTGAGCCCTAACCGCTCACCCTCTCACTCAACCTGCTCCCTCCCCAACCCGTTTGAGATGACGTAGTCCCCACTGATGCGTGTATTTGCTGGGGAGCCTGGGTTCTACACAAAGGTTGCGACAGGGACCATTACAACGTGTTTGGTGCCCGGAAATTAACCCAATGTTTGATCCACGCACCACTCTCTGCCCGATCGGGAAAGCCGATGCCGGCATCGATTAATGAAGAATCCAATGGGGAACCAAAGCCTTACCTGCACCCAGGCTCAATTGATTTAAATCAGTGTTTTATGACCCTGTGGAGAGAGAGAATGGACTTCATTTTAGCAAACACTACCGATGTGAACTCCCCAGCAATTCAGTTTGGGGACCATTATGTGCAGCCAATTTTCTGCACGAGCCAGAAAAAAAACCTGTAACCGCTATGGTCAGTATTCCCGGGCCTTTCTCTGG
Source organism: Scyliorhinus canicula (assembly GCF_902713615.1). Taxonomy (NCBI): domain Eukaryota; kingdom Metazoa; phylum Chordata; class Chondrichthyes; order Carcharhiniformes; family Scyliorhinidae; genus Scyliorhinus; species Scyliorhinus canicula. The sequence continues at coordinate 15,001,745 of NC_052146.1, forward strand.
CAGAGGGATTCTCTGGTCCTGCCAGCAGCACACCCCTGCCTGCGGATTTCCTGACGGCGTGGGAATTCCCTCTTTTTCACAGCAGAAAGCACTTAGCTGCTTTTGATGTGGTGAGGAGCTGCCAATCGTAGCAAGAGTGGTTATAAACACTGTGGTTAGCAGCAAAGCAAGGTAACTGAGATGCATCCAAGTATGAAGGGAAGGATAGATCAACAGTCCATTAAGCACCTGTGTTTGGACCCATAAAACTGTCAATCACGAACGAATGCAATGTACTACTGTGTGACAAGATTTGCATTTCAAAGGCTGTCAGGGGATTTAAGGGGCTTTTAAGCATACTTGGATTTTGAAGAAGCCTCCGACACTTCTAACAACAGCTGCTTTCAAGACTTTTGCCTGAGGCAGCAGATGTTAGGGAAGGATAAACAAAAATGCAACAATTTTTCACCCTACTGCCTGGACTGTTCCTCAGCTTTCAGGCAGGATTCTCTGATTGTGGTCTCCGTTGTGGGTCTCTAATGGTGGTTTGTGCTGGGAGTTTCTGATGGGGGTCTCTGATGAGGGCTGCTGGGAGGCTTGGGCGGGAGGTGGGGTGTTGGGTCACCCTCATGCATGCGTGGTGTGGGGCGGGGGGTGAACCGTTATGCCCGTGGAGGGGTGGAGGCATGGAGCAAGCCCCTACTTGTCAGTATGGGGATGGGCATAATTTGCATTGTGGGTGGGGAGGGGCCTGCCGCCGGACATTGGTATTGGGCCCCCCCATTCTCCGTTGGCGGGAACACAAGTCTCCAGAACGGAGAATCCACGCCTATATTAATTCCCTCTTTTACCTCACCTGGGGAATTCTGAAATGGGAATGTAGCAAAAATCCCGGCGACACATCTAATTGGACTCTTACTTGGCCTGGTAATAGGGAAAAGCTCCAAGGATATTCCTGGCTCTTGTCCTCAGGCCAGTCTTTGGCAGTAATTTACACGTTAAGTTTAGAATGTTATTCCCAGTTTACTCAAATCGCGGTGCCGATCAAACTACAAGATGAAATGGGTTCTCCTTTTGGAGATGAACTGACCAGTGGATGAATGCTGTGCCAGAGGTTGCCACATACAAAGTAGGTAATGGCAAAGCAAAGCACTGATTCTTCAACCAAGCCCTTTGGTCACAGGAAGAGTTGATCAGGAAGCTAAGTCTGATTTCCTGTCCATCCATTTAAATGGATGGAAAGACAATGGGTCTACATTCTGATTCTTGCAAGTATCACTATTCGCCAGGAGATCCTGATTTGGGAGGCAGTTCCCCTCCAAGTCACTCACCACCCAGAATTGGAAATATATTGGCCTTTCCTTCACTGTCACTGTCAAAATCCTGGAACTCCCTCCCTAACAGCACAGTGGGTGTACCTATACCTCAGGGACTGCAGCGGTTCAAGAAGGTAGCTCACCACCACCTTCTGAAGGGCAACTAGGGATGGGCAATAAATGCTTGCCTAGCCAGTGATGCCCGCAACCCCATAATAATTATTTTTTTTTAAAAATTCCAATTAGGGGGCAATTTAGCGCGGCCAATCCACCTACCCTGCACATCTTTGGATCCAGACACGGGGAGAATGTGCAAACTCCACACGGACAGTGAACCAGGGCCGGGATTGAATGCGGTTCCTCTGCACTGTGAGGCAGCAGTGCTAACCACTGCGCCACCGTGCCGCCCCGTCGTAAATGAATTTTTAAAAAGTTCTGTCGAGACTACGTAATGCATTGTATATTCTACTGGGAAATAAAAATGGGTTAATGCATTCCGATGAAATATATGAGTTCTTCTCAAATAGCTTAAATGGGTTTGAATGAAATCATTAGCTTCACATTTTGACAAAGCTATTAATCTTTTATCTGTCACACAGGTTGTTTTCACCTCATAGAAGATATTTAAAATTCAAAATTTTTCTTTATTAATTAATTTGATTCTGATCGGGTCTGCACAAGTAATTGCCCAATTATAGGATCAGAATTGCTGGGTGAGAAAAGTTAAATTCCACCTGGTCCACCTTTGTTCATCCCAGTACTTGCAGGTGTTGACTAATGGTAGCTATTAATCTCTACCAATTCATCTACAGCAGAAAACCCAGACAGGCGAGCTAAACCCCAGTGGTGGAAAGCTTTGAGACCAATATTTCCAAAGTCACCTGTTGCTATAGCTGCCATATAATGGGAGTCCACACATACAACAAAGAGTGAATATCACTTTCTAGAGAGTGGGCTGTTGAGTTTCACACCAGAATGGAGTCAATCAGAAGCCATTAAGCTGTCAAACATTTCAACTGTTACCCTGTGGATTGAGCAGTAGCTGGGTTTATAACAGCGTACTAAGTTCACTATTAATGCTAAACAGCCTCTCTGGCCCTGAAGCAGTAATTTTATATTTGTTGAAAGTCTGATTTCTGTATTATGATAATAACCCCGCGCATATATATATTTATTCAAAAAATAATTGACATTTTTAGCTTCTGCCCTGATCCCATGTATGTGCTCCAATCATGATAGGGGCTGGTTTAGCACAGGGCTAAATCGCTGGCTTTGAAAGCAGACCAAGGCAGGCCAGCAGCACGGTTCAATTCCTGTACCAGCCTCCCCAAACAGGGGCCGGAATGTGGCGACTAGGGGCTTTTCACAGTAACGTCATTTGAAGCCTACTTGTGACAATAAGTGAATTTAATTTCATTAGTTTCACTAATAATGTAATAATCTTTATTATTGTCACAAGTAGGCTTACATTAACACCGCAATGAAGTTACTGTGAAAATCCCCCAGTCGCCAAATTCCGGCGCCTGTTCGGGCACACGGAGGGAGAATTCAGAATGTCCAATTCACCACGTTTTTCGGGACTTGTGGGAGGAAACTGAAGCACCGGGAGGAATCCCACGCAGACGCGGGGAGAACGTGCAGACTCCGCACAGATAGTGACCCAAGTGGGAATCGAACCTGGGACCCTGGCGCTGTGAAACAACAGTGCTAACCACTGTGCTACTGTGCCACCCCACTACTTTTAGAATTTAAGATTGGAAGTGAGGGGATTCTGCTTCTTTTGCTTCTGCTTTCACTGAGCCTGCATTTTGTAAATCGTTGCTCATTCACGGGGTGTGGGCGTTGCTGGCTAGGCCTGCATTTATTATCCACTTCTAATTGCCCTTGTGAAGGTGACTTCATTCATCACTGCAGTCCATGTGGTGTAGGTGCACCCACAGTGCTGTTAGGGAGGAAGTTCCAGGATTTTGGCCCAGCAGCAGGAAAGGAACGGTATATATTTCCACATCAGGATGGTGAGTGGCTCGGAGCGGAGCTTGCCGGTGGTAATGTTCCCCTGTGGCTGCTGCCCTTGTTCTTCTAAAGGAACAATCATGGGGTTGGAAAGTGCTACCTAAGAATGAAATGAAAATGAAAATGACTTATTGTCACAAGTAGGCTTCAATGAAGTTACTGTGAAAAGCCCCTAGTCGCCACATTCCGGCGCCTGTCCTGGGAGGTTGGTACGGGAATCGAACCGTGCTGCTGGCCTGCTTGGTCTGCTTTAAAAGCCAGCGATTTAGCCTGGTGAGCTAAACCAGCCCCTGCTTGGTGAGTTTCTGCAATGCATTTTGTCGAAGGTACACACGTCTGCCACTGTACGTTGGTTGAGGAGAGAGTGAATATTGAAGGTGGTGAATGGGGTGCCGGCCATGTGGGCTGCGTTGTCCTGGATGGTGCTGAGCTCCTCGAATATTGTTGGAGCTGCACTCATCCAGGCAAGTGGAGAGTATTCCATCACACACCTGACCTGTGCCTTGTAGATGGTGGATAGGCTTTGGGGAGTTTGGAGGTTGCTATATTGCCTTTGGTGGTAATAAATTGTCTTCTGTATCCTTTCTTCCAGAATGGTCTGTTGTGTTGATGACAAAGAATCCAGCAGTCATTAAATTAAAACAAAACTAATTTATTGTATAATGATTAATTAAATGAAGTTCGCAAATGCTACTGAGCTATAGTTGCATCTGTCTAGCAGTAATCAATAATCTAAATAGTCTCTAATAATATTCTGATCTAACCTCGTGGTAACTCTATCTAACCTCATCTCCTTCTAGTGTTCTCTTGCTTTCTCCTTCACGAACACTGCCCAGCACTCCCTGTGGTCTGATATATATACAGAGAAGTGGTGGTGCCCTCTAGTGTTTGAATTACACAGAGTTGTAATAATTAACCCTTCATTAACTTGACTATATACATATCATTACAGAGGTCCCGCTGCAGGATTCCTAGCTTCTTGAAGCCACAGTGCTTATGTGGCTAGTCCAGTTCATAGAATTTACAGTGCAGAAGGAGGCCATTCGGCCCATCGAGTCTGCACCGGCTCCTGGAAAGAGCACCCTACCCAAGGTTAACACCTTCACCCTATCCCCATAACCCAGTAACCCCACCCAACACTAAGGGACACTAAGGGCAATTTATCATGGCCAATCCACCTAACCTGCACATCTTTGGACTGTGGGAGGAAACCGGAGCACCCGGAGGAAACCCACGCAGACACGGGGAGGATGTGCAGACTCCGCACAGACAGTGACCCAAACCGGAATCGAACCTGGGACCCTGGAGCTGTGAAGCGATTGTGCTATCCACAATGCTAGTTCAATTTCTTATCAATGGCAACCCCCAGGATGCTGATATTATAGACTAAAATTTGTTTAGCCCTGGTATTTATTAGCGCGTGTTAAACCTGGCATGACCTGCTGAAGTGACGATCCTGATAATGAAAAGCTTAAAAAGAAACAGATGGATCTTGAAGATTGAAGTGATGGGGCTGTGACTATTTCCATTGGCATCTTATCAAATGTGGGATTGCCATAGAATTATAGAATCTCGACAGCGCAGAAGGTGGTAATTTGGCCTATTGAGTCTATACCAATCCTCTGAAAGGGCACCCTATCTCCGTAAACCCACCTCACCTGCATATTCCCCTCCCCCCCACATCTACACCTCTCACATCTTACCTTCTGATGTTAGTTTCTCTGCTGTTTGGCCTTTCACACCTTTTATTCTCTGTGGGGACTGCCATTGGCACTCTTTCCCCTTGGTTTATCTGGGTATTAGCACTCTGTTCCCTTGGTTTCTGTGGCTATGACTCATCTTCCATTCTCTCACCACACAGTATAAATATCTCCCATTTTCTAAGTCTTTTATCCTTGACAAAGGGTCATCTGGACTCAAAACCCAGTAACCCAAACTAACCTTTTGGACACTAAGTGGCAATTTAGCCTGGCTAAGCTACCTACTCTGCACATCTTTGGCATTTGGGAAGAAACAGGAGCACCCGGAGGAAACCCACGGGGAGAACGTGCAAACTCTACACAGACAGCCGCCTGAGGCTGGAATTGAACCCGGGTCCCAGGAGCTGTGAACGACTGTGCCAACGTGCCGCCCCTGGAGTTGGCAGAAACAAGTATTTGGTGCACTACAGCAATGACAAGACACAAGATAGTCATCCACACAAACTAGTCTTTTCTGTCCCTACAGACGCTGCCAGACCTGCTGAGAATTTCCAGCATTTTCTCTTTGGTTTCAGATTCCAGCACCGCAGTAATTTGCTTTTAACCTGCATATCCCTGGACACTAAGGGGCAATTTTATCATGGCCAATCCAGCTAACCCGCACATCTTTGGACTGTGGGACGAAACAGGTGCACCCGGAGGAAACCCGAGCAGACACGGGGAGGAAGTGCAAGCAGATAATTACTCGAGGCCGGAACAGAACCCGGGTCCCTGGTGCTGTAGCCATGCTTAACCACTGTGCTGCCCCATCCTTGGAAAGAAAGATTGTCGAAACACTGACTTGGAAACAAATGGCCTTTCTAGTTTGTGTGGATGACTACTGCAGAGTAGGTAGATTAGCCAGGCTAAATTGCCGCTTAGTGTCCAAAAGGTTAGGTTGGATTACTGGGTTACGGGGATAGGGCTTAAATCGGGTGCCCTTTCCAAGTGCCGGTGCAGACTCGATGGGCCAAATGGCCTCCTTCTGCACTGTAAATTCTATGAAATCCCACCAGTCCGGTCCACATATTTTAGAAGATGGTCCATCTACTTTGTTCCCTTTCTGCTGTGGTGATTCCCATTCCGAATTTCCGATCAAGGATGTGACTGATAACTGAATTAGCGGGTATGAGTGTCTGTGAGAATACTTCAAAGTGATTGGCTGCTCGTTGAGAGCACTGTCACTTGGAGAGCCCCTTAATTTGGTACCAGATTAAATCTGGCATCAGGAAAGGAGAAAGCCACTGAGACCGCTAGATCTTCACCAGTAGCTTCCTTTGTGGCAAAGGAGGGACCTGTTGTTCTACTGCTGACTTCAAAATCCATCCTATCATGTTTCAAGTTACTCATCGATTACTTCAACAAGTGTTGATCTCATTGCTTAAAAGGATCCAATGAGAGTTGGTAAAACTAGATTCGGCTGTCGAAAGAAACCCAAGAAACCATTGGACCCTGGAAGAGCATAGGAAAGTGCTGATATGATTCATCGACAACAGTTTCTTTGTCCTTTATTTTGGCCTAAACTTTAGCCATTGATTTTAACCGACCACAGCCTGCATCAAGATGTCAGAGACACAAGTTAGAATTTCACGCATGAGCGGATAATGGGCCTTTAAGGCCTATTTTCCATTTGACTGACCTGTGAATGTTCTAGCCTTTCACTATTTCAATCTAAGGAAGGATGTTGAAGATTTGTTCCCTTTTCAGAATAACTGTGAGGCAAAGATACCTTGGAGCTTGGACATGGAAGAATCTGGAGAAACTGGGCTGGTTCTCACCCAAGCAGAGGTGACGAAGATCAGATACAAAGGAGGTGCTTAAAAGCATGAAGCCAGGCAGCACGGCGGCGCAGTGGTTAGCACTTCTGCCTCACGGCGCCGAGGTCTCAGGTTCGATCCCGGCCCTGGATCACTGTCCATGTGGAGTTTGCACATTCTCCCGTGTTTGCGTGGGTTTCGCCCCCACAACCCAAAGATGTGCAGGCTAGGTGGATTGGCCTCGCTAAATTGCCCCTTAATTGGAAAAAAAGAATCAGGTACTCTAAATTTATAAACAAAGGAAAAGCATGAAGCCGTCAACAGAATTTGGAATGCACTGCTTGATAATACTGGGATCATATACAACTGTAGCCTTCAAAAGAGAATTGGATGAAGACTTGAGAAGAAAATAATTGCAAGGATATAGAGAAAGGGTGAGGAGTGGGAATAACTGAACTACTGTTGATCAGGACCAGTGCAGACTTAGTGGGTTTAATGATCTCCTTCTGTGTCTATGATTCTATGATAGAAAGGCTGCAAACTGGTAAACTGACAACCATTGAAAACCCAGTCGTTGGTGTCTTTCGATGTGGCAATGTCAGGATTTAGAGGTTGGAAGAGGGGGAACCTTTTCACACAAGGAGTGGTTTGGGGCTGGAATGCACTGCCTGGAAGTGTGGTGGAGGCCGGTTCGATTGAGGCATTCCAGGGGGCACTGGGTGATTATTTGAATAGAAACAATGCGCAGGTGTGTGGGGAAAAGGCAGGGGAATGTCACTAAATCACAATGCTCGTTTGGAGAACAGGTGCAGACACGATGGGCCGAATGGCCTTCTTCTGCGCTGTAACAATTGTGTGATTCTGTAAAGGAGAGTGACCTTCTGAGATCGCTGTGAGAGAGGTGCTCACTCAGAATTCAGACTGAATGTACAGTATCTTCACATTAATTTATCCCAGATTTCAAAAAGGCTTGTGGAAATCATTCCTTGGTGTTAAACATGTTTACTGGAGATAGTGTGTGTGTGTGCGTGTGTGTGTGTGTGCGCACTTTCATGTTCCACCCAATAATAAAAGCCAGCATTGAGAGGTCAACTCAATAAATAGATAGCTTCTTCTACATTAACTAAACAATAAGCCTTCACTTCAGGAGTTCACTTACTGCATCAATATAACTCTGCTTGCTACCAAGCGGATACTATGGGCATTGTCAAGGAGACAGGCAAATTAGTAACAATTGAGCGAAAATTGAAATCATTTTGGTGGTGTCAGTTCGTCAGAAAGGCAGCCCCTTGAGTAAGTACAAAATCATGGCCATCACAGCAAAGTAGAACTAACATTCAGCCCCTTATACATGAAAATAAAAAAAATGAAAATCGCTTATTGTCACGAGTAGGCTTCAATGAAGTTACTGTGAAAAGCCCCTAGTCGCCACATTCCGGCGCCTGTCCGGGGAGGATGGTACGGGAATCGAACCGTGCTGCTGGCCTGCTTGGTCTGCTTTAAAAGCCAGCGATTTAACTCAGTGAGCTAAACCAGCCCCTACATGCACCAGTGCTGGCTCTGCAACAACATGGAACGACAATAGCAACTTATTTATATATTTTCGTGTAATGAAATGACCTAAGACACGGTAACACAGTGGTTAGCACTGTTGCTTCACAGCGCCAGGCTGCCGGGTTCGATTCCCGGCTTGGGTCACTGTCGGTGCGGAGTCTATGTGTTCTCCCTGTGTCTGCATGGGTTTCCTCCGGACGCTCCGGTTTCCTCCCACAGTCCCAAAAGACGTGTTGTGAGGTAAATTGGACATTCTGAATTCTCCCTCTGTGTACCCAAATAGGCAACAGAGTGTGGCGACTGGGGGATTTCCACAATAACTTCATTGCTTAATGTAGGACTTCTTGTGACACTAATAATGATTCTTATGAGACACTTCACAGGCGCATTATAAATCAAATATGTCACCGACCCACATAAAGGGATCTGAGATCAAATGGCTGAAAGCTGGATCAGACAGGTAGGTTTCAAGGAGTGTCTTAAAGATAAAAGAAAAGTACAAAGGAGTGTCTGAAAGAACAAAGGAAAGGAGGACAGATGGAGAGGCGGAGAGATATAGGGACCTAGGCAATGGAAAGCATGGCTTTACAATTGCATAAGTTCCACACTATGCAATTTTTGGACCGAACACCCCGAACACCTTCAGGGTGCTTCAGCCCCTCGAGCCTGCTCTGCCATTCAATACGATCATGGTTGATCTCCTCTCGGCCTCAACTCCACTTTCTTGCCCATTCTCCATAACCCTTCAACCCATTACTAATTAAAAATCTGTCTACCTCCTCCATAAATTTACTCAATGTCCTGCATCCACCGTACTCTGGGTAGCGAATTCCACAGATACACAGGCCTTTGGGAGAAGTAATCTCTCCTCATCAATTTTTTTAATCTGCTGCCCCTTATCTGAAAACTATGACCTCTCCTTCTATATTTCTCCACAAGACAAAACATCCACTCTACGTCAACTTTGTCAATACCTTTTATCACCTTATACACCTCAATTAGATCTCGCCTCATTCTTCTAAACTTGAGAGAGTATAGGCCTAAACTGCTCAATAGCTGGGCTGGTTTAGCACAGGGCTAAATCGCTGGCTTTTAAAGCAGACCAAAGCAGGCCAGCAGCACGGTTCAATTCTCGTACCAGCCTCCCCGAACAGGCGCCGGAATGTGGCGACTAGGGGCTTTTCACAGTAACTTCATTTGAAGCCTACTTGTGACAATGAGCCTCATTTCATCTCTCTTCATAAGTCAAACACCCTCATCGCTGGACTCAATCCAGTGAACCTCCTCTGAACTGCTTTCAACGCAACTGCATCTCCCCTCAAGAAAGGGGACCAAAACTGAACACTGTATTCCAGGCACGGTCTCACCGATGCATGATACATTTGCCGTAACACTTTGCTAATTTTATACACTGTTCCTTTAACTATAAATGCCTAAATTCCATTTGCCATCCTTATTATCCGCTGTACTTGCGTACTAGTTTTTTTGCAATTCATGCATGAGGAAGCCCAGATCCATCTGCACTGAAGCACTCTGAGGTGTCTCTCCATTTAGATAAAAGTTGTCTTTCCATTTTTTTCAACCAAAACGGATAACCTCAAAATTGTCCACGTTAAACTCCATCTGCCAAATTTTGGCCCACTCACTTAAACTATCCATATCCATTTGTAAATTTTTTATTTCTTCCTGGAACTTACTACAAGTCGCGACAGACGTGCTGTTAGGTAATTTGGACATTGTGAATTCTCCCTCTGTGTACCTGAACAGGCGCCGGAATGTGGCGACAAGGGGCTTTTCACAGTAACTTCATTGCAGTGTCAATGTAAGCCTACTTGTGACAATAAAGATGATTATTATTATTATCCCACCTATTTTAGTGCCATCTTCAAATTTGGCTAATGTACCTTCTATCCCTACATCCAAGTCAGTAATATAGATTGTAAATAGTTGGTGCCTGAGGGCCGAACTCTTTGGCACCCCATTAGTTACATCATGCCAACCAGAAAAAGATCCATTTAATAGATTCACTGAACTTACAGGGCATAAGGAGGTCATTCGGCCCATCGAGTCTGCACCGGTCCTAGGAAAGAGCACCCTACTTAAGCCAACGCCTTCACCCTATCCTCATAACTCAGTAACCCCGCCTAACCATTTTAGACACTAAAGGGCAATGCAGCATGGCCAATCCACCTAACCTGAACTTCCTTCGACTGTGGGAGGAAAGCTGAGCACCCGGAGGAAACCCACGCAGACACAGGGAGGAAGTGCAAACTTCACACAGCCAGTCACCAGAGGCTGGAATTGAAACTGGGTCCCTGGAGCTGTGAGGCAGCAATGCTAACCACTGTGCCACTATCCCGACTGCCTTCTGCTGGTTAGCTAGTCTTCTATTCAAGCTAATAAATGACCCTTAATCCCATGTGATCTTACCGTGTGTTTTAATCTATTGTATGGCACCTTATCAAATGCCTTCTGGAAGTGTGGGCCAAATGTCATGTTATTATTTCCTTAACAATGCATTGCAACAATTTCTCAATGACAGATGTTAAACTAACTGGTCTATAGTTTCCTACTTTCTGCCTCCCTTCTTTGTTGAATAAAGGCATTATATTAGCATTTTTTCAATCCACTAAAATCTTTCTCGCATCCCGGGAACTATGGAACATTGTATTCAATGGATCCACTATCTCCGCTGCCACTTCCTTTAAGACCCTAGAATATAGGCCAACTGGCCCTGGGGACGTGTCTGCCTTCAATCCCAATAGTTTGCTCGGTGCTCTGTTCCTATTGTTGATGATTGTTCTAAGTTCCTCCCTTTCTATAACCTCTGCATTATGTGTTACTACTGAGATGGTTCTAGTGTCCTTCACCATGGAAACTGAGGCAAAATACTGATTTAGTGTCTGCACCATTTCTGTGTTTCCCACTATTAACTCTCAAGTCTCATGCTTCAAGGGACCAACACTCACTTGAGCCACTCTCTTCCCTTTTATATACTTGCAGAAGCTTTTGCTTCCTTGTTTATATTTTGTGCTAGTTTTCTTTCTTAATTTACCTTTGCTCTTATTATTACTTTTTTAGTAGGCCTTTGTTTATCTTTAAAAGTTTCCCAATCTTCCAGTCTGCCAATGGCCTTTGCAATATGGTCCTTAGTTTTTGTCTTTATTTTATCTTTGAGGCGGCACGGTGGCACAGTGGTTAGCACTGCTGCATCATGGCACCAAGAACCCATGTTCAATCCTGGCCATGGGTCTCTGCCTGTGTGGAGTTTGCACATTCTCCCCCTGTCTGCGTGGGTATCACCCCCACAAACCCAAAGATGTGCAGGGTAGGTGGATTGGACACGCTAAATTGCCATTGGAAAAAAATGTTGGGTACTCTTTAATTTTTAATCATTAATTTCCTTGCTTAGTCATGGATCTTTCTCCCCCTCTTACAATCTTTCTTGCTCTCTGGAATATATTTTTGTTGCGAGGAATTGAATATCTCCTCAAACATCTGCCACTGGTCATCAACTGTCCTACCTTTCAGTCTTCCTGCCCAGTCCATTATGGGCGAATCCATCATCACGCCTGCGTAATTATCTTTGTTTAACTCCAGAGCGCTAGTGTGGACCTCCAGTTTCCTACCGTCAAACTGAGTATGAAAATTTAGCATGCTGTGATCACTCTTTTCCAGAGGATCCTTAACTATGAGATCATTCACTAACTCTCCTCATTGCACAGCATCAAATCGAGAATGGTCTGCTCCCCAGTTGATTCCACAACATATTCTGTAACAGGGTCCCTGGTGCTGTGAGGCAGCAGTGCTAACCACTTTGCCACCCTTTGTTTCTATTAAGCTGTTATGGCATTAATTTTATTCTGAATGCTTCATGCTTCATGCATTCAGATACAAAGTTTGCCCGATTATCAAATTTCCTTACTCTTGTATAATTCCTTGGTGCAATATGACATTCATATGTTCTGGCCCTGCTTTTTGTTTTCTGGTGACAATCAACCTCATCACTGCCCAGCACTCCTACCTCTCCTTCAACTGTGATGTTCTAATTTTCCATGTAACTGAACCCACCACCTAACTATTTAGTTTCAAGCCCTATCTACAGCCTTACTTACGTGATTTGCCAGGACTCGGTTCCCAGCATGATTCAGGTGGAGCCCGCTCCATCAGAACAGCCTTCCCTTCCCCCAGTACTGCTGCCAATATGACATGAACTTCAACCCATTTCTCCCACACCAATCTTGAACCACCCGTTTTCTCTTTTATCTTATTGGCCCTGTGCCAACAAGCTCCTGGCTCAGATACTAATCCAGAGATTATTACTTTTTGAATGAAAATCGTTATTGTCACGAGTAGGCTTCAATGAAGTTACTGTGAAAAGCCCCTAGTCGCCACATTCCGGCGCGGCTGGTACGGGAATCGAACCGTGCTGCTGGCCTACTTGGTCTGCTTTAAAAGCCAGCGATCTAGCCAAGTGAACTAAACCAGCCCCTAGTTGCTCATATTCCCTCAGTAGAACCTCTATCCTCGTTCTACCTACATCGTTGGTACTTACTTGGAACACGGCAACTGGATCTTTCCCCTACCCCTTCAAGTTCCTCTGCAGCCTAGATGGAATATCCCGAACCCTTGCACCAGGTGGGCAACACAACCTTTGGTACTCATGATCCTGGCCACAGGAGAAAAGTGTCTATGCTTCTGAATATATTATCCCTGATTACCACTACCCCCACATGAATGGATCCTTGTATCAAGTGTCAACTAATTTAGCTATCAGTCATTGGGAACCTTTTAAGCAATGAAATCTACATTTCTTGAACTATTTTAAGGCCCGCATGTCTTGAAGCTACCAAAGGACAGCACGGTAGCACAGTGGTTCGCACTGTGCTTCAAGGTCCCAGGTTTAATTCCCGGCTTGGGTCACTGTCTGTGCGGAGTCTGCACATTCTCCCCGTGCGTGTATGGGTTTCCTCCGGGTGCTCAGGTTTCCTCCCACAGTCCAGAAGGGGCTGTTTAGCACAGGGCTAAATCGCTGGCTTTTAAAGCAGACCAAGCAGGCCAGCAGCACGGTTTGATTCCCGTAACAGCCTCCCCGAACAGGCTCCGGAATGTGGCGACTAGGGGCTTTTCACAGTAACTTCATTTGAAGCCTACTCGTGACAATAAGCGATTTTCATTTCATTTCAAAGGTGTGCAGGTTCGGTAAATTGGCCATGCTAAATTGCCCTTAATGTCCAGAAAGGTTAGGTGGGGTTACTGGGATAACAGGGATAGGGTGGAGGCTTGGGGCTTAAATAGGGCGCTCTTTCCAAGTGCCGGGGCAGACTCGATAGGCCGAATGGCCTCCTTCTGCATTGTAAACTCTATGATTCTATGAAATGTGGAACAATTAAAGCAGCGAATGTGTAGGAGGCCAGAGTTAGAGGAATGCAGATATCTCAGGGTGTTGTGGATTGGAGGAGATGACAGAGATGGGGTGGGGTGAGGACATGAAGAGATTTGAAAACAAGGATGAGAGTTTTAAAATCAAGATGTTATGTGGCTGGGACCCAATAGAGGTCACTGATCAAATAAATTACAAGGAAACATGTTGTTTGGCCCAACTATTCCATGGTAGTATTTCTCCTCGACTTAAATATTAGTCCCAATTCTAGCTAGCTGCTCTCTTTCTATATCTCTTAATTCATTTTCCTGAATCACATATTTAACAAATTCTTAAATGCTAACATTGCCTCTGCTTCAATCCCTAACCCCACCATTGTATTCCCATACCTCTCAACCCTCTGTGCGCAACTGTTTCTCCAGCTGTTTTCAATTTCTTACTTTTAATGCTATGTTTTGAATCTTTGGAGCGATCCATGTTAATCGCTTTTACTTGGTCTTTTCCATTAGAATCGTCCATGTTTGGGTTGACTGGTCTCAGTGGGTGCACCTCTTTGCTAGACCGACTCATAGATCATAGAATTTACAGTGCAGAAGGAGGCCATTTGGCCTATCGAGTCTGCACCGGCACTCTCCACCCTATCCCCGTAACCCAGTAACCCCACCTAACCTTCTTGGACACTAAGGGCAATTTAGCATGGCCAATCCAGTCCTAACCTGCATGTCTTTGGGCTGTGGGAGGAAACCGGAGCACCCGGAGGAAACCCACGCAGACATGGAGAGAACGTGCAGACTCCACAGTGACCCAAGCGGGAATCGAACCTGGGACCCTGGAGCTGTGAGGCAACTGTGCTAACCACTTTGCTACTGTGCTGCCCTATGGCATGCATTATAGACCCCCTGTTTCAAAGGGGACATATGTACCCTGTTTCAAAGGGGACTGGGTACAAAAATGAACAATAAAGATATGATTGTAGAAGGAGGTGGGGATAGAAAAAGTTGGAGCATATAAAGTATTGACATTTATTGACAATACAGCTTTGAAATAAGACTATCCAGTAGAATGAGAAGACTGGTTTGGCAAATAACTAAAACATTTTGAAAATGGTTCCTGCATTGAAATTAAATCCATCAAGCTGAAATATTTGGAATGCTCCACCAAGAAAGTTAAAAAGACATTGCGGATGTTCCAGATGCAGTTGGGTGTTATGCTGAATGAGTTAAAGTATCGAAGGGGCAAACTTCAATGGGCCAAATGGCCATTCGCCCCTCAAATCTTTCTCACATTAATATGCTACAGCACTTTAATGTATTTGTGCAGTTTCTTTCCAAGATTGGGAAAGCAGAAAATTATTTGGATAACTAAAAGGATGAAAGATTGAAAACTAATCCCATTACTGTGCTCTCAGTCTGCACTACCTTGTATCTTCACCTGCAAGTGTTTTTTTAAATGCGGGTATCCGCTTCAACCTCTCGCTCTGGAAAACCATCCCATGGTGCAATGGTGCTCTACTGTAGCTAAAGAAACTTTCTCCTGAACTCTTACCTAACTCGCTTCGGGAGAATTTTAAATTAAAGACGCTTTGATTTTTCAACCAAAGGAGTTTGTGCTTCCCTAATCAAAACACTTCATAATTGTAAACAACCTTAATTCAACCCAGCCTTAATCTTCAATGCGATAACGACCGGATAATCTACTTGTGTGGTGTTGCCTGAGGGATAAATTGCAACTGCAACGAGGGAGAAATTCCCTCTTCAGAATAGGTGCCATGGGATCTTTTGTGTCCACGTGTGAGGCCAGTTAAGGCCTCAGTTTAACACCTTTTCTACATGACAGCACCTCGGACAGTGCAACTCTCCCTCAGTGCTGCACCTACATCTTTAGACTGAAGTCCAGGAGTAGAATTTGAACGCACAACTCACTGATTCAGAGGCAAGAACGCTACCTGCCACTCGATACTGGACATCATGGGCATCCCCTTTCCTAAGTGTTGGGCCTGGGAGAAAGATTTTGTGGTCACATTAATGTTGTTTGGGGAAGTTGTATGAATTCCTCTCATGTTCTTCTTTATATTATGCTTAGACGTGAAGGAAGAGTGTAAGCCCCAAGAGAATGGCTCGGACAGCTGAGAATCTTGCAACCCCGATGCAACTGATGCCAAGAAAGGAGATGGCCGTTGCGCTATCCTCATGCGAAGAAGTCGAAGTTATCACCGAGGCTGAGGGTGGGAGCTGCGTAGAATGTAAAGCCCTGGAAAAGTTCCATTTAGCCGAGTTAGTCTGTGGTGATGCCACGTGTGGCTCTCCTTCCATTCCATGTACTTCGCCTTAGCCGTTCGGCACATCTCTCTATTCACTTTCCCCTCATGTACTCATCTAGTTTCTTTTTGAAAGCATTTAAGCTATTCCTCTTGCCCATTTTCAGTGGATGTCTTGAGAAAGTAATGGAAAGCCTTTGTGGTGATGTGGTGTTAGGTAGGGGAACCCCAATGATAGAACATAGAACAGTACAGCACAGAACAGGCCCTTCGGCCCTCAATGTTGTGCCGAGCCATGATCACCCTACTCAAACCCACGTATCCACCCTATACCCGTAACCCAACAACCCCCCCCTTAACCTTACTTTTATTAGGACACTACGGGCAATTTAGCATGGCCAATCCACCTAACCCGCACATCTTTGGACTGTGGGAGGAAACCGGAGCACCCGGAGGAAACCCACGCACACAGGGGGAGGACGTGCAGACTCCACACAGACAGTGACCCAGCCGGGAATCGAACCTGGGACCCTGGAGCTGTGAAGCATTTATGCTAACCACCATGCTACCCTGCTGCCAATGATAATAAAGAAGCAACAGGTGGATGTTTCCCAAGTCAGGATGGCCTGTGACATGGAGGTGACAGAACTCTCATGACCTTGCTGCCCTGGTTGAAGCGATGGTTGGGGTGCTATCATTTTTCTCAGGCTCAGAAAGAGGAAAAGCAGCCTGCTTCCCATTGCTGACCATTATGTACTGACACCTGTAGGCAAATGAGTGTGGCTTGACATAAATTACTGTGCAAAGACAAACTGAGGCTCCTTTAAGTCTTTCCACACAAATATCCTGCCAACCACCACAACGCACAAGAATGGCCACTTAGTCCAGGTACAGCCAGCAGGAACACACCAGGGAAAACAGAAGCTAGAAGTGCTGGTTTGAGTCGACAAGTTCAATTTTTCTATTTTTTCTGCAGCTGCACTGACGGTTCCAATTGATTGCCTTGTCCCATGCAGAGCACTGAACACATGTTTTATTAATCAAGATTGCCTGGGGTTGAAAGGTCAGGCTATTGCTCCATCATTACCTCGTTCTGTAACTATTGGTGATTGATTTTGCCTTAACAACACTGCTCCTCACACAACCATTGCTTTCCCTGGTTTGAGTACCGACTATGCCAACTGACTTTTACAATTAGTTTTAACCCTCTTCAGATCTCCATCTAAATCAGCTGGGGCTGGTTTAGCACACTGGGTTAAATTGCTGGCTTTGAAAGCAGACCAAGGCAGGCCAGCAGCATGGTTCGATTCCCGTACCAGCCTCCCTGAACAGGTGCTGGACTGGGGTGACTAGGGGCATTTCACAGTAACTTCATTGACGCCTACTCGTGACAATAAACAAATTTCATTTCATTTGCATTATGACAGGTCCGACTTTTATCAGTTGAGAGCCCATTGAATTTTACAATACAGAAATAGGCCATTCAGCCCAATAGTTCTATGCCAGTGATAATGCTTCACTCTACTTCATTTGGATTTGGATTTATTATCACTTGTACCGAGGTACAGTGAAAAGTATTGTTCTGCATACAGTCCAGACATATCATTCCATACATGAAAAACATAGCTCATGTGATAAATACACAAAGTACATAGACGTAGACATTGGGTGAAGCATACGGCGTGCAGTGCTACTCAATAGGGAATGTGCGTGGCGAGATCAATTCAGTTCCCAAGAGGGTGATTCAGGAGTTTGGTAATGGGGAAGAAGCTGTTTTTGAACCTGTTAGTGCGTGTTCTCAGACTTTTGTATCTCCTGCCCAATGGAAGAGTTTGGAAGAAAGAATAACCTGGGTGGGAGGGGTCTTTGATTTTGCTGCCTGCTTTCCCAAGCCAGCAGGAGGTGTAGACAGAGTCAATGGATGGGAGGCGGATTTGTGTGATGTACTAGGCTGCGTTTATGACTCTCTGTAGTTTCTTAGGCCGAGCAGTTAATCCCCAAGCTGTGATGCAGCCATATATGCTTTCTATGGTGCATCTGTAAAAATTTGTAAGAATCAATGTGGACATGCCGAATTTCCTTAGTTTCCTGAGGAAGTATAGGTGCTGTTTTGAATTATCAGCATAACCTATTCGTTTGCCCCTTGTGTATTTATCAAGATTCCCCTTAAATAAACCTATCTGGTTCACCTCAGTTGCAAATTCTGACTATTTTCTAAATCCCTGAATTCTCTACTGGATTCATTCGTGACTGTTAGTGGCTGACTCACAGGTGGAAATGTATTCCTTCTGTTCACGCTATCAAGCCTTTTCACAATTTTAACGACCTCTAGATAGACAAATGGCACAATGATTCTCTTCCAGTGCCGTCGTTAGGGTGGTTGCTGGGAAGATTTTCTTTGTTAAGCAGTACAACCTTCCCTCTAATATCTTTCCTTTCCAATTTGAGGAAGAACTCTGCTTCTACTGTGTTGTCTTACTGACAACCAGGAAATTAACAAGATTAGCAGCTCCAAGACTCCATTCTACTGGCTTGTTGAATATGCATTAGTGCAACAGAAAGTCACACTAATGGCTTTTTAAGAATGACTGTTAGATCAACCATCTGACTGAGTGGTAGAACAGGCTTAAAGGACGGAATAGCCCATACCTCTTCCTACATTTTATTCTTTTTAAGTAATTATGAACTGAGTGCATTATTTTTTCAATAATCTTTATTGTCACAAGTAGGCTTACATTAACACTGCAATGAAGTTACAGTGAAAAGCCCCTAGTTGCCACACTCCGGCTCCTGTTCGGGTACACAGGGGGAGTATTCACGTCTTTCGGGATTTGTGGGAGGAAACCGGAGTACCCGGAGGAAACCCACGCAGACACGGGGAGAACGTGCAGACTCCACACAGACAGTGACCCAAGCTGGAAATGAAGCAACAGCGCTGTGAAGCAACAGTGCTAACCGCTATGCTACCTTGTCACCCGTCCTAGACGTCGAGATGGTTTCCGAAGCTTAATTGTTTAAGTATGGAGTTGGAAGAAAAGGAACTGTTTCAGTTGCCTATTTTCGGTAAATCAGTAGGGGTGACATTGAGTTGGCCCAAGAGGCAACTGAGACTAGGGTGCCCTCAAACTGAGGAGGCACCACTGATAGAATTAGAACATAGAACATAGAACATTACAGCACAGTACGGGCCCTTCGGCCCTCGATGTTGCGCCGACCTGTGAAACCATCTGAAGCCTATCTGACCTACACTATTCCATTTTCATCCATATGTCTATCCAGTGACCACTTAAATGCCCTTAAATTTGGCGAGTCTACTACTGTTGCAGGCAGGGCGTTCCACACCCCTACTACTCTCTGAGTAAAGAAACTGCCTCTGACACCTGTCCTATATCTACCACCCCTCAATTTAAAGCTATGTCCCCTCGTGTTGGTCATCACCATCCGAGGAAATTGAACAACAGTTTTAGCCAGTCAGTGTGGCAGAGAGCAGCACTACTGCCTGACAGCGCCAGGGTCCCAGGTTCGATTCCGGCTTGGGTCACTGTCTGTGCAGAGTCTGCACGTTCTCCCACGTGTGTGCGTGGGTTTCCTCCGGGTGCTCCGGTTTCCTCCCACAGTCCAAAGATGTGTGGGTTAGGGGGATTGGCTATGCTAAATTGTCCCTCAGTGTCCAGGGACCTGCAGGTTAGGTTATGAGGATGGGATATCGTGGGAGGGCGAGCGGGCCTTGCTAGAGTGCTCTTTCTGAGGGTTGGTGCAGACTCGATGGGCCGATTGACTTCCTTCTGTACAGTAGGGATTCTACGAAGAACAACTTAGAAACAAAAAGGACACCTCTCTCTGTGTCACTCCATCTCTCTGTGTCATCCCCTCCTGTTCTCGCTCACTGAAAACAAGTGTCTTTAAGAAAAACAGAGCGAGGCAAGAAATAAGAACACTGCTGGAAAAGCAGCATCTATATCTCTCTCACTTGCTGGAGGGAGGTTACTTAGTACAACCAGACAACAAGTAGGAAGAGACAGGGCAGCTCCGCAGTCGCCCCTACAGAGACAAGCAGGTCATTCCTCCCTCTAGGGACAAGCTAACAATGTCTCCCACAGAGTGCGTAACTGGCAGAGGCAGCTCCGGGAATCTACTGAAATCGCCTAACCAAGGGCTGGTTTAGCACACTGGGCTAAATCGCTGGCTTTGAAAGCAGGCCAAGGCAGGCCAGCAGCACGGTTCAATTCCTGTAGCAGCCTCCCCGAACAGGTGCTGAAATGTGGCAACTAGGGGCTTTTCACAGTAACTTCATTTGAAGCCTGCTTGTGACAATAGGTGATTTTCATTTTAAAGGGCAGCACGGTAGCATTGTGGATAGCACAATCGCTTCACAGCTCCAGGGTCCCAGGTTCGATTCCGGCTTGGGTCACTGTCTGTGCGGAGTCTGCATGTTCTCCCCGTGTCTGCGTGGGTTTCCTCCGGGTGCTCCGGTTTCCTCCGACAGTCCAAAGATGTGCAGGTTAGGTGGATTGGACATGATAAATTTCCCTTAGTGTCCAAAATGGCCCTTAGTGTTGGGTGGGGTTACTGGGTTATGGGGATAGGGTGGAGGTGTTAACCTTGGGTAGGGTGCTCTTTCCAGGAGCCGGTGCAGACTCGATGGGCCGAATGGCCTCCTTCTGCACTGTAAAATCTATGAATGGCTGCCACAAACCACCATCATGTTCAGGGCCAGGACTTATTTATATATTCTTTCTTCAACTGTTAATTGGGGTCTTAACTTTCTTTTCTGATCTGTGTGAATGTCTGTTGCGCCTTTTATTAATTTCCCTTGGGTCACAGTGGCTATAATATGCTCGCTCTGTCTGTGCCTCAGGGAAAACTGGATTGAGTGGCTCCTTGTTAAAAAGTAAATACGTTTGGACTGGGAAAGATATCTGTGGGGACAAAAAAATTAAACAAATCTTTGTTGCGACCGACCGAAGGGATTGAAAAAAGGGGAGCCAATTCATTCCTCCTTGTAACAATTAAATAAATTCATATAATTAACAGCACCGTGGCACAGTGGTTGGCACGGCTGCCTCACAGCGCAAGGGACCCGGTTTTGATTACGGCCTTGGGTGACTGTGTGGAGTTTGCACATTCGCCCTGTGTCTGCGTGGGTTTCCTCCGGGTGCTCCGCTTTCCTCCCACAGTCCCCTAGTGTCGAAAAGATTAGGTGAGGTCACGGGGGGATTGAGCCTAGGTTGGGTGCTCTTTTTTAGAATTATAGAATTATAGAGTTTACAGTGTAGAAGGAGACCATTCGGCCCATCGAGTCTGCATCGGCTCCTGGAAAGAGCGCCCTACCCAAGGTTAACACCTCCACCCTATCCCCATAACCCAGTAACCCCACCCAACACTAAGGGCAATTTTGGGCACTAAGGGCAATTTATCATGTCCAATCCACCTAACTTGCACATCTTTGGACTGTGGGAGGAAACCGGAGCACCCGGAGGAAACCCACGCAGACACGGGGAGGATGTGCAGACTCCGCACAGACAGTGACCCAAGACCCAAGCCGGAATCGAACCTGGAACCCTGGAGCTGTGAAGCGATTGTGCTATCCACAATGCTACCGTGCTGCCCATACACGGTTGGTGGAGGGTTGGTGCAGATTCAATGGGCCGAATGGCACCTTCCTGCACTGCAGGATATCCGACATACACGGTAACTTTTTGAAGGTATATTTTTTCTTTCATGTTCCGTGATGTGCCAGTCACATTAGCGTTGACTTCATCCTCATTGCCCACTCTGCCACACTCATTGTCGCAGGTCCTGGGTGGCTGCCACATCTTTCTCTAACCATTTGTTCCTTGCGAACTGCATCTGAAACTAGCAAGTAATGGTAAGGATTGTCTGAAATAATGAGGCTTCATCATTGAGAAGCTGATGATTTTTGACACTGATACGCATGAAACGTCGCATGATATTTTCAGCCATCGTTTGGTGAAGCAATTTTGTCACTGACGTCTTACTTCCATTCTCCTGGACTCTGACCTTCATTGCCTGACAACGTGTGTCTGCAGCTGAATAAAAATAATTTTTTTTCTAGGATTCATGTCTCTGAATATCGTGGCATTAATGCTTACAGAACTCTCTGCGTTTGCCATGATTACCCCACTGATACTGACAGCAGGTTTTTTCTAAATCCTATTTTTTAATTCATGTTTTCTGTCTTGTAGCATAGGCTGTCTTCTAGGCGTAGCATAAGAGGCTTCCTTGTGGTGCACTTGCATGAGGGTCCCTGGTCACTGTGTACGTAGGCGGGGAAACCGAACAGAGCGAAGATGGTGTTGAGGGCTTTGATGACGGTGGCAGACGTCAAGTGGGGGCATGGGACGGCAAAGGGTAATCGGGAATATTCATCGACCACACTGAGAAAGTACGTGTTGCGGTCGGTGGAGGGGAGGGGCCCTTTGAAGTCCACGCTGAGGCGTTCAAAGGGGCGGGAGGCCTTCACCAGGCGCGCACGGCCTGGCCAGTAGAAGTGCGGTTTACACTCCGCGCAGACCTGGCAGTCTCTGGTGCTAGCCCTGATGTCCTCGATGGAATAGGGCAGGTTGCGGGCCTTGATGAAATGGTAAACACATGTGACCCCTGGGTGACAGAGGTTGTCGTGCAGGGTCCGGAGTCGGTCCACTTGTTCGCTGGCACATGTACCTCGAGATAGGGCATCGGGGGGCTCGTTGACCTTACTGGGGCGATACAAAATCCAGTCACTAGAATCGCGCTTTGTACAACACAAACAGTTGTATAAAGATTTGTCCTGCTTGGACCCAGCAAAGTTTAAAACTATTGCAGAGAAGGGCCTTAAAGATGAAGCATTGGAAGGTATTATTAAGTTGTTTCCACAGATCAGCAAAGATCATGTAATATTGGAATTGTTCTCTTTTGCTTCAAACTTTCATGTATTAAAGCTGGGGCAGCACGGTAGCATGGTGGTTAGCATAAATGCTTCACAGCTCCAGGGTCCCAGGTTCGATTCCCAGCTGGGTCACTGTCTGTGCGGAGTCTGAACGTCCTCCCCGTGTGTGCGTGGGTTTCCTCCGGGTGCTCCGGTTTCCTCCCACAGTCCAAAGATGTGCGGGTTAGGTGGATTGGCCATGCTAAATTGCCCGTAGTGTCCTAAAAAGTAAGGTTAAGGGGGGGGTTGTTGGGTTACGGGTATAGGGTGGATACGTGGGTTTGAGTAGGGTGATCATTGCTCGGCACAACATCGAGGGCCGAAGGGCCTGTTCTGTGCTGTACTGTTCTGTGTTCTATGTGCTATTGCTTAATGATGGTGAGAATATGGATTCCAGTTGCAACAATTGTAAAATTTGCAGCACTTGCTCATCGTGTGTACTAAAAATTCTGGCATCCAACAGACTTCATGACAAGGCATATGATAACCTTAATGAACTTTATAAAGTCATCTGCACACTATCAGTTACTCAAGTCCAATGTGAGAGGACATTATCAAAGCTAAAGATCATAAAGACAAGGTTAAGAAATTTGCTGTCTGAGGAGAATTTGGAATCATACATGTTGCTATCCATTGAAAAGGAATTGTTAGATGAATTGGATGCAGAAGCAATTATTGGCAGATTCGCACAATCATCTAGCGAACACAAACGATTGCTCTTAATATAGTGGACTGCATGCAATGCTCTATTGTGCTTTTGAACTATCTGTTAATGTGTAAATTGTGCAGTAAACTATTTAAAAATATCAACCAATTACTTATAATTTTAAAAAAATAAAAACATTCAATTATAACATTCTGTATTTACATTTGGTATCTACTGCCAGTAATATGTACAGTATATGTACACTGTAATTACTAAGAAATACACATTTTTTCCACAAAAATTTTAATTGTACCCTTTATTCCATATGTATTTTTTGAAAATTTTATTTATTAGTTATGAAAATTAAATGATAGCATTGTAGTTGTGGGTGGGCCCCCTTTGTCTCCTGGCAACCAATATTTTTAGACCCAGTCCGCCACTGCAATCCAGTACCCGCGGGTCGCAATGGAGTGGGATCCCGAGGCCAGGGAGATTCTCTGGTTAGCGGGCTGTGCCGCGAGGGAGCAGCACCTTACCGTATCGGGGTGAATGAAGCTCTCAGTGCTCCCGGAGTCCAGCAGGCAGGAGATCTCCTGCCCGTTGACCTTCACTTTAGTTGAAGCAGTCGCGAGGTTGTGTGGTCGAGACTGGTCAATCGTTACCGAGTCGAGACGCGGCTGGTCGTCGGCGGTTGCAGGCGATGAACGGCCGGATGAGGTGCCCGACGGGCATGGGTCCTGAGTCGGGTAAGATGGCGGCGCCCAAGGGCTGCACATGTTGCGAGTCGAGCAAGATGGCGGCGTCCACTGGCCGCACGTGGTCCGAGGAGGGGAAGATGGCGGCCCACTGGCTGCACGTGAGGGGTGCCGGGACAATGGCGGCAATTGAGCGGGCCTGGTACACTGCAGCAAAATGTCCCTTCTTGCAGAGGGTGCTCCGTGCCGGGCAGCGCTGTCGGGGATGTTTTGACCGCCGACAGAAATAGCATTTGGGGCCCCCGGGGTTGGTTGTCTGCCGCGCTGCACAGGCGTGGGATTGGCTGAGGGCGGTCGCTGATGGGGTCCACGATGGGGTGGCCGTCTGCGTAGTCCATGAGGCACAGGGGGGGTGGGCCGCGTGGTCGGGGCAGTGGCCTGAATGTTGCGCGATGCGACCATAAGTGAGAGTGCTAATTGTTTGGTCACCGCGAGGCGCTGGTGGATGTAGTCAGAATGTCCAATTCACCTAACAGCACGTCTTTCGGGACTTGTGGGAGGAAACCGGAGCACCCGGAGGAAACCCACGCAGACACGGGGAGAACATGCAGGCTCCGCACAGACAGTGATCCAAACCGGGACTCAGACCTGGGACCTTGGCGCTGTGAAGCAACAGTGCTAACCACTGTGCTACCGTGCTGCTTACGGTAAAGGAGGGGCATTAAACAGCAGGATAATACAGAAATCCGGAAGTTTCTGTCTGCGTGCCTACTCTCTTTCATATGAGGCTGTCAAACTCCCCCAAGTCCGCCGGAAATTATAGATCCACGGACTGCTGAGAATTTCCACTCTTATGCTTATGGTCAACTGTAAAAATATTTGTAAAAGTGGCACCTTGTGAAATGAAGAGTATGTGACGCCGGAATTCTCCGACCGTTCGCTGAAGGCGGTATCCTCTTGTCCAGCCGGCAGTGTACCCCCGCCAGTGGGTTTCCCGGCGGCGTGGGGTGTCCTCAATGGGAAATCCCATAGACAGCGGCGGGAACAGAGACTCCCGCCATCAGAGAACAGCGCGCCGCCTCCCACAGCCGAGAAACACGCGGCTGGGAGGCTAGCGAATCCAGCCCCAGGTGCACCAAGTTTAATAATTACTGCGAAGCGTGCTGACTGGCCTTGAAACATTCTACCAAATTTCCACAATGTTTGGAAATACATGTATTTATTATTATTATTATTATTCAAAAACCTGGTGACAGTATTGTACGCCTGGGGATTTCCTGGCGATTTCCCATTGGCCAGCTGGCGGGATGGAGAATCCCACTTCCGGCGGAGCGGAGAATCCTACCCCACGTGTCAGCCTCACTACTTGCCTTCCCACCTATTTTTGTGCCATTTGCAAACTTGCCAATAGTGCATTCACTTCCCTCGCCCAAGTCATTAATACACATTGTACATAATTGACTGCTGTGTTTCCTACATTATACCAGTGGCTGCCATTCCAACCTACTCTTTAGGTGGAAGTTGCTTTGGGATATTCTGAGGTTGGGAAAGGTGCTACATAGATAGAGGTAGAGAATAGATAGATAGAGAAATACAGCACAGAACAGGCCCTTCGGCCCACGATGTTGTGCCGAACATTTGTCCTAGGTTAATCATAGAATTTTGGACACTAAGGGCAATTTATCA